>NC_135375.1:69122887-69428244 GCF_049243985.1 Paroedura picta | reverse complement strand
TCTTCCTTCCTGCCCTCAGCAGCCATTTCAGTCTCCAGGAAAGTCTCCCTCCCAGGGGTTATAGGACCTGCATATATGGGTCAAGAGGCTGTACTAGGGATGAGGAACTTCAACTAAACTTCTTTTGGAAGGCAGTTACTGTACACTAAAAGAATTCTGTGGCTCTAGAGTGGACAGCGTGAATGATATAGATTGTTACCACTAGACAGCATATTCAAGACCCTGTTTAAATAGTTTACTCTCACCCTGATACAGTTTTAATTCTATAATGGCAACACTGTCAATATTATATCTTGTCTGGTCGTCTCTTTTATGACATTAAAGTTTTGAGGCCCATTTTAAAATCTGTGTTTAAGCCTTTAAAAAATGGATTCTAGATCAAATCAAGCCTGAATTCTCCCTAGAAGCTAAAACGCCTAAACCAAGACTATCATGGTCACCTTACGAGCAGACAAGACTAGCTTGAAAAAACAATAATGTTCAGAAAGGGACAAAGCAGCAGGAACCAGGAAGCTCCAATATAACATGAGAAGAATTGACTCAGTCAAGGAAACCACAGGACATGAACAAAACTGTTAATGACAGGATATTTTGGAAGTTATTAATCCCTAAGGTTACCATAGGTTGGAAGCAATTTAATGGCAGATAATGCACAAACTTCAATCCTCATCACATTTACTTGGAAGAAAGTGCCGCTAATTTTATTTACATATATGAAAGAGCATTTTGGATTGCAGCCTTCAAATAGTCTTAAAACTCTTTGAAATACATATCCATAAAAAACACTGGCATGATGCCTATGATACATATGACAACAGCATGCTTGTCATTATCATAATTAAATCTCCTTAGTGGTGCTAAACTTTCCCCTTCATGTTCCTTAACTCCCTGTCACTTTTTCTTCTAAATAGCTTCCCAAACCCAATATAAACATGAACCAACTAGGCTGAGAAGGTACATTTGTTCTAAAAATCAGTCCTCTTGACCACAGAATGGGGCAGGCTTGGATTTTAAACAAACCAGTCTGCTGTCATGACATATATTTAAGCCATTTTATTTCCCTCCATTTTTATTTTCTAATAGTCAAACATAGGCCACTGTGGATCAGTTCTGCAAACTTGTAGGATTTCCTACATTTAAAGAAATCACATAAAACTTTTCAACAACAAAGAACAAAATTCGTAACACTTTTCAAAAAACACATGCACAGACAAACCTCAAGTGACTGGCCAGAAAGGCAGGTAGAGAAGTCACTGAGGATAGCAGAAGGAGCTGGAGCTGGTGGAATATATCCGGCTATCTCAGGGCTTTCCCACCTCAGTTCAGCAAACACAAATCAGGCCTGAGGAGCCATTAGGGATCTAAAGCTGTTCTAACAAAAATGTCATCAAGTTCTGTGAATACGTTAGCAAATATGCCTTGCACTTTTCCTAATAACGTATGGACTTTTCATAAGCTCCACACTTTGTATTTCTTGCCCTTCACGTTCCCTTGAACTTGCTGGGGTCTAATTTTTTCATGTCTTTTAGACCGTTGATGCACTGGGAACTTCACTGCCCCAGCTCCCGTGCAGGAGTACAAATCCGGGCCGGATGAGGTGCACCAGGCCAAATGCTCCCCCATGTAGGTGCAGGAAGAGGTGGGGCAACCTGCCACGACTAAACCTCCAGCCTGCAGTCCAGCATGAAGCCTCCAGTGCATAAACGGTCTTACACAGAAGGTCTGCCCAGCAAGGAGCCACCCAAAGAAGTGAGCTCTACGGAATAAAAATGCTCCCTCCTCAACATGCTCCTAAGAAGCTTGAAGGGGCTTCAGATTCATATTCAAACTGTATTACAGTCGTTCAGACCAAGTTATATGAAGTTAATACATAAAAGACCCAAAGAATATGGTCATTTAATATAATATAATTTAAAACAGATCATAAAATAGAACTTAAAATTATGCTACTTTAGAGCATCGGATTTTTATGGCAGCAGCACAAAACTTAGCCAGCTGAGTTGTCCCCTGGGGGGACACATCACTTAACAGCCTCTTTGCTCGATCTACATCATGATGTTCTGGCAACTTTTTAAGGAGTGGTTCAATCAAGCTGCTACGAATGTCTACATAAGCAGGGCAGTGGAACAATATATGCTCTCTTGTATCAATTTCGCCACTCCCACAAAAACATTGTCTCAGTGTAAGGGGAATGTTCTTATAGCAACCCTCTACCATTAACATTCCTGTTTCCATATGCACCATGGAGTTGGTTACACAGCATGGAAGTTGGAGGAGTGCCCGAAGGAATTTAGACTTTATCAAGCTTGATAGTATCTGATATCGGAGCACCCAAAAATGCACCATAAGTGAGTTGGGCTAGAGATTTAGCAGAGTATAGTTTCAGGGTTGCTGGTATAAAAAATCTGCCCTTTGTTCGATAGAATTTCAATATGTTATTTGCTGATCTTTGCCCTAGTTCTGATGTATATGAATAATGGATGCTCTTTGCTCCAGAGGCTTAAATATATACACCTAAATATTTAAATTTGGTTACTTGTTCAATTTTGTGCCCATTTAGCATCCATGTTCTCGATTTTGGATGTTTGCCAAATGCCATGGCCTTGGTCTTCTGGTAGTTGTCTGAGGAAGCTTTACAAATAACTAAGGATAGAAGGGAAGTGAAAGGCAAGGGAGAAAGAGTCCAGCAATATGTGGACCGAGAACTTCCAGAAGTACAGGCAGGATTTCGAAGAGGCAGAGGAACTAAAGATCAAATTGCCAATATACGCTGGATCATGGAGAAAGCTAGGGAGTTTCAGAAGAACATCTACTTCTGCTTCATTGACTATCCCAAAGCCTTTGATTGTGTGGAGCACAACAAATTGTGGCAAGTTCTCAAAGAGATGGGAATACCAGAGCATCTTATTTGCCTCTTGAGAAACTTATATGCAGGTCAAGAAGCAACAATGAGTTCGGCAAGGCTGTATACTGTCGTCTTGCCTATTTAACTTGTATGCGGAGCACATCATGAGAAAGGCGGGATTAGAGGAGTCACAAATTGGGATCAAGATTGCAGGGAGAAATATCAACAACCTCAGATATGCAGATGATACCACTCTAATGGCAGAAAGTGAAGAGGAATTAAAGAGCCTGTTGATGCGGGTGAAGGAGGAGAGTGCAAAAGTTGGCTTGAAACTCAACATCAAGAAAACAAAGATCATGGCATCCCTCTCAATTCCTGGCAAATAGATGGGGAAGAAATGGAGGTAGTGACAGATTTTATTTTCCTTTTATTTTTAAGAAATTAAAAGATGCTTGCTCCTGAGGAGGAAAGCTATGGCAAATCTAGACAGCATCCTAAAAAGCAGAGACATTACCCTGCCAACAAAAGTGTGTTTAAGTCAAGGCTATGGTATTCCCAGTTGCAATGTATGGCTGCGAAAGTTGGACCATAAGGAAGGCTGAGTGTCAAAGAATTGAGACTTGAACTCTGGTGCTGGAGAAGACTCTTGCAAGTCCCTTGGACTGCAAGGCGAACAAAACGGTCAGTCCTAGAGAAGATCAACCCTAACTGCTCCTTAGAAGGCCAGATTCTGAAGATGAAATTCAAATACTTTGGCCACCTCATGAGAAGGAAGGACTCCCTGGAGAAGAGCCTAATGCTGGGAGCGATCGAGGGCAAAAGAAGAAGGGGACGACAGAGAATGAAGTGGCTGGATGGAGTAACTGAAGCAGTCAGTGCAAACTTAAATGGTCTCCGGGGAATGGTAGAGGACAGGAAAGCCTGGAGGATCATTGTCCATGGGGTGGCGATGGGTCGGACACGACTTCACACCTAAAAACAAAATAGCTCTTGAAAGCTCATGTGTAACTGTGAGTATGCCCTTACAGACTGGACAACCCCTCCCCTTACTCTTCCCACCCCCAAGCTCTAGCACCCATTGTATTCCTCAATACAATGAGCTTTGTCCCTAGTATCAGATAACTAAGGAAAAAAGGAGGTATGAGTATCAGAGAAGGGATGGTGGAGGAAGATGGGGGACAGAGAAAGAGAGAAAGCAAAGTCAGGGGGAAGAGATGCCTTCTGGATCCTCACTTGTGAATAGCAAAGATAGGGAAATGTCTAAATATCATTCCAAATTTTTAATTACTGGGGTAGTTGTAATTTCTGTACTGATGATATATTAAGAAAATCTTTTGTTAAAGGCCAATATAGATCATTACAATAAATATATGGTTATTTGTCTATCTGTCTGTGTTTTATTTATTTATTTATTTATTTATCTTTACATTTCTATCCTGCCGCTCCCACAAGGGTTCGCAGTGGCTCACAATATAAAACCCCAATACATAAAATCCCAGTGCCTAAAAACCCCAATAAAACTTATCAAAACCAATAATTAATCTACATAGAACAATCCAAGCACGGCGGTAAAAACGGGGGGAAAAGAATCCCCTTCCTACCAACACTAACATCGGGATGGATGAGGGCTGATGACCTCAGTCTGCCTAGTGACCCCGCTAGATTTCAAAAAGTGGAGCAAGGCAGGGGGGGCCCAGATGTACTCTTGCACGCCGGCCTCAACCGTAGACCTGGCGGAAGAGCTCCATCTTACAGGCCCTGCGGAACACTGAAAGCTCCCACTTTTGTACCAAGATGATATATGCATAGTACTAGAGTTCAACATGGACACATAACTGGGGATATCTCAGAAGTAATGAATAATGACAGCAGTAGTCCTCATATTTTATTACAAGTGTCTGCCTTACCTTGGAGTATATGGAATAGTATGAGGCTTCACTTGGTTGAACATATATATCAACTTCTGAGCTGCTCTTTGCTGTTGAATTTCCTAAGAATAGCAATAATTGTTAGTAATTTATGCAGTGCTTTTCCTAAAGCTAGTATTCAAAATGTTCTACATTATACTGGCAATTCTTATATTACTGTTATCCCTGAATTACTGGCCAGAGAGTTGCAGATGAAAGACTGAGGGGTTGCTTAAAATCTTTGCTGAGTTCAGAGCTGAGGTACAATATTCATTGCAAATGGATCATGTTTCTAACCATGATGTTATAGATTGGTAAGGAGGAAATCAAAAGCAATTTATAACCATTCATCTGTATGACATGAGAAAAATCTATACAAAGACAGATGGAAGGGGGAAATTCTCTTTTTTTTTTCCCTCACATATCAAAGGCAAGTAATATTCTAAAGTAGACTTCATCCTTATTATTGGTATAGACAGATGAACCTGATTCATATTTGCACTGATAGAAGCCCCAGAAAACTTTATTCAAGTAAGCTTATTCCAAGTGAAGGTTATTTCTACGTAAGCATGCTTAGGACTGCAGCTTTACACATCTTAAGAGTTGTCTGCTATCCAGGGTACATTAATTTCCCAGGAATGGTCCAGGCACCAAGTACGGATTTCCTTATAGGGATGGGCACAAACCAGTTTCACAAGTCAAAATTTGTCATGAACTTGACCCAGTTTGGGGCTCTAAAATCAATTTTCAGGGAAGGCCCCATCCCTAAACATTAACTAAACTTTTTGTTCAGTATGGTTTGGCTGTTTGGGCCATTTACACCTAACAGCTGAGCAGCAGGGATCCACAGCTGACTTGTTAGGTTTAAATGGCTGCAAGTCATTTCACCAGTTGTTTTTGCTTCCCCCCACTTCAAAGCAAGGGGAAGCAAAAATGGGCGATGGGTGCACCTGCTCGGATATTACGCTAAAATGGCTGCCAGCCATTTCACAAGGCAGTTTTGCTTTCCCCACTTCCAAGTAAGGAGAAATGAAATGGACTGGTGAAATGGCTGCCAACCATTTCAGCCTAACAACTGACAGACACATCCATCTCACTATTAGGCTGAAATGGCTGCTAACAGGGGGAAAGTGCAAGGCAAGGGAAGAAAAAAGGATGGGTTGCATAGCAGCCAGCCATATAATCTTTCCCTACTATTCTTCTGGCTGGGTGAAAGTGGGATTCAAACTGGCTGGTTTGGGGTAGTTTTGGCTGCCCAAACACTGAACCTACATATTTAAGTTTTCATTTTTAGTCCCAGTCCAGTTTAGTTTGTTTCACCACATATATTGACAATTCCTGTGGTATAATAGAATGTCAAGGCAAGTGTAATTTCTTAACTAATTCCTTTTTTCCGCTTATGTCCCCCTAGATAGCCAGGTATTTAATTTAAGGAAACCAATTATACTTACCCTGAGGCAAAGATGAAGTACTGTGTCCTCACGGAAGATCTTTTGCCAGATCTTAACTACTTCAGGAAGGAAAGCCTTCACAATAAAAACTTGGCCCAACTTTAGTGCATCATTCTCTGACCAAGTACAGACAACCTTCATAGCCCTCCTCAGCCCTCCATCCATTTCCTCCCGAGACAATACTTGAATCATAGCAGCCATGCCATGCTGTGACCATGTTGACATGCTTTTATCAAGGTTTGAAGGGGAGCTCTCTTCTAATCTATAGACTGTCACTTCTTCACCAGCTAAAGCCAAAGGAAATTGGATAGATTTTAGAAAATTGTGTTGATCTATGTAAGCATCAAAAGTGTTATGTTCTGTGTCCTTAAAACAATTTATCAGATGCGTATTTGTGCACAACTAAACAGGAAAAGAAATTTAAGCTTAAGCTCTTAGGGTTCAGTAAATAACCAAGCAACAATTACAATTCCTAAAAAGAATTTTTAAAAAACCTTCACTAGGGATGCTGCGAAACAAACTGTGAAGATTTTCAGCAGTCAAACGTAGTATGTTTGATGAAGTCATATCAGGAGCTGTTCTGATCATTCAGAAGCTGCCTCTCAGTTGATCTGAGCATAAGGTAGAAGTTGGCTTCTACTATCTAGCCAGAGATCTCAGGGATCAGCAGAAAAGCAGCTTCTGATGCTTATCAAACTTTGCACCCCAGTCTTGCACTTAAGTTTTGGAGATAGGGCAGAATGAACAGAAGCTGATTTACTGCCGATACCACTGATAAGATGAGAGTTGAGTTCCATTCTCCTCTCCCCATAAAATTTCTGGTTGTCCCTGTGATGCTGGGATGCAGCAAGAAGTTTCCTGTTCATGCTGAATAAGCAAAAACAGGTCATCAAACAATTGGCTCTCTCGCTGTGACTCATACTCGGAGCCAAACTTGAAAATAGGGTAGCCACACATCCTACCTGTGACCACCAATGCCATTTTAGAGAAGAATTTGGCCATTTTAAATGCCACAAGAGTCCACTCATGAACAGGCCAATGGTGCAGCTGGAGTAAGTGATCTTGTTTCCCTCCCCTGCATGCTTTTTCAAGTGCCAAAATGATCAGATGGGGGGGGGGGAGGCTAAGCCCTTGAAAAGGCATACAGTAAAGAAACAAAACCACCTGCTCCAACTCGGCCCACTGATCAGGCCATTGCAGAATTTTTTTCTAGAATGGTGTCAGTGGCTCTGGGTCCAAGTTTTGGTCATCATTATATCTAAAGCAGCAGTTTTTCAAGCATCCATATTCTTATCCATGGTTCCTCTTAATATTTACAAAACCGGTCGGGGAGGGGGGTGGAGTGTGTCTGGGGTGTCTGAGTTGGAATAGGGCCAATCAGGTCAAACATCCTGACTGGCCCAGCCCTACAGCTCTCGCGCTCCATGCTTGCCCACTCACCGCTTTACAAGCTTCAACACAGACACGCCTGCCTACCAAGGCCAGCACATCGGTGAGCACATCGCCTGCTGAAGATGCCGTGGTACCACCACACACCACCCACACACCACCGCTACTGGTGAGCAGGAGCTGCTAGTGGTGGCGGCAAGTCCTCCCACTAGGCACCCCCCCTGGACTCACTGCCGCTAGTGCCCTCTGCATTTAAACTGCAGCGGGCTTGGAGACTAGTCTTCAATATTTGACAAGGAATCTGGTACTTACCAAAGAGTTGCACTGGTATAAAAGGTATTGTTTGAGCTAATCTCATTAAATTGTTCCTTTCAACAGCTGCAGATTGAGAGAGAAAGAGAGAGACACTCTATACTTACATAGAATATTTACTCACAGCTTCCCAAAGAAATATTTGATTATACTTAATTATAAGGTGCTTACTTGTTATGCCTAATGGGCTTCATTACAGGAAGACTTACAGGCTTGCCAAATATCAGCTCCCTTTATGCATCCACATTAGCTGGCTGCAAGTCACCAGCCCTGCTGCACAATGGAAGAAACTGGGCAAGGGACATTCAAGTGCCATCCACAGGACCGCTATAACTAACACCTGTTGAAAGCCACTGTAGTGTAGTGATTAAGAACAGCAGACTCTAGTCCGGAGAACCAGGCTTGATTCCCCACTCCTCCACATACTGCAAGTTAGGTGACTTGGGCTAGTCACAGTTCTCTTAGAGCTGTTCTCACAGAGCAGTTCTCTTAGAACTCTCTCAGCCCCACCCACTTTACAGGGTGTTTATTTTTAAGCTTATAAGCTGCCCCTCTCCAAGCAGTCTTGGAGTAGCTTACTAACATTGACAGTTAATAAACTATCTATTGTATGGGTTTCTAAGTCATAAAAATTCATCCATCCAAAATTTAAAATTAGACAAGTTGAGGAATAACCTGTCAAATATTATGCCCAGAAACCAAATGGGTGTCAACCAGGTGCATGATGCCAGAGATAGGGCTCGGGCAGGGGGCCTGTGCATGTGGTAAGGGTGATCTGTTGCCTCAACCAAACGCCTAGTGGAAGAGTACCATTTTACAGGCCCTTTGGAACCTAGAGAGCTCTGGAAGAGCCTGTGTTTCTGCCAGTAGCTCATTCCACCAGGCAGCAGCCAGGGCAAAAAAGGGCCTTTTTGATACTGGCTCTGGTTGAGGCCAAGCACACCTCTCTGGAGCTGGGGATCACCAGGAAGTTGGAATTTGCTGAGCAACGTACTTTTTCATTTCATTTAGAGAGGCAGTCCCTCGGGTACGCATGGAAGGCCTTAAAGGTTAAAACCAGCACCTTAAACCTGATCTGGAACTCAATTGGTAACCAGTGCAGCTGCTGGAGGACTGGCCATTTTTTTTTCCAGATTTTAAAGAATTATTTCCAATAGGTGTGATACATCCTAAACTTTCAAGGATAAAAACAATCAAGTGGAGTTTGAATAGCATAGCTGGGAAGGAGAATTCAGCTCAATTTTCAGGAGAAATTATTCCCATACCCAATTATACTCTTTGGTTTCCATTTAATGCATATCTTAATCACTGGAGACATTTGATTTTTTGTCAACATATGGCTCATAATTGCTAAATGTAGAAAAATATTAACCATCATTGCCTTTGTACATATTTATATTGTTCACACACAAGAAAAAAGATACAAATGAACAGAAGGAACTGAAAACTTGAGAAATCAATGCATACACCAATTTGAGAATTAATCTTAGAAATTCTCCTATTTAAGCCAGAGTAAGGAATAAAGTGAAACTCCGCAACAGTAAAGAAACAGAATGGGGGAATTATTTTTAACTGAGTGCATTCTGTAATAATTTGCAAAGATCCTTGCATAAAGATCTAAACTGAAAATGGTCTATAAGGACATCTGCTGGCAGTTTCTGAAAATTTCACCATCCCCACTGAGAAATTCACTGAAGAGTTTGAAACATCTGGCAGATTCTAAAGGTATAGCCCTACTTTTACAGCAAAAACAATAAGAGATCTTGTGGCACCTTAAAGACTAACCATTGTTTTTATGACATAAGCTTCTGTGGATTAGAGCCCATTTCATCAGATGCATGATGTATTATCAGTTGACATCTGATGAGGTAGGCAGTCGTGCACAGAAGCTTTGCTGCAATAAATCTGCTAGCCTTTAAGATGCCACCATACTTCTTTTTGTTAAAAGGGTGATGTGATTGATCGAAGGCCAAATGATGGAATTTAGGCTGGAGACCAGAAAAATAACTATCAATGGTAGGAGTACTTTGGAATAGTCTGTATAGACAGTCATGAGAGCAAAATAGATCCAAATGGTCAATGATCACAAAATAACTCAATATATTTATTTATGATGGATAGTTTCTATTTCATCTGAAATAGATAGGTGAGATCAGTGTTCTGAAGATACTGGGACTGTTCGTTCTTTGGATGTAACTAGGCAATGTACATGATTGGCAGGTAAAATACTTTGAAAGAAAAAAAGGGAGAAATCAAATCTGAATTAAAGAGAAGAGACTGTCTTGGACTCATAGGTTGCAAATTTCCCTAGTATGTCCCCCAGAAAACCAAAATAAGCCATTTAAGCCACAAATCCTTCTCTTCTGAAATTTCAGGCTCTTCATCCTCTTCTGAGCCCTGCATCCTTGACACCGTCTCCAAAAGGAAATAGGGAGACCTTGGCTGTTGTGTGGAGCAGGCAGTCCAGGAAGCTGAGCAAGGCTCTGAGAGAATTACTGAACGGCTTTGTCACTATGCACCAACTATAGTACATTGGTTTTATTTCACTATGCTGCATTTGTATCAGCCCAACAGAGGAAATCAATCCCCAAAGGGTCATGGTTGGATGGGTCAAGTCATTGATGTCATCCTCCCCTTGCTTAGGACCTTTTTTGAAGCTGTACGAGAAAGTATATGTGCAAACAGATCTAATCCAGAAAGATCAGAAGCCATTAACAGAGCTGTCAGACAGACACATACAAACATTAAAATGGCAAGACACAACATTCTTTCTCATGGTGTATTTATTTCCACATAATTCATTCATTAAACAACTGGAAGCAGTGCACAGTACACAGCAGGAGAGAGGTCTGCTTTTTCTGCACATGTACTAACAGGATTTGTGACAATGTTCACAAGCTGCTCATCAAATGGTGAGCAACATGCACTCAGAATGTGAGCCAAACTAGCAAGTGCTTGAGCACATCTTGATAGAATTGATATTGAGGCAACTCATTTGGCTAATTAACTGTAGCCCCCCCCCCCCCCCCATTGCACTAAACTGCTCCTTGTTCATAGATCCATGCTGGCGAGACTTTCTTTATTTGACCTTCAATTTCACTTTACATTATTTTATTTGTCCTTGACTCTGTCTTAATTACAAGCATTTCTAAAAATTTTCCAAAATTGAAGTATAAATTGATTGCTGTAACTTTTTGTTATTTTTGTGTTAGCAATATTCATGTGCACATTGGCAAAATAGTCTTGATGGGATCATAATACAATTTCATAGAATCATAGAAGGACCCTCCTGGGTCTAGTCCAAACCCCTGCACTGTGCAGGACACTGACATCCCTATCACTCATCCACTGTAACCTGCCACCCCCGTGAACCTTCACAGAATCAGCCTCTCTGTCAGCCTCTGTTTAAAAATTTCCAAAGATGGAGACCCCCCCCCTCTCCTGAGGAAGCCTGTTCCACTGAGAAACCACTCTGTCGGGAATTTCTTCTGGATATTTAGACAGAAATTCTTTTGCATTTTTATTTTGTGAATATTCTTTTTGTGTACTGTTTTATTAATGTGCATTGGGCTACACTGTGAAATATTGTGGAAAAGCAACTTGATACAACTATCTGTACAATGACTCAAAACATTTCAAGAAAACACTATAACATTATATACACATAAAGATAGTTATGTAGAGGGGGAAATGGGTAACAACAGAAGGAGCTGATGCTGTGATAAACTGCAGAAGTTGGGAAATCAATAACAGACATATGGAATACTCCTAATTCTGGTTTCACATTGGAAATACAACTGGGCACATTCAGAACTCCAATGTCCAAGCTGAAATTTGGACAAGGGAAAATTTTGGAAGCATTCCTAGGCATGTACGGCCTTGTTCATTAACTGCAACTCTGGCATATGATGGGTAGTGCATGAGTATAAAATAAAAGCAAATGGTGAAGACTGTAAACAAACAGTTGTTTCTATGTTTTGGGGAACAATTTCTCTGTTCCTATTGATGCCTTTGGCTGTGGATCTATCATTTGTTCCATGCCAATATTTATATTTTTCCCTTACATTCCCCCCCACAAAAAAAACACAATTATTTGATATGGAAAAGTAAGTGCCAAAATAATAACTATGCTTAATCTTGCCTGGCTCCTGCATTAGGAATCATCTTAATATACTGCTCTTGATAGCGAGCCACTTCAAAGAGGGTGCATCAGAAATGACAGCAGAACAGAATTAACGTGCTTATCGACTAATATAATGTAGCAACCATTCAGATATTTGCTGCTTACCTGAGTAATGATGGTGCAGATCTTGAGGGGTTTTTAAGGAGGATGAGATTTCTGAAATTTATTTTAAAGGATTATTATTTTAAGTGAGAGAAGCCAGATAAATAGACTGTTATGAGCACTATGAATTTAAGACTGTCATGAAACAAAGTGACTAGCTTAGTGTTCTAGGGAGAGGAATTATTTTTACTGTGTTGTAAAGTACAAATGTATCCTGTGTAAATTATCAATAAAACAACGCATAATTATACTGGGGACCAGAAAATGACAGACAATATTCAACTGAAGGACACTCAGTATCCCCAATAGTTGCAGATCTGTGAACTGCTCTTCAGGGATAACAGCAACCACAATAACAAAAACCACTTATTACTGCCCACTATGGTTCATGAGAGATCTCAATGGCATGATTTCCTCAGCTCTATCCCCAGTCGTTATGCATCCCATTAACTACATTATGGCACTACCGCTATAGTCATACTGGTTCATTAACCCGTGACATCTAAATGTAAAAACTGAACTGAGAAATAACTGGGAGGCAAAACTAATTTCAACAGACATTTACTTTGTGGACCAAATTCTAAGTTTATAAAAATAAGTCATTATATTATTGGAGGAAGCTTAACTACAGCTTGGCATGATGTCTCTACTGACAGACCATAATTTATGATCTCCTGGCAAACCAGAATCAGAAGCCATAGTCTACACTGTGGGGAAAGCTCTGACTGGAAAAACCAGGACATAAATATTTTAAATAGGTAAAAGTATTGTTTTCTTTCTATGGGAAAGCTATTGGCAGCATTTTAGTCCACAAATTAAAACCTAGCTTCTTCCCCCAAGTATGACTATTAAAGAGATACTAAAGAGTTATTACTTCCTCTCTTTCGTTTGACAGACATATCCTTACACACAGTGATGACAGCAGTAACTATGTAGAAACTGGAATTACTGCTGTTATTATTGTTTATCATGTATTCAGGTTTAAACTGACAAAACCTCACAAAGGAAAAGGACTGAATAAAAGTATAGAGACTGTTTCCATACTGGAGGCTTTGTGCTGGGCTACAGGCTGGAGTCTGAGCTGGGGCAGGTTGCCCCACCTCTTCCTGCTCCCACTTGGGGGAACATTTGGCTCAATATACTTCATTGGCCCTGGATTTGCTAGAGCAGTGAAGTTCCCAGTGCCAAAATGGTCAGATATGACTTTAGAAGTGCATACACATTGGGAAAAGGGAGAGAGTGATAGAATAGAAGGAATGGTAGGGATGTGTAAAACTCCCCCCCCCCCCAAGTTAAACTTATGAAAATTAACTTTGCTTCCTCACAACGTCTATGGATACTTGGCCAGGAGTGAAGTCTCCAAGGGAAACCTGATGGCAACTCTATAAACAAAGTTAGACTTTGCTGGATCAGAAAGGGTTTTTTAAAAGTGAATGTCAAAGAAGAACTCAAAATCTGAAGGTTTAGTGAATAGAGAGGAAAGTGCTACTTCAGTTGCAGAGTCCAAAAGCAAAGAAGTCAAACTTAAATGAACTTAAAATCAGAGTCCTGTGGCACCTTTAAGACTAACAAATATTTATTCAAGGTGTGAACTTTCAAGTGCAAGCACTCTTCATCAGATTAAGACTCCCTATATAGTCTGAGGAAGAGTGCTTGCACTTGAAAGCTCACGCCTTGAATAAATCTTTGTTGGTCTTAAAGGTGCCACTGGACTCTGATTTTATTGTGCTACTTCAGACCAACACGGCTACCCATCTGAATCTATCCTTAAACCAACTTAGGGAGGATGGGAAAGAGACAGTATTGTACATGATGGAATAAGATACTGTTAGGACAGAAAGCCTGGTATTTTCTCTTGCAGTCCTAGAAAGCTTGATAAAAGAGAAGGCTGATGACACAACATGTAATGCTGAGGGACATATGGTGAGGTGTGAGGCAAATGACTATAGAGACTGCAGAGAAATCTCAGCGTCTGAATTTTCTAAAACATGTAAGGGGCAGGGAATAGAAGGAAGGAAACCAGCAAAGAGAATGTGATGGATGTGCAGACGAGGTACACAAAATACACAAAGAGGAGGAGCCATAAAATATGAATAAACATGATTACTTCTTCCTTTTTTAAATGTGTTATTCTTTTAAAGACATTTAAAACAAAAAAAATCTGATTTACTTTTTCAAGCATGCTTGGAATATTTTTCTCTTATAAAACACTAACAAAAGAAGAGCAACTGGTATTAACAAGTTGCAAACTTCCACAATGATATACCTAGTAAGACGTTGCTTTATTTTCTCCTTGAGCCTCCTTTGAAAATGGTGTGTCAAGAGAAACAATTTTTTGAAAAAGCTAAAGCCCACCTTGGAATTATTTGTTTACACAAGAGAATTCTAGCGTATCAGCCTAACAGACATAATAGAGCCTTTCAGATTTGTAATAAGGATTATATTAACAAGGTGACACATTCTATCAGAATTCATGAAAAATTGCCAGCTAACTTTAATAGTCTGTTAGAGAATGATTTCTACTCTACCACATATTTTGTAATTTTGCAAGCAAGTTTGACAAATAATAAAGAACAAAAACTTACTGTCCACTCCATCTGTAGTAAACCTGTGGAAATCAAGCATAACAGAAAGGTTTTCATGGTTTTATGTCCTTGAAAATAATTAACTATGTAAGTATATAATAGTTTGAATGCAAGAGATTGCAAGGAATCCAAAAAGGATTTCATCTTATTCACAAACATAGGAATAATAAAAGTATGGGGGCAGTGATACTGAAATGTGCATGTTTTAATCTTTATTGGGGAAAGATATCTTTCCTATGGTTTCCTTGCTCTTCGTCTGTTAAATCCTTGATGTTATCTTTCATTAGCTCAAATACAGACATATTTGCATGTAATGAAGTAACGTGTGCAAACCAGAGCCTCAAAAGTGCATTTGTGTATCCCTATTGAGAAAGTGTACCTTCGTACATCCTGTGTGGGAGTAGTAGAGTTCTTTGGCACGGAGAGCACCCGAAAGAATACTTCCACAGATTTTATAAAATTATATATTTGGTCACCTGTCTATAAGACAGGGCCACCACAGATCAGCTCCTGGCATTCTTGGAAGAGACTTCAGCATTCCAGTCTGGCTTCCATCCTAGCCACAGAGATGGTGGAGACAGTGCTGTTTGCACTGATGGATGACCTCTGTCCTCAGCTGAATAGACGGTATGGCACTTCTTGTGCTTTTAGATCTGTCAGCTACATTTGATGCAGTCAACCACAAGTTGTTAGCCCACTGCTTACAGGACTAGGATTTGAGAGAGAGCCCTCCAATGGCTGATCTCTTTTCTCCAGAACTGGACATAGAGGGTGGCAGTGAAGGAGAGTACTTTGCATACTTACTCTCCTGCAGAGTGCTACAGGGCACAATCCTCTCCTCTAAACTGTTTAATATCTATATGTGCCTCTGGCCCAGACTTATGGCTGGGATGTCACCAATATGTGGATGACACCCAGATCTACCTCTTGATGGATGGATGGCCTGACTTCTTGCCAGAAACATTTGCAAGATGTTTGGAAGCAATGATGGTCTAGCTCAAGCAGAGTTGCCTGAAACTCTGAAACTCAACCTCTCCAAGGTGGAGGTCCTGTGGTTGGGTAGAAAAGGGTCAGACCCGAAAGCATGCCTCCCCAGCCTGGACTAGGTACAATTAGAGCTCTCACCCTCTGCCAGAAGCATGGAGGTGATCATTGATGCCTCCCTATCAATAGAGGTGCAGGTCACTAGGGTAGTATTTTCCCATCTGTACCAAGAGAAGCTACTAGCACCTTATCTGGCCCCAGAACAGCTAGCTACAATGATCCATGTGATGGTCACCTCCAGGCTAGACTTCTGTAACTCACTCTATGAAGGCCTGCCCTTGACCTTGACTCGGAAGTTGCAGCTGGTGCAAAATGTGGCTGCTAGGATCCCCACAAGAACATCTTGGAGAGCCCATATTCAGCCATTGCTGAAACAGCTACATTGGTTACCAGTAGTGCTCCAAATCAATTGTTTTGACATTTAAAACCATGTACAGTCTGGGCCCAACACATCTGAGGGACCATCTATTTCCCTATGCCCCCCTGCGGGGCCATTTGTTCTGTGGGTACTTACAAGCTGGTGACCCCCAGCCTGCAGTCCTGGCCCTTACTGGAAGAATAAGCTCCTGGAAGAGCAAAGGGCCCTGTCAGAGCTATCACAGTTCCACAAGACCTGCAAGATAGAGTTCTTCCACCAGGTTGAGGCTAGGGTTGGAAGATCCTGGGTCCTCCCCTCCACCCAAGCTTTTCCCTCAGATGTCTTTAGATATTTTGGAAACTGTTATGTCTCAGCCACCCACTTCCAGGCATGGTGACAGGTTGAGTTAGGGCTGGGAGTCGGGGAGTCAAAGTGTTCATTTGTTAAACTTCTGCTGCTTTTATGTAAACAAAAAAGTTTTAGTGTATTTTACGGTTTAAATTGTAAACTGCTGCAAGCCAGCTTTGGCTGTTAGAGGACTGAAGCAGCCAAGCAGTAGTAGGAGGGTATAAAGAAAAAAATGACTTAAATGGGGAGTGGAGGAAGGAAACAGGTAGAGAGAAGAAGCTGAAAAGCAGAGGGAAGGAACAACTGGAATCAAAGTGACAGATGGGGATAATGATCATGGGAGGTGGAAGGGATGGAAGGGAGTAGGGAAAGAGAAGAAGTTGTGGGGTCTGCAGGAGGGAGGGAAAGAGGACAAGTAGAGATGGCATGGGGAAAGTGAGGTGGGGAGGTTTTCCTTTGGCAAGAGCTCGCCAGTCCCCCACCTGGTTCAGATAAAACAAATTTGGTCAGCAATGTAAACAGGAGTACTTACGATGAATTCCTGCTCAAGTTATTTCTTCTGTAGGTCCAAATGGTACTGTTATTTAAATCCTGAAAAGAAGGAAAATAGCAAATACCATTGCTGTTAAAATGTACACTTTCTTAATCAAAGCATACCCTGATTTCTTGAACTCAGTAGGGATTAAAGGTAAAGGTAAAGGTATCCCCTGTGCAAGCACCGAGTCATGTCTGACCCTTGGGGTGACGCCCTCTAGCGTTTTCATGGCAGACTCAATACGGGGTGGTTTGCCAGTGCCTTCCCCAGTCATGACCGTTTACCCCCCAGCAAGCTGGGTACTCATTTTACCGACCTCGGAAGGATGAAAGGCTGAGTCAACCTTGAGCCGGCTGCTGGGATTGAACTCCCAGCCTTATGGGCAAAGCTTTCAGACGGCTGCCTTACCACTCTGCGCCACAAGAGGCTCTTCAGTAGGGATTAGGGGTGGCTAATTCACTACATCAAATGGTTGTACCTTATTGGAGGTTTGTGTACATTGTGCAGGCCCATTCCAATCATGCTAATTCATAAACATTTGGGAGTGATCCACACCCGCTATTAAGTGGATTCTTTATTTTTAATTGGATCCTTTTTTCTTTCTTTTTTTTTTTGCCTGCATTCTGCAATATAATGTGATAACCTTGTCTTGGGAAACTGAACTTTCTGGCTTATCTTTCTAATATCTTTCCGTCCCCCATTCCACAGCCTTTCTGTTGTTTGCAGCTTTCTGTATCTCTCTGCCACCTGAATGTAACATTTCATGCACTTGTCAAAGTGGGCCTTAGGGGCAAACTTAAATGTTATGTTGTTTGGTGAGTTGTGTCTGGGTTCTTCCAACCCAATTTATGTTCCCTACAGTCACACAACAGCTGTAGGGAATGTCATTTTAAAGACCAGAGGGAGCCCTTTTCCACTCGGAACTGTGATATGGGGGGGCTCCTCCCTTCCTCCAAACCATTTTGAGAATCTGAAATGGCTTCCAACAGGGAGTTATTTATGTAAAACTGGAGCAGCATGTGGAGCTTTTCGTCTCCCACACAGCAGCTCCTAGCCAAAAAGGACTTGTTCTGGTCTTTAAAATGACACTCCAAATTTCTGTGTAACTTGTGAAAATCATGACACCTAATTTGGCCCTTAACTCACAAAAGAGTATGCCACTGTGAATTTAGCCTTGAAGGTTCTATGAAATTCCTTGTTATTTAGCATTCAGATGACAGTTTAAGCCACTGTTAAATTAGGTTGTGTGTTTATGCAGCTTACTAACATATACACACTCCCATTAAATGTAAAGAATCCCAGTTAGAAACCAGTACCAGTTCAGTTACCTGTGGCACACATATGTAGGTACAAGGGTTAACGAGATTTAGTTCACCACCAAATCTCCTCAAACAGATATTCTAAACCTTGATCACATGTTGGTTCAGAAGCTTCTTTAACCTGAATTGTCCTGATTTTAATCTCAGTTTGGATAAATCAGTACAAATGAGCAGGAAAAAAGGATTAATGCAAAAACAAAGAAGTTAAGAAATTTCCTCTCAGCCTTATAATTATTTAATCTCATATTCCCAGGAATAAGTAATTACTGAGTAGCTAAGAAGTTTCTTGAATTATACAAAGTTTTTCACTGTAAGGCAGTCACTTTATTTTCCTTAATAACCTAAAGAATTACCACATAAAACCTCAGTATCTTAACCCGTCTTTTTCATATACACTCCCATTTCATGATTCAATAGTTTAATGCCTTTTTATTAATATTCTCTGACAGTTAAGTGGCTAATTATTTCTTTCTTTCCCAGCATTTTCTGTTCCTATATAAAATAAATGTCTCAGTTTGCAAGAAAAAGTGTTTGGCTGTGTTAAATTAGTGTTTTATTCATTTATCACTAGGGGCAAAGTCCATTGCATCTAGGAATGCAATGGGTGCTAGCACATACACCTGCACTATGACATTCTTGGGTTCTGACCCTCCTCTCCCTGCTCCCTGTTCAGTCTTGAGATCCAGTGTGGTGAAATGATTAAAGAGTAGCAGACTCTCATCTCAAGAGCTGGGTTTGATTCCTGACTCCACCTCCATATGCAGCCAACTGGTTTGCCAAATTCCAGGTACAGGCCTGGAAACCTTCAGGAAGATGAAAGAGAAAAAGACAGGATGAAAGAGAGAGAGAGAAAGAAAGAGGAGGAAGGGAAGGGAGGAGGGGTGGAAAGCATAAATTCTCCTTAACAAAACAGCTGCTTTGGAGGGGCCCTGGCCCTCTTACCCCCCCAACCCCATACAACAATGTCTATATAGGTCACCATTGCCCCCACCTTTCCATCCAACCTCACATCTTCCAAAGGCCAGCTGTGGAGGGGTGTGCTGCCACCTTCCAACCCACCTTCTATCTTCCAAAGGCTGGACCAGGAATGCTGGGGGGTGGGGGGTGGGAGGCTGCCACCTTTTTTCTGACCCACCCCACATTTCCCAAAGTCTGGGCCAGGCAGAGAAGGCTGCAGGGGCACTGCCTCCTTCCTGCCCTTTCCTCCACATTTCCTAAAGGCCAGGCTGGGTGGGCACGGCCATGGGGGGGGGAAGCTGCCTCCTTCCCACCCATCTCCATCTCCCAAAGAGCAGGCCAAGCATGATAGGCCATGGGGGGCTGCCTTCTTCTCACCCACCCTACATCCCCCAAAGGCTTGGCAATGCCAGATTGGGAAGGCCTGTGGGGGGGGGGGGTTGCTGCCTCCTTCTTGCCCTCACATCTTCCAAAGGTTGGACCAAGTTGGGTAAGGAAGTTTATGAGGGGGGATTGCTCCCTTCACATCCCCCCACATCTCCCAAGGGCCAGGCTGGGTGAGGAAGACTGTTGGATCCCACTATCCCCTCTGATTAGATGGAGAGAGGGGGAAAGCAAAGAGTGCTCTGATGGCCGGCTACAGGGCCATGGGGAGGTGTTGTGAACTTAGGTCCTGTTAGGGTGGATTCCTTGGCAGAAAAGCCTTGCCAGGAGCTCCCAGCTTCACCCAAGCCTCAGTTAAAGGAGAACTTTGCCCAGTCAGATGTTCAACAGGCAGAGACCTCTGATCAGCAGGAGAGAATGGAGCTGCAGACAAACCAGGGCTTACATTCCAAAGTTGTTGCAGGAACTCCTCATTCCTCTGCCTCTCCTCCATCTGCCGCACCCTGACTTGTCAGCTCACCTGAGCCAATTAAGCAATGCCAGCTATGTGCTGGAAGGAAGCTCCAGTCTAAAAGGAACCACACCATGTTAGCAAGACAGTTGCTGACTGTAGAAGACTGGAAGTCATCACAGAGGACTGAGAGGCTGCTGACAGCCTACATTAACTTGAGCCAAGGAGATCTGAGTTGTGGACACAACTTGTGACCTCTCCTTCTGCTGATGTTCTTGGACTATCTGAAGGAACCCTTGACTCACTGGACTGAGTTAAGACATTCATTGCATTCTGTCTGTCCCTTGGCATTCTGTCTTTGAAATACTGCCTCACTTGCAGCTCATCTATGCTTCCTTCCAGCACAGAGCTGAAACCTGAGACCAACACAGGAGGCAAAGGAAGCAGCTGGTTTTCCTCCCTTGCCTAGGGGAGATGGAGGGTGGGAAGAGGCTGAGAATGGAGCAACTTATCATCAGCAGGGTCCTTCAGAGAGACCATTACCTCTTCCACTCAGCAAGCAGCAGGAAGAGGACAGATAAGTCATATGACTGGCCCTTATTGGAACAATGCTCTTTCCCTATTGACATCACACCCCCAGGAAGGGCGAATCAAGTACGGAGTGCATTGTCTGCATGCAATTTTAACTGACTGGCCCTCACTGGCAGAGTTGTATCGCTATTGGCATCATATTCCAAGGGAGGACCAATAAGGTAGGGATTGAGTTGTCTGTATACAATTTGAACTGATTGGTTCTCATTGCAGAGTACAATTTGCATTGCTTGGCCCTTGTTGGCAGTGTTCTCTCCCAGTTGGCTTCACACTCCCAGGGAGGGCCAATCATGTAGGGATAGAGTTGTCTGCATGCAATTTGAACTGATTGGCCCTCATTGGTAGATTGCAATTTGCACTGCTTGACATTAATTTGCAGAGTGGTAGCACGCCTCTAGGAACAATCAGGTAGGGAGTGAGTTGGCTACACACAACAACTCTATAATGTTTAGTGATGTTGATTAGTGATAGTGATGTCAGCTTTTCTCAACATTTTTACAACTGAGAAACCCCTGAAACATTCTGCAGGCTTCAAGAAACCCCAGAAGTTGGATCTCCAGGGTTGATTCTGCACTTACTTTGTTTTTCCCATTGTGGATCCTACTGAATTCAGATCAATTTGAATTCGGGTCCCCTCCCCCAATTGAAACAGAAAATGTTCTGCACTCATTTGGGAAAGCTCAGAGCAGAGAAGGGAGCCAAGCACAGCAGGAGTCTCTTTTCTTGAGGCGGGGGGATGGGGGATGGAGAGGATTGGAGACAACAGAGGAGGGGGAATTAATCCAAGAGGCAAATCTCTGTTGAGAGAAGTTAGGGCTTCTGGACCACAGTCACTTTAAGGGAAGCCTTGTAACCGGGATCCAGGAAGTCTTTGAACTGATGCCCTGGCCAACTAAGGAAGACTGCATTGCTCTGAGGCATGGAGCAGTGAGTTAATTCACAAAAAGGAGACATCTACATATTTACTCATGGCAGTTTTTGAAATATTGAGGCTTATACCCACTCCAGGATATCATGGGAGAAAGGTAGGGTCACCACAAATCAATCATGCATGTTGCAGAAGGAAAATTTAAAGCACCCAAAATCAAAATGGAAATCAAATTCAGTGTAGACTGCAGGGATTTAGCCGATCTGGGAGTGGGTAAAAAGCCCCAGGTCTACACCCGGGTCTTGCCACTGTTCAGGGATACCAGCCTCCACTGGAACCTGGAGAACTCTCAAAATGAAAGTTCCTATACTGACTGCAGAGATCAATTCCCCTAGAAGAAAGGTCTGCTTGGGACGGGCTGTGTGGCACTCACACATACATATACAGTAAGGTGGCCAGATTTTAACATGGGTAAAGCAGGACACTATTGACCGGGGGGGGGGGGGTCTTGATTAAAAATTTGGTCTATATGGAGCAACAAAAACTTTCATAGAACGCAAAAATAGTATTGTAATATATACATATTTTAATTTCAACATAAGTCAATTTGCCTCCAAAAGTGGGATAATCTGGTCACATTAATATACAGAGAGAGAGAGAGAGAGAGAGAATGAACAAACACAGAAGACAAAAGTATTCCTTTCTTCTGAAATTGCAAACCTTATTAACCACACAATCACCTCTCCATGTAGGAAATACCTGAGAGTCTAGCTCCTTGGATTGCTCTGAGAAGCCATTGCCCAAAAGGTCCCAATTTAAAGGGGAACATTCCCATAACAGTCAATAAGCAAGTCAAAAAAAGACTTACACCATCCTCCTGCAACAGCTTCTTCTGCCTGTGCTCTAGCTACATCTCTTTAAGGCAGAAGCATTTCCTCAGCACCCTGGAGCCCAGAGGGCTGGCAGGGGTTCGTTTCTGAGCCTTCTGCAGCCTCCAACTCCAGAAGGTGTGCAGAGGCTGTCTCAGCTCCCCCCCCACCACCACCACCACCATGTCCTCCAAGTTGAATGTTCTTAAATGTTAAATTCAGAATAGACCACTGATCAGTAGAGATTTACATAATGTACAGATGACTTGTAAGACTGTCCTCAATCATTACCTCTTGTGATTGCCTCAAATAGTCACAAATTTGCACTGTGTGTTTAGCAGTTCCTTGATTTTTCATCTTCTGATGCATGCAACTGATATGATCCAAATCTAGCCCAGTGAACAAAGCAAGAGCACATATGAAATAACAAGAAAATGAACATTTGCTTCAAAACAAATAAAAGTGTCTGTATTAAATTTGTATCCATTCTAAGCAGGACTGTTCCTATTCTGAGATGTAAAAGAATCTTCAGCACCAATCACTTTAAATACTATAATATCAAACTCAAGCATCACTCAGAAGAGTAGGAAGAAATGTATTGTAATTTCCTATACATGAGGCTAATTACTGCATTTCAAATAAAATATCCATCTAATCAAAATAAATATTTTACTAATATACACCATCATTACATCAGGATTCCTCTGCCAGAGTTTTGTGAAATCCTGGAGTTTCTTGATCGCTCTGGAAGGGTTTCTTGAATGGGTAGGAGTTAATTGTTTTTAATATATTCTTAATGTGTTAAACATTTATTAGGTGATATGACCATATATGGTCATGTTGACCCCTCACCCATCTCAAACGACCTAATGATGGGCCTGGAGAGGGTGGAAAGGGGAGAGGCCCTAGGTGGGCATGTACATCTACTCTTTCCAACTTAATTCTCCATGTCGTGCAACTTCTGGGGTTTCTCAAACCCTGAAGAATGTTTCAGGGATTTTTCAATGGTAAAAAAGTTGAGAAAGGCTGCATTAGATTAAAAGGCATTGTTAGCTCTGCAGAGACTAGCCCATCCTTTGGCTCCTTTATATTTGAAAACTTACCTATAACTTGTATGGTTGCCAGCTCTGGTCTGGGAAATATCTGAAGACTTTGGGAGGGAGGAGCCAGGAGTGGGCATGATTTGGGGCAAAGGGAGGCCTCAGTGGAGTATAATGCCATAGTCCACCATCCAAAGCAGCCATTTTCTCCAGGAAAACTGATCTCTTTAGCCTGGAGATGAGCTATAATTTCAGGGGATCCCCAGGCCCTGCCTGAGGACTGGCATCCCTAATAACCTGCCACAATCTGCAAGTATGATTCCTCTGTTAGCAAAGTTTGGCCCATGTATTCCCCCCCCCCCCATCATTGGCCTGTCTTTGGCTGAAGGCATGTCAGTGCTGTATTTGATCAGCTATAATTCAGCACAAAAACTTTAACAACTTCTTCCTGGACTTTGTTTTGTTTCCTGCTACTGCTTGCCAGCCCCATGTCTGGCATGTCATTGCTTGCTTAGAGTTCCATACGTAGCTGGTTGAAGCTGGGCATGGTTCGCCTGTTGGTCTTCTTTTCTTGTTCTTCTCTCAAAAGCCTATTGTCAAATGGTTCTGAACTAGTTTGGGCGCCCTGGGGACAATCATCCACTGTTATCACCTGTCATGAGTTAGGAGAAAATACTTATCAGCATCACAAGACAGACAGCTGAATCTGACAGCAGAAATGATGACACAATCCTTTCAACAACTTCACATGGGATTATAACTAGTAGGAGGGTCATATAATTGTTAGTAAATCATTGTTAGTAAATCACTGCCTTAGCAGTGACAAGAAGAATGAAACATAAAGCTAGCTTTTATTGGTAGTCAAGGCCAAGATAGCCAATAAGGGTGAGATTTGAAAAAATGTAGCTTGCAGATCAGTTCAGTTCACAAATTATACTTCTAAGTGTATATTAGTATAATATACACTTACATAAATCATACATCGAAGTGTATATTAGTATAAGTTATATTACATACAGTATAAATCATATCTTTATACCGCTCTGTGGGAGCGGAATAAATAAAGCAGTAAGGGGTGTGGGGGGGGCAACGATTGGCCCCTTGCCCCTGGACTGACGTCGGGAGGCGTGGAGCACCTCCTGACCCCAACCTGCACCGTCTTCGGCCAACAGCCGCCAAAAAAAAAAAAAATTCACAGTCAGAGTAGTTCGGCAGTGGAATAAGCTGTCTAAGGAGGTGGTGAGCTCCCCCTCACTGGCAGTCTTCAAGCAAAGGTTGGATACACACTTTTCTTGGATGCTTTAGGATGCTTTGGGCTGATCCTGCATTGAACAGGGGGTTGGACTAGATGGCCTATATGGCCCCTTCCAACTCTATGATTCTATGGTTACGCGGCTGCCTGCCGACAAGGCAGGTAGGCACCCACCCTTCTCAACCCCACCCTCTTCCCCCACCCCCCTTGCCACTCAACCCCCCACTACGCTGCCACAGCCCCACCCCCAAACACCCAGCCACCCACCCTTCTCAACCCCCAACTCTCCCCCCCGCTCCCCTTGCCACTCAACCACGCGCTCTGCCACCGCCCTACCCACCCTTCTTAACCCCCAAATCTTCCTTCCTCCCCCCTCGCGATTGGCCCCCCCCAAACGCCCAGTGGACCCTCCCCCCTTCCTTCCACCCCTGCCCTGTCCCTTTCATGGCACCTACCTGCCTACCTGAATGCCTTCCTTCTTCCCAAAATTCAATTTCTTCTTCCTTCCTTCCTTCCTTCCTTCCTTCCTTCCTTCCTTCCTTCCTTCCTTCCTTCCTTCCTTCCTTCCTTCCTCAATTTCTTTCTCTCCTTTCTGCATCTCTCTCTCTGCCTCTTTCTCTCTCGCTTGCTCTCTTTCTGTCTTCCTTCCTTCCTTCCTTCCTTCCTTCCATCCATCCTGGTAGCACCCACTGTATTTTTTTGTACAGCAGGCTTAATTTCTAGTTAAGTTATATTACATCCAGACTAAGTTTTCCAATGCCAGAATAGAACTTTCCTGCTTCTTCCTCCCATTAATCTTCACATAATGTTCCTCCTGGGGGACAGGGAACACGGAGGAGCAAGGGGGGAGGGGTTGCAGTGAGAAGGGAGGTGGAATGGCCAATTTAGTCTGGATCCAACCCATAGAAAGCTCATTTGGTCCAACTTGGGCTGAAAACACTGCCCAAGTCATCTATCCCAGAACACCGCCCTCAAAAGTATTTTTAATGGAATGCTACAGATTTTTCTTGGAGACATCTACTGAAAAGGTCTCACAAATTCTATCATACAGCTGCAGCCTTTAACAGATTAAGAAATATAATTAAGTAGCTGACATTTTAATTGCAAATACCAATTTGGCCCCCAGTTCCTTAACAGAGCTAAGATAGTGTTAAAATTTCTAGACCTGGAATTCATGACAAGACCCTTACCATCCAGGGCAAATAATATGCTGACTTCTGCTCCCCCCCCTGCTAAATTTGGCTTCCCCCCATTTGTAATCAGTAAATATACAGTTCTTCAGTTTTGCACTCTAATCTCAATCTTTCATCTTAGATATTTCCTTTGATTATTTTCAGATACTGAATTCCTACTATTTCACTAATTACAGATTATATTCAACCCATACTTATGTTTCAAAGATTATGAAGTTTAAAACAAAAGAATTTGGTGCTAAGAAATGAGTTATTTCCAGTTTACATGTAATTGACCTAGCAGCAGCACTTAACATTAATTTAAGATTATCTTTCTCATTAACCTTGAGACTTCTCTAATCATTAAGATATAAAATAAAAATAAATTGATAATCTAATTGTATCAGAACCTACCGGAACCTGAAGAGATTTCTGTTTCTTTTCCCAAGATTTCTTCTCTTGGTTTCCATGTTTTGCTTTTGCCCAGTCTGATTTTAAAAGCTCAGTAGATTTTGATAGTTCTGAGAGTTAAAGTAAAAAATAAATTCAAAGAAAGTTCCAACAAGTTCTGACTTTGAAATAAGATAGTATTAATAGTTTTTATATCAAGCAACATTGTAAGACATTTCTCTGGATCCCCCCTCACTGCTATATTCCCCCTTTGAGAAAGACTGGCTTTCCAGTCTAATAGAAAGTAATAACGTTAAATATTATTGTTATTACTAATACTACTACTACTACTACTACTACTACTACTACTATTTTATTTATTTCCCGCCACTCACTCCCTGAGTAAGTTCGTGGCAAGTAACAATAGTGTTACAACCCCAATTAAAACACCCCTAAAAGACATTAAAAATTCCTAACATGGTGGCAACCAATCCCAATCCACCTCCTAACTATTAAGGCAATGGAGAATGGAGAGAAGTGATGCATGCTTCGAACTCCCCAGGGGGGCAGCACTCTACCTCTCAGACCCCAGCCTCAACCATAAACCTGGTGGAAGAGCTCCGTTTTACAGGCCCTGAAGAAAGCTGACAGCTCCCGCTCATTCCACCAGGTGGGGGCCAGGACAGAAAAGGCCCTGGTCCTGGTTGAGGCTAGGCATGCTTCTCTAGAGCCGGGAATGACCAATAGATTTCCCCCCGCAGAGCGTAAGGCCCCCTATAGGGCGATAGGCAGTCCCTCAGGTATGTCGGTCCCAACCCGCATAAAGCCTTAAAGGTTAAAAACAAATCCTTGAACCGGATTCGGGCAGCTATTGGCAACCAATGCAGCTGCCTCAGCACAGGCTGGATGTGGGCCCTCCAAGGTGTACTTGTGAGGACCCAAGCAGCTGCATTTTGCACTAGCTGAAGTTTCTGGATGAAGGACAAGGGTAGGCCCGCATAGAGCGAATTACAAAAATCTAATCTGGAGGAGACCATTGCATGGATCACTGCGGCTAAATGGTCAGGGGACAAGTAGAGCACTAGTAGCTGAGCCTTGTGAAGATGGAAAAATGCCTGGCCCGCTACTCCATAGTCAGGGACGCGTCAATGGTCACACCCAAATTCCTAGCCTGGTGCATGATGTTAAGTTGCGTCCCTGCCAGGTTGGGGAGATGCGCTTCCTGATCCCGCCCCCTGCCTCCCAGCCACAGGACCTCCGTCTTGGAGGGGTTGAGTTTCAGGCAACTCTGCTCGAACCATTCTGTCACTGCTTCCAAACATCTGGCGAATGATTCCAGGGGGGGGGAGTCCAGATGGCTGTCCATTTGGAGATAGAGCTGGGTGTCATCAGCGTACTGATGGCAACCCAGCCCAAAACCCAGCACCAGAGGTTTGCCGTGGGGGATGTGAGAACTCATCCCCCACGGCAACCCTCTGAATCTGGTTCTGGAGGAAGGAGCGTATCCAGCACAAGGCTGTCTTACTTATCCCTGTGCCAGCGAGGCAGTGGACCAATATTTCATAGTCCACAATGTAAAACGCTGCCGACAGGTCTAAGAGAACCAGCAAGGCTGACCCGCCTCTATCCAGCTGGCTACAGAGGTCATCCAGCAGGGCGACCAGCAGTGTCTCCACCCCATGACCAGGACAGAAGCTAGACTGATATGGATTGAGTGCCAAAGTTTCTTCCAAGAAAGCCAGGAGCTGATCCACTGCGGCCCTTTCCACCACCTTACCCAGGAACGCTAAATGCGACATTAGGCAGTAGTTGGCAGGATCCCGTGGGTCCAGCATTGATTTTTTCAGGAGAGGGTGAACTACTGAGTTACTTTCCTTTCTTAAAAAAAAATAGTACCTATGTTGACATGTTATATGCATACAAATTTATTAATCAATCAACCAATTTACATTTATTAGCCACTAAAGAATCCCAGATTCTTTCCCACTGAAACTCTAGGCTCTATTCAGGAAGTATGTCCTACATTCTTACAGAAATTGCATAACTTTGTGGGGAGATGCATAAATGATCTACAGTGCTACAATATTGCAAAACTATTACCCTTGTCAAATACCAGGACATTACTGAGCATTACTAAAGCCAAATGCCTCTAGCTATGAAAGCTTGAACGTTCCTTGTGAAAAGTGATTTCAAAGTGATATTATTGCCTTTTATTTTGCTGGTCTTCTCCATTTTCTCAGCCTTGTGGGACCAAAAGCTACTTCCCTTGAAGAAAGTACAGTTTTTCCTATGTGGATTGATCCAGAATGATGTGTGGCGCTGGAATGGGAGATAGGAGTGTGAGCAATCACCATATCCTGATCGGTCAGAATTGTAGGAGAACGATTTGGATTCCTTTATCTTCACATGCTGCGAACTACCACTGCAGTCTTTGCGGAGGGAAGAATGCATGCAGGTTAACCGTCTTGACTGGCTGCTAAAGCCATTTTTTTCATCCTCTTCTACAAACCCCCAATTCACATAACCTCCTCCTGATTCCTCAGTCTCATTGTGAGATGGTAAAGAGGTGCTGCAGGCAATACTAGGACTTTTGGTAGTTACATAATGTTTAGCGATGGTTTCACCACTTTTCTTGGCTGACAACACAATAACAGAGTCCTGTCTTTGGTTGATGACGGGTTGTCTTTCTACAGCATCAGTGTCACATCCATTCAAATGAGCAGTAGTGCTGCAATGCTTGGGATGGGGCTTGGCTTTCAACTCATCTTCTCTGAGCTCATTCGGAGTACTTGAAAATGACAAACTCAAGCCAGCATCTTCAGAGAAAGAGGCTCCTCCTTGCTGATCAGAGGGAACCACGAGAAATTGTCCATATCTAGAAGCTGATTTGATCTCTGAAGATGCCCCCAGGACAAGTGTGTTCTTTTCTGCCACCTGTTCCTGATATTTATCTATTGATTTAATTTCATTGTAGTCTATTGCATCAAGAACTTGATGATGGCACTGGTTCCTTGGCAGGCTTCTCAGAAGGGAAGGCGGCACACTGAAGTAATTGTACTTTTTATCATTCATACATTCCAGACTACTGAAAGACTTGGAATATGTGACGTTACTCCAGCTATGGGGAAGTTTTCTATAGCCTTGGTGCTTTGAGTCAACAAGAAATGCCTCTTCTACTTGCAGTGTATCCACAGCTGAAATTACTTTCAGAGTATCAACAGTTAAAGCAGAGAGGTCTTGTAAATGTCCCAGCTGACTGTCTAGGGCAAGCAAAGCATCTTTGATGTAACATACTTTCTCGTGCACCTCCTTCAGCTGCA
The DNA here is from genome assembly GCF_049243985.1 of Paroedura picta. Lineage (NCBI taxonomy): Eukaryota > Metazoa > Chordata > Lepidosauria > Squamata > Gekkonidae > Paroedura > Paroedura picta. The sequence continues at coordinate 69,398,572 of NC_135375.1, read as the reverse complement.
AAAACATCTCTTCAACTCTAGGAGAAAAGATCCATAGGTGCATATATTAAAATAGAATTTAAATATATTATTCACTGTATCAAAGGGGCTGCTCCATTTCAATTTCTTCCTAGAGCAGTTAGCCCTTACAAAAACTAGACAGATATAGGACTGGATCCCATGAGCTGCTACTGTAAGGAACTCATGAAGAAGTCTCCCATATTCTTACCTTCTCTCAGCTAGTGGAGAAATGGGAGGGCTGAACATTTATTCAGTCTTCCAACTTTACCACTGCCTCCTGTCCCATACTGAATTTGGCCTACAAAAGTTTCACCGCTCACAGCATTAGCTTTTCAGGATCCCAGACTACTGAAGAAGAGCTGTCACTGTGAGTTCCTTATTTGGTGAGCCAGTTTGGTGTAGTGGTTAGGAGTGCAGACTTCTAATCTGGCATGCGCTCCCCCACATGCAACCAGCTGGGTGACCTTGGGCTCGCCACGGCACTGATAAAACTGTTCTGACCAAGCAGTGATATCAGCGCTCTCTCAGCCTCACCCACCCCACAGGGTGTCTGTTGTGGGGAGAAGAATGGGAAGGTGACTGTAAGCTGCTTTGAGCCTCCTTCAGGTAGGGGAAAGCGGCATATAAGAACCAACTCTTCTTCTTCTTATGCTCACAATTCATAGGCTCCAAAATTAAATTATACTAAAGCTGGATAAGTTTTTTGTGCTTTCCCAGCTAAATTCCATCTACTTGAGAGTTTATAGTAGTTGGTTAGACAATATCTTTTGAAACAGATTTTCAGAACGAAGCTATTAGTCCAAATGGTTGACCCTATAGTGGATTTCATGCCTACTGCTACAAAAGCATCCTGATACAAATCCATCTCTAAATATTAAATATTAAATTCTGGAAATCCTGTAATATGGGTTTCTTAGAAGAAGGTAAAGAATATACTAGTGTAAAAGGATCAATTGTACCAATGACACTGAATATTCAGTGATAACCATGCAAGTTACAAGACAAAGCATGGTGGGGGGGGGTAGCTATTTATTTTAAAAAATATTATTTAAAAAACACTAAAATTAAGAAAACCATTACTTAGCATAGCAGCCTAAAACACTAAGCTGTTTAAAATTGTGCCTCTGAAGACAATGCTCAGGCTAGTTGTGGACAATAAAAATGTTGTTTATAAAACCAATCCCTTAATTAAAAGCCTCGGTAAAGAACTTTTCTCTCCCGTTTCCATTTCTTTTAAACAATGGAGTTATTCCAGTCTACAATTTGTCACTTGTCTCCACTTTAATTTTTGCATTTCTAGACCAATGAACTGCAGTAAAAACAAATACTGGGGCCCAAAAAGACTTCCTACCTTTCAGTGGTTACCCGGATCCTTTCACAGTCACTTGAATGCAGGTTTTCATTCTTCTCATGGAGGTATTTCTCCACACACTGCTCTTCAAAATCATGAAGTTTTTTTAACTCCTCATCACTCAGGTAGAGTTCTAAATAATTACATTAATCAGTGTTTATTAACCACATCGTATCACATTATTACTTATACAAAGGTATTGGAGGAATATGCTTTCTGAGCTTTCGTGAATTTGAACCCAACTAGTAACTTTTCATATGTATAGACTGAAGAGATGTGCATGATCAGCAGTACAAACTCAAAGGCATTTATATAAGGTCAATTAATATGTTTCCATCTATAGATGTGCATTTGGATGTTTCTAGTCCAAATATATATATGAAAACTACCTTAACAGTATTTTGGGTATTCCAGAGCAATATTCAGGATTCATGGAATACCTGTAAATGTGTTCTGCATATTTCCTTGAACATTCGGGGACACAAGGGGGAGTCATTTTATGATTCCCAGGCCTGTTTTTCTTCCCTTTAACATGTTTCCAGGCCAATAGGGGGGAGTGAGGAGGGAGACAACTCTCCCAGGCAATTGAATCAGATGTTGGGGGAAGCGATGGAACCGTCTGCCCACAATGATTATCTTACAGTCCAGGCTGTGTTGTTGCTGGATTTATGTTTAGCCTGTGGGGTTGGAAAGGGGAGGGGAACACAGTGAATCAGTAATCGAATAGATCCTTTATTTTTGAACTGTATGTAATGTGATAAGTTAAGAATTTATTCAGGTTCCTGCAATGGTGTATTTTCAGTCAGTTTCCACAGGGTGGTGCTGCCTTCTTATAACCTATTTGACTCAAAAGTTTCCCTAAAAATTATATTTGTTGCTGATGTTAGAACATTTGTTGCTGAAATAAAATCAGCAATAGGACTATGAACATTTCAGATTATTTCTCACAAACCCCCACTTTAAGAATTCATGATTGATCCACTGTTGTAAGTAGGGTGGAATTTTGTACTTTTGATTAATATGGGCAAATAATTGAAGTGCTGAAAGTAAGAACATTAGAATGAAAGCCCTGCTGAACCAGACCAAAGGTCCATCTCTAGTCCAATACTGTGGTTCCCAACAGAGCCTATCAGATACCTCTTTGAAGCCTCCAGCCAAGGAAAAAAGACAACAGCCTTCCTTGTTACTTCCCCCTCCATACCAACGGTTGATATTCAAGCATGTACAGTTGTAAATAGCTAATAGTCACTTAATTCATTGATCCATACATTAAATCATCTACATCCATTTTAAATATATCTAAGGTAATGATAATCACAACATCTTCTTGCAATTAATTCAAAAAGTTAATTGTGTAAACCTCTGTTCTAAATGTAAAAGGTAAAGGTATCCCCTGTGCAAGCACCGAGTCATGTCTGACCCTTGGGGTGACGCCCTCTAGCGTTTTCATGGCAGACTCAATACGGGGTGGTTTGCCAGTGCCTTCCCCAGTCATTACCGTTTACCCCCCAGCAAGCTGGGTACTCATTTTACCGACCTCGGAAGGATGGAAGGCTGAGTCAACCTTGAGCCGGCTGCTGGGATTGAACTCCCAGCCTCATGGGCAAAGTTTTCAGACAGCTGCCTTACCACTCTGCGCCACAAGAAGCTCATGCACTGTCCACCAATTTCATTGTGCTGCCCTGAATTTTAAGATTATAAAATAGGGAAACAATGTTTTGTCCATTCTTTACACCAGACATAATTTTTATGAACCTCCATTCTGTCCCCTTTAGTCATTTTTCTATATTGAAATGCCCCAAACTCTAGTTTTCTTTCAGATGAAGTCTCTTTTATGCACCATATATCTAGCTCTGTGATATCCTTTTCTGTGGTGAGGTACTAGAATGCAGTTGCAGCACAATTTTATAATATCAGAGCTTTCCTAAAAATGCCTACCAGGTCTTTTCCTAAAAACGTCTATCATGGAAGCTCAGATCTCTCTTTGTGTAAGATATATGGGAAAGCCCACACCCTCCTTACTCAGTTCAACACCTCTCTCTTCTTGATCAAATTCATTTGGTGGTCGACGGTGGCAGAGGCACTTTAGAAAAAGGCCAGTATAGCTCAGAATGATGAAAGGTGGAGGCAGCCATGGCTTTTCATGGTAGGTCATTATGTAGCGGTAGCGGTTGTATTTCCAGAGCTTGTTTGATATGGATTTCATATCAAAATAAACATTACTGTGGGTGAAGTCAGAAAAGATGAGTAGGGAAGTGGGGGGGGGGGAGAGAAGAGATGATTACCAAGTAAATATGTAACAAGACTTAAATACATAGTGCTTAGTTGCCAAAGTTTTACAAATCTACTTAATATGAGCAACAATTCTCATGAAATATCAATAATTATGTTTGTGAAGATTTTACAAAAGATTTTAAAATTAAATATTATTCAAAATCAGTACTAAATGCAGCAAATGGTGCCTGGGGAGGGAAGGGTTTGTGCAGAGGAGGGATCTCAGCAGCAGTAGCAGCAGCAGCAGCGGCGAAGTTGGGTTTTATACCCTGCTATTCTCTACTCAAAGGAGTCTCAAAGCAGCATACAATCACTTTCCCTTCTTCTGCCACTGTTAACCACACTGGCAGGGTATAATGCCTTAGAGCAGGCTTTCTCAACCAGAATTTCATGAAACCCTGAGGGAAGGGTTTTCTGAATGGATGGGACTTAATTATTTGTATACGTTTTTCAAATTTGTTAAATGTTCATTGGGTGATATGACCATATATGGTCATGTTGACCTCTCCCTTCCCCAGAATGGCCATTGTTAGGCCTAGAGGGGGAGGGGCCCTGGGTGGGCACGTACACAGCTATGCTTCTCAACCATATTTAGCACCATCACACTGCTTCTGGAGTTTCTCCAGGCCCAAAGAATGTTTCAGGGGGTTCTCAATGGTTAAAACGTTGAGAAAGGCAACCTTAGAGACACCCTTTAAAGCAGCCCTTCTCTCCAGAGGCCTTCTCTCCAGAGGCCTATACCTTCATGGTATAGAGATCAGTGGGAATTTCAGGAGATCTCCAGGCCATACCTGGGACCTGGCAATCTTAAAATTATATGACAGTCTCTTATGGTCTTATGAATTGTTCATGTACAACAGTAGTTCATAAGGCTCAACATGAAGACCGTAGGACAGGCATGTGCAAACATACCAAAATGATCTACTAGTCACTATTTTTTCCTTCTTCCTAAGCAACAACCATTTCAAAATCAGTCAATTAGCTAGTTTTGTGTATAGTTTGTACATATTCTGCCTTAACTGTATTTAAGCAGTTTATGGCAGCTGTGTAACATTCAAAGTCAGAGTGACAGAAAAAATTCCATTTCAGCCTCTCTGCTACACTTCTGAAAGTCTCCTAATCAACTAGTCCATAAAACCAACCTAGAACTAGAGAAATATGTGCTATTTCTTACATATTCTAACCTTGCCATGGACATTGCAGAGAGCTTTGTTTGAATAACAAATGTATTGGGACACAGTTTGGTTTGATTCTGCACTCCCCCACATGCAGCCAGCTGGGTGACCTTGGGCTTGCCACAGCACTGATAAAGTGTTCTGACCGAGCAGTGATATCGGGGCTCTCTCAGCCTCACCCACCTCACAGGGTGTCTGTTGTGGGGAGAGGAAAGGGAAGGCGACTGTAAACCGCTTTGAGCCTCCTTCGGGTAAAGAAAAGTGGCATATAAGTGGCATATAAGAACCAACTTTTCTTCTTCCTTTACAATTGTTTAAGGCTTCATCATGGTCTCTAAATAGCTTAAAAGCAAAGCATAAAGACCATCCCAAAATAATTCTCTAGATTTCAGGCTGCTTGTAGACTCACAGTAGATTGTTGCTAACATGTTTCTAATGTGGGCACCCATAGCCATTAGCTGCTCAAAATCATAGTGTCCACCCAAGCTTTTTGCTGCATCATGGCTCAAAAATTCTTTAAGAGGAAATGCCTGTGTCCACTTCTATTCATTTGCCTTCTGTCTACCAGAGATGATTTTGAGATCTAGGTCATGGTTCAAAGGCACGGTGTGAAATATATTGGTCACAGTCTGAATTGGTCACTTGCTGTACAGTGCAAAGTCACTGCTGTATGCTACTCACACTGTAAATCTATGCAGATGGAAATTGCCAATTTCAGGAGTTTTAAAATAGGTGCCATGTATACATGGCCTGAGACAAATCCACTACGTTTTTAGGTCTTAATTCTCCTTTCTGGACTGGATCATCATACTACAATTCATCTTGTTTAAATACTAGCAACAACCCCTGCTTAAACATATTTTACTCATTAAATATTCTTGGTACTTACTTAAAGAAAGCAATAAGAAGATTGACCATAATTATATATTGTACAAAAAGGTAGACTGCCTGAAGGAATGGTGTAAGGAAGGAACCTGGAGGGCAGTCTGGACTTAATTCACAAGCTATAAATTAAAAAAAGAAAAGCCTGTGTACATAAATATGGCATAGTAATGATAAGCTAATGAAGAATACATTCCTCTTTTGTAGGGTAAGAGTTTCAGCCTGTATTTTTTTTAATCCATAAACCTTCACTGCTTTAATGGTAATGAATCATTAACAGGAATAAATGAAGCTTTCCTAGAATTTTAACATTGTCTTCGTTTTGAGCCATTCACCATAGCGAAGGCAAACTTTCACATGTACAGATTTAGATTTAAAAGACCCTTGAGAAAATATCAATTAAAAAACCATAAATGTTGGACCCAATAAGCTTTTCTGCTGATCAAAAATTAAGTTTGACCACCAAAAGTTCTGTGTTGGGATCATGGAACATGCATATACAAAAAGCCAGCTGGCACAGGCTGTAGTATGAATGGAAATTTGAGACTCAGTAAAAATATCGGCTTGATCCTACCCAGGCTTTTGAAGTCTATTTTAAAATATGTTAAAGTAGTTTTTTTTAAACTTTCAGGAGCTTATGGCTTGATTAGGAAATTTTATAGCATAGAACTTTCTATAGTGGGTGAAGGGCCACAACAAAATAGCAACACATGTACTTTAAACACAGACCATCCAAGCTCCAGTTCCTGGGATTTCCTGTTCAAGTGCCTCATGAACAGGTGTTGAAAAATGTTTATCTGCCTTAGACCCCATAAAATGCTGTTAAACACTAACAATCCAGTCTGGATGAACCAGCATTATAAGATAGCTTTCCTCAAATGTTCTAATTAATCAGATTGAAATTGGTACCATCTTGTAAAATTCCTATACACTTTTTATTACCTCTAAACATCAAATTGTAAAGGCATACCTACCATCAATTTCTCCTGCATACACTTCACCAAACATCATCCAATAAGGCTGAAATACAATATCACGTGCCAAAGTCCACAATGGCTGTTCATGAGGTGAAAGTATCGCTTTCCGAGACACGCCAAAACTCAACAATACTATAGCCATCATAATTACAATATAAAACATATTTGCTGTCTGAAGGAGAAAGAAAATTAAGCATGGTCATCAGAAGGGAGTAATTTCTTGTACCAAGTATTTTCTGTAGCTACATCCATAGTCAAGTTAGTGGGGCTCATTTAAGTGAGAAAGGACTAGAACCGAAAGAATCCCCCAAGGATCTTTGGTACAATGCAAACAAACAAATATAAAAGGAATAGTATAAGAATTCTATATGCAAGGCAGTTTTTAAAGCAGTATCAGTCTTGTAGATTAGTATCAAAATTTAATTCCACAATCAGCAAATAATGTCAGAAATACTACAGACTATTTTCTCCATTTCCCTTATGATAAAGACCATGCATGTTACTGCCTAAAGATGAGGACAAATTCATGGAGGCTAATTCAATCAATGGCTCATTCTGAGGCTATAGAGTGCCAGATGCTGGGGACAAAGCACAGGGAATCGAAGTTTCCAGAGGCAAGGTATTCTGGCTCTTTTCTGGCAACAAATAGCAGTAGCATTTCCACTTTTTCAGCATAGTTCCTTGACCATGTCAAGACAAATTTAACATAACAAAATTCAGTAGTCAAATGTGACCTGTTGAATTTATATAGCAAATGAATCCTACCAGTAGGGGGAAAAGGCAACACCATTAAGAAAATGGCCTTCTAGCCAAATACTTACCATTTTCCCAATCATTGTTAGATATGGTCCTGCATGCTGATTCACAGCAAAGAAATCAAGGAGTCGGACAAACCAGAATATTATGTCCAAACAGTAGATCAACCTTCCAGCTGTTTGAAACGGAGGATTAGCCCAGCGCAAGCCAAAACCAGTCATAAACAAGATGATAGCAAGAGAATCTGTAAAGTTCCAGTACTCATAAATCCAGACTTTCACCTTTTGGCTAAACTTGCCTGGTTCGGAAATGAATACCTAAGGGCAGGGGAGGAAATCACTTGTAATCCTGTAAGGGACCATTGCAAATAATAGTATTATATATTTTTGAAGAAATTATCCTGATGGAAAAGGTCTACATCTTTACTGTTCACTTACACATTTAATATGGAGGGATATATACAGCATTTCCCCTCCAATTCCAGACTATGTACTCTCAAGGCTTTACAGTAACCATGGATTACTCAATATCTTGTGTGTCCCATCCCTTACCATTGTTAATTTGTCTTGCTATCTTATTTAATCCTGTATTACAATGGTCCCCAACCCCTGGTCCAAAGACCGGTACCGGTCCGTAGATCAGTTGGTACCGGGCCACGGCTCCTCCTCATCCTCCTCCTCCCTGGCTGCTGCCTCAGGGGCTGCCTTGCCACTCTGCCGCCGGCTCACCTTTGGTGCTCTCCAGCAGCCACCATGGCTGGGGCTCCCCCTCGGCGTGGCAATACACAGCTGCTGCTGGCAGCGCCCCCCAGAGGTCAGCGGAAAGTCAGGGGCGCTGGCAGGAAAGCAAGTGGAGCAGGGGCTCAGGCAGCAGCGATGTCCCTCGGCAAAAGACTACCCCCCACCCCGGGACTCAGTAAAATTGTCAAGCGTTGACTGGTCCCCGGTGATAAAAAAGTTGGGGATCAGTGCTGTATAACCATAATTGTTTGCTAGGAGGGACCCATGAGAAACTTACTGGAAAAGGAATCCTTGTGGTATCAGTGCCTCTCACAGCTTCCCTGCTGCCTTCCAGATCATAATACTGCTCACCCAACCCTCTAGCTCACCTTACTGGTGGTAGCAGTGCCCTTTTTGACTTCTCCACCACTGCCCAACTTGCTCATGCACTCATTTGCCTCCTCCCTCACACTTGACCTACCTGTCTGCTCTTCCTGCTAAGTCTCTCTCAGCTTTCCCAAGTGCTCCTCCTTTCTCAAAATGTCTGCTGAGACTTCACGTACTATAGTTGCACAATCTCATATAAGTCTGAGCATTCTCCTTACGTGTTTTGCATTTGCATATTTTTGCAAACCTGGGCAATGCCTTTAAGTTTGTAGAATAATCTCCTTTCTGTGTATATGGCCCTCTGAGAATTTAACAATCCACATCTAGGGCCAGGATGAGAATTAAATGTGATTCTACTTTGTTGTTGGTTGCATGTTCCTTATACCCATTTTTAATACATTTCTTTCTTATTTGATGAACATCTGACAATATTTGATGCACCATTTGATAAAATCTTTTTTTAAAAAACAGATCCTAATCCTACATTCTTCCAGAATAAATTTCATACCACCCTAGCAGCCTACCAAGAGGCAAATGGTGGCAAAACAACTGGGATTTTCAGGAAATTTTAGATCTGCTGGGAAGCAGAGAAATGAGTGAATGTTGGGGCACAAGATCCAGAAAACATTCTCACTATTCCATTACATGCAAAAAAAAATGCAGCAACACAATATCAATGTTTCATCTTATCCTAACGTATGAATTGCATCATTCACTCAGCAAATTGTTAAAGTTCCTACCGAAACATATTTCTGCTTTTGATTTAGATTATTCCAAGGAAGAGAGTATAGGGTACAACTAGTAGACATGTGTGTTTATAAATATAAATTAAAGTTTGGGTGAAATGGAAAGAAAGGTTGTCACCTTTGATAAACCTTGCATAAGCCCCAGAAGGCATGGAAACAAAACAAAACCAGCCCTTATGACTGCAGTAATAAATTAGTTTACTTAGGTACAGAGAGAAAAGAACATATCCTTTTCTTTTGCCAAGGGCATACCAATCCTGAAAAGGAAGTTTTGGAAATTGAGAAGTGGAAAATGGCAAATTATTTCTTCAACAAGAAAGTGCCCTAAAGGGCTTTTTCAGCTTTGTTAAAAGAAACATGTAAAGTGCAATCTTTGGAAAGTCATAAGATTCTTAACATACTATAAGGCAGAACTTAACTGCCCCTTGCTAAGATCAAACTAATAGGCAATAAATGAAAGAATGTTTTTAAAATAATGGCCTGCAAACCCAAAACAATGACTCGTATAAATAAATGTATGTCTATGAATCTGACTGAACTGAATGGTGCTACTCCTATGTATAATAATATCTAAAGGAATGAAGTCCTAAGGGCATACCAATTAACTGATAAAATCTAAAAGACAAACTGTCTCCAGAGAAGTTCATTGACCATGCATAAAGCATAGTATCCTGCAAAACTTTTATTTTGTAAACCAAAACATGTACATAAATTAAGCCATATCTTCATTAAAGTATAGTGTTAAATTCCATGAGGCAACAGAAAATCCAGGTTACAGCTTGATCATCCCTGCTATTATATTATTGGAGCTGAACTGGGTCTAGCTCAAGTGAATCAAGAATGAAGTCAAATACAGATGCCAGAAGTTGCTCATCTAAACATGAAAGAGCAGAGCAACATGGTGGTTACACAGTGAAGGACTTGCTAAAACGCTCTTTCTGAAATGAGAAATAAAAGTCTGAGGAATCCGAGGCCAAAGAAATGATGGAAGTTCTAATTTTATGCCAGTTTTTGTTTAAGCTCAAATGGCACCTACAAAAAAAATGATCTCTGAAGTGCTACAAACATACAAACAACCCCCTTTCAATATACTGTATATACTTGTGTATAAACCTAGTTTTTCAGCACAGTTTTTAACACTAAAAAAGCCCTCCTCAGCTTATATGTGGGTAATTGAAACAACAGCCTACTCCCAGCCAGCCAGCCAGCCAGCCAGCCAGCCTTTGCCTTCTGCAAATGTCTTGAAAGCTGAGCTTGCTGCTCCCAGCCAGCCAATTGTTGCATTGTCTTCTGCAAAGGTCTTGAAAGCTGAGCTTCTTGCTCTCAGCCAATCATAGTATTGCCTTCTGCCAAGGTCTTGAAAGCTGATCTTGCTCTAGCAGCTTGTAGGACATCAACGTTTGACTGAGGGATTCTGATCTTTTGTTCCCCCTTCTTTTCCTAATCACTTCTTTCAAACTATTCTTTTGGTTTCTGTGGGTGGGATGGGGTGGGTTTTCAGGGTGCTTTGGGATTTACTGTTTCTTTCTCCTAGTGTTTCTTCTTTTATCTGAGGGGCAGCATTGTTTGCCTTTTCTTCTTGAGGTTGTATTTCTTTTAAAAGTTTATTTCTACAGTTCTTTCTTTCAGTGTTCAGTTTTACAGTTCATTATTTCAGTGTTTTGTTCTGGGGGGAACTGTACTGTAGTTAGACTAGTCCATTCTCCCAGTTTGGTAGCTGTTATGCTTGTTGTTGTAGGTTGCCAAATTCAGGTACTGTTGTTCTGCTCTGGTTTGCTGTCCTGGGGGGCACTGTTTGGTTCTCCTTTCAGAAATGTTCTCACAGAGCAGTTCTGTCAGTGCTCTCTCAGGTTGTCTGGCATCAAGAGAGGAAGGGAAGGCGATTGTAAGCCGCTTTGAGACTCCTTTGGTTAGTGAAAAACGGGGCACAAAAACCAGCAGCTATTCATCCTCTTTACTTTTCTGTATTTGTTGGGGGGGGGAGGTTGGATGGGAAAGCCTGTGATGATGGAGCATGGATTAAGCGCTTACGCCACCCTGTAAATTTACCAGTAGATGCTGCGTTTCCCACCCTTGGCTTATATGCGAGTCAATAAATTTGCCTAGATTTTGTGGTAAAATTAGGTGCCTCGGCTTATAACTGGGTCGGTTTATATGCAAGTATATAAGGTAATCCAAGATAGAAGCCTAATTTCAGCCTTCTAAAATTTGCACTTCTAAAATTTGCAAAATTTTATCTTCCTTTATGAATCAGGACATAATTAAAGGTGATGAGATCATTCTTCACATGAATATATAACAATATTAGTAATTCCTGCAGCATATATGGACAACAGCAAAAATCAGAATGAAATAAATAGCCTACCTCTCTGACTTTCTCAATGGAGGTGGTAAAAATGTAGATGATGACAAGCCACTCCTGAACACTGGGTGTCGAGTCCATCTTCACCAAGACAGTATAAGTGAACAGCATGAGGAATGCTAAATAGGCCATCTACAGAACACATAGTGCATATTTTGTGTAAACAGACAGCTGTATAAGCATCCTTCGGCAGAGGGCTGTCTGTCTACACATCCTGTATAAACAGACAACCCCCCAAAACCCACTTGTAGAATGCATAAAAAGTAGAATCATAGAATAATAGAGTTGGAAGGGGCCTCCTGGGTCATCTAGTCCAACTCCCTGCACTAAACAGGACACTCACAGCCCTGCCGCTCATCCACTGTCACCTGCCACCCCCTTGAGCTTTCACTGAATCAGCCTATCCATCAGATGACTATCTAGCCTCTGTTTAAAATTTCCAAAGATGGAAAACTCACTACCTCCTGAGGAAGCCTGTTCCACTGCGAAACTGCTCTAACTGTCAGGAATTTCTTCCGGATGTTTAGATGGAATTTCTTTTGAATTAATTTCATCCCATTGCATCTGGTCCATCCCTCTGGGGCAAGAGAGAACAACTCTGCTCCATCCTCTATATGGTGTCCTTTTAAATACTTGAAGATGGCTATCAGATCCCCTCTCAATCATCGCCTATCCAGGCTAAACAGACCAAACTCCCCCAACCTTTCCTCATACATCTTGATCTCCAAACCCCTCACCATCTTTGTTGCCCTCCTCTGGACCCGTTCCAGTTTGTCTACATCCCTCTTCAATTGGGGTGACTAAAACTGAACACAAAACTCCAAGTGAGGCTGAACCAGAGCAGAGTAAAGCAGTACCATCACCTCCCATGATCTGAACATGATACTCCATTTTATACAGACCAAAATCCCGTTTGCCTTTTTAGCCACCAAATCACACAGCTGACTCATGTTCAATGTATGGTCTACTAAGACTTCTAGATCCTTTGCGCACTTACTACTGTCAGGTTTCTGGTTTTTCCTACCTAAATGCAGAACTTTACATTTGTCCCTATTGAATTTCATTTTATTCAGTTTAGACCAGTTCTCGGGCCTATCAAGATCAACTTGTATTCTGAATTTGTCTTCTGTTGTGTTTGCTACCCTTCCCAGTTTAGTATCATCAGCACATTTAATAAGTATCCACTCTAATTCATCCAAATCATTTATAAATATGTTGAACAACACAGGCCCCAGGACAGATCCCTGGGGCACTCCACTTGTCACTCTTCTCCAAGAGGATGCTGAATCATTAACCCTTTGGGTATGATCAGTCAACCAGTTATTGATCCACCTGACAGAATGAGGATCCATACCACGTTTTACCAGCTTCTCAACAAGAATATCATGTGGAACCTTATCAAAAGCTTTACTGAAATCCAGATAAACTATGTCTACAGCATTCCCCTGATCCAGCAAGGTAGTCATTTTTTCGAAAAATGAGATAAGGTTGGTCTGACGTGACTTGTTCTTACAAAAACTGTGCTGAGTCTTCGAAATCACAGCTCTCTGCTCCAGCTGCTCAAGGACCGAATGTTTAATGATATATTCCAAAATTTTGCCAGCTACAGATGTCAAGCAGATGGGTTACCTGGAACCTCTTATTTCCCATTCTTGAAGATGGGGATAATATTTGCTTGCCTCCAATCATCAGTAGTAACAGGCAAGACAGGAGTTCCTGTTGTAGCTTTTATAATAAGAACAGGAAAATATGTCTATGCAACAAGGGCTCTTAATGATTCTGGGGGTTTGGATGGGCCACTGGATCTCTGTTACTCCACTGTCACCCCCTCAAAGAAGGCCAAGTAAGGGGTCCCCTCACCCTGTACAAGTTGAGTGGGACTTGCCAGTGCTGGAAACCAGCTCTCTGAGCCCCAGACCTATAGCTCTAGGCATCAGTGGTAGTAGGAGCCTGTTCTCCTTCTTCCTCAGGGGGCAGGGCTATAGGTGGATGGGACCCCTCCCAGAGTGGGGCACCAGGGCACGTGCCCTTTTACCGTATGACTAAGACCACCCCTGACGTTTAATTATGTAAGGCAACATAGACAAAATCCACAAATTTCAGTTTCAGCTGTTCAAATAAGTGCATATTGGGCAGGATAGGTGAAAAGGTATGTGACAGGGAAAAAGAGCAAATATAATATACTGAATATATGTGAGGCTATGTCAGCAATTCTATATATAGTTATGTTGCCAGTCACTAGAATAAATAGAACAAATCCAGTATAAATTATCTTTGAATAGTTTCCTTGACTTATTAGTACAATATATTCTGGCACCTGAAGTCAAACATAAGAGTATCTCTCAAAACCATGACATTTCAAGTAAGATGGAGCTGGATCTAATGAACTGAACAGATCCATGTGGCTTATTCCCTTCAAACCACAGAACCTCCTGAGAATCAGCCTTTGGGATACTGCAAAGGCAGCTACAGAGAGAAACAGGAATTGATTAAGATTGCCATATTTCTTGCAAAACCCTTCTACTCACGCAATGCAAGCTTTTTGACTATTTTTTTAAGTAGGCAGATCTTTAAAGTAATTGCTTAAAATGGCAGAATTATTTTTTTATTGAAGGGTCATTCTCATTCCCTGTTCATTTTAGTACTACGATTTGTCATCTGTATTGCAATCTGAATAAATATGTCCACGATATAAACAATAACTGACCGTGTGAAACCAGAACTTGACAATTGGGGCACTGTAGAATTCATAGATTTTCCTAGTTCCTGGAAGGTTTCCTTGTTCATTGTTGGTAGGAAAAGGCTTCCTTTCATCTTGCTTCTCCTTCCCTCTCTCTAAATCATAATCATTCTTTATAAAGAAATACAGATTAAGCATTAACAAATATCTCCAGCTGCATAAGCAATATTTTCTTATCATGTCTTAGAAACAAAAACCAAGAAATATCTACATCCCCATTTTGTTGTCATGCACTGAACAAATAAAGAAATATTATTTTAATCCACAAAGCAAGATTATAATATAGTGAACCAAACCATGGGTTTAGCATTCACATTTAAATTGTAAATAAGAGTCATTCTGAAGTTACTGTTCTGAACTGGAACTCAAAACATGCGGCAACTATGAACAATCTGTTTATCCAGTGAGAAATGTAAAATATATCAATGATATATTTTATTTATTTTATTTATTGTTGAGTAACAATTTAGAATTGAAAACAAACTAACAAATAAAACCCAAACCAGTAACAATCAGCAGCAAGCTTACGCAAGGAGCAACAGCATGCAAATCTGGAATATAGTATTCAGATCCCTGCTTTTAAGTTTACTCAGAAGAGGCTAGTGTGAAAGGATGTGTATTTGGTTGTGTCTGAGCCCCCAAAAATACCTTATTGGTATTTTGCGGTATTTTCTCAAACAAATACAGATCAGAATCTATTTTTAGCTATTCAATATAGCTCTTCCTGGAACGCTTGACAGCTGCAGTTAAAGGTCATTCAAGGAGTTCTCAGTCCTTTTTAATGCCTTTGGAATTTACTCTCGTCTTGCGGAAGGAAACAATAGACTGGGAACCACCTAGTCCAGTCTTTTTGAAACTTGGGGGTTCTTTTGAGGAGAGGTACAAGCAGCCATGCTGCAAATTTGGTGCCTCAAAAAACAGTGCCCCCCAATCCCCAGGACACCCCTGGATTGATTTCCCAGGGGACCATTGACTATATTCTTCCCCATAGGGGAACAAAAATGAATCTGAAAAACCCCTGAATCCGAATACCATACCGATATTGGGATTTGGGAGTATCCGGAAATATCAATATTTTGGGGGTCCAATATACCAGAATCTGAAAAAGACACACACCCCTTTATAATACAGTAAAGTAAGCAATACATATATCCCCTTCTAATCTTGCAACTATTGCCATAAACTCACTAATCCCAGCCATTTCAGGTCATCCTTCCTGGAGCTACTGGTAGCCATGAAAGAAGTTGGGCTTGGCTTAGATCCAGGCTGTAACAACGCAGATAACAGGTGTTGCTCACTGGGCACTTCTTGCCAGCACTGCCTGAGCCTGGGTTTGAGTTCAGTAACCCTTGCAGTATTGTCACCCCATGGCAATTTTGTTTAGCTCATTCCAGGGCTGTTTTAACATCTTGGTCTGCCCCTGCCTCCATCAAGTATAAAGCTGGCAGATCTACAACATCATATAACATAGGGGTTCCCAAAGTGGGTAGTATGCCCCCCACACACAGAGGAGGGGGTGGAAGGATCCAGGGGGGTAGTAAGGAATTTGGGGGCAGTAGAGGGCAGTGAGGAATTTGGGGGAAGTAGGAGAGCAGTGGTCTGACTCTTCCTGCTACAGCTGCATTTTCCTAGTGAAAGATGTTCCAAGGTAGCTTGCCATTGCTTGCCTCTGGGCAGTAGCAACCCTGAACTTCCTTGGTGGTCTCTCATCCCAGTGCTGACCAGGCCAACACCGCTTAGCTTCCTGAAAAATTGACAGCTTCAGAAGGTGGGATGGATGGGAACATATTCATGCTAATATGATCTCCCTCCTCAAATTCTGTCCTTCCCAAACTCCATTCCAGATCACCAATAATTTCTTAACCTAGGGTTGGCAACCCTTCCCCAAAAGATGCCATCTTTGGGAGGCTGGAAAAGCCTTCTCCTACTTGTTCCTGGCCATGGGTGTGGCCCGGGAGCCAAGGAGGTGGCAGCCTAAAAAGTTTGGGAACTACAACATTTTTAAACAAACTGTTCAGATTTTAAAAAACAAAATTAAATCCCTGGACGTAGCCACATTTAGTCAAATGAAATTTAAGTATAGCATCTTACTAACCAATGAGAGGTCTTCTTTTCCACTGGGAATGCTAGGATCACCATGGTACCATGTGAACTGATGGAAATCTTGTGACTGAGGTACATGAGACATTTCAGCCTTGCTTTTAAATTCCAGCATCAAAATAGTGGGAGGTAAAAGAATACTCAGAATCACCTTTGAAGAAAAAAGAATATTTTTTATTCAATCCTACAGTCTCAGCAAATGAACATACCAGCAAAATTTCCACTTATCCAGATCTCTTTTAATCTGCAACTATATTTGCTATATATTTTTGGTTAACCTGGAATCTGAGCATGTCAGCTAAAACAGCTTTAGGCCCATCCCTATAATTGTGAGGAAAATGCACCTACCACTCAATTCAACCACCACAAAACTTGGACAAAGATATTACTTCTGGCAAAGAAAAATAATTCCTAAATCTTTTCGGTCTAGTCTAACTTAACCGGAGTTGAACCAGTCAGGTTTTTTGTTCATCCAGCCTTGGAAAATGCTCCTTTTAAAAGTAGGCTTCAATCCTAATTGGCTTCTGTGCAAACAGGTTCCATGACTCCCACCTAGGGTTGTCAACTTTCAGGTGGGTAGGGTTTCCAGCTCTTGGTTGGTAAATGCCTGGAGATTTGGGAGTAGAGCCGGGGGGGGGGGCAGAATCTGGGGAGGGAGAGACTGCCTCAAAGTATAATACCATGAAGTCTGCCTTTCCAACCTGCCATTTTCTCCAAGGGAACTGATATCTGTATTCTGGAGATGCCATATCAGAAAACCCACAGGCAGCCCTACAGGTAGAACCCAGAGATTTCCTAAAATTACAACTGATTTTCAGATAATAGAAACCAGTTCCTCTGCAGAAAATAGCAGCACTGGAGGACATACTCTAACATTACATCCCTGCTAAGTTTCTTTCCCTGCTCAAACTCTGTCCTGTCTAGGCAGCATCCCAAAATCTCCAGGGATTTACTAAAACGTAACTGGCAACTCTATTCCCAGCATAGCCTTTTGGAGTGAGCAGGGGAGACCCCTACTTCCTTTTTTATCAGCAGGAAAACTAGATAGATCCACCCCTCACTCATGAACTTTTCTGATGCAGAGTCATATTTAGAACTGGTTCTGCATCCCTTACATTCATTTAATAATTTTTGGTGGATGGAAGGATTCAAAAAACATTTAATATTATTTCTACTTTTCCCAGCCTTCGGTCTGAGGAAGGGGGAGGGAGAATAAAACCAGTATAAACACAATTTAAAAAAATCCAGAAAACACCTAATTGGGATGCAACTCCTGGAAACAATTGCTTCTGAGTGGGGAATGATTTAAAATTCATTATCACAATGTGAGAACAAAACAGCAAAAAGCAATAGCCACTGTTGATTTGAAAGTTATTATGATTCAGTAATGCATCAGGAATTTTTAATCTGTTTGTTTTGGCACAAAGAGAATGTGAATGCTGCTGTGGGATAGCAGGGCAGAATTTTTAGAAATTCTTTACAGAAATGCAGGGTACTCTGCCTTCCCTACAATATTCTTAGAACACAATGATTTCCAAGAGACCAAGGAGGAGTATCTTGTAAGAAATCTTCACAAGGTACAATTTGTTTCTAGTGACTCATTCATTTCATTCCTCCCTGTATAACCTTTGCCCATTTGTTGTGATGAAAAATCTACATGAATTTTCTGTCATTTTATAACTACAGATATGGCCAAATACCAACTTAGAAATTCCAATACTCACATTTTAACGCAAGAACATGAAAAAACATGCCTGCGTATTGTTAGTTAACTGGCACCCTCCTTATCCACTGAACTCAACCCTGAAAGTTACATGCTACCTCAAGCTCAGTGCTCCTAGGTGTATTATACATCATGGAAAACTCACAAAAAGACTGCCAAAAATGACATCTTATTTTTCAATTCTTATCGTGGCACCATTTTCACAGTGGGAATCCATCTTGTTATTTTTTATTTTGCACTGCAAACGCTGGCCACCATCCCAGCAGTGTTTTATCAGCAAGGCTTCTGAAACTAGTTTTATGGTGACTTTTCTTGTGTTACAGCACTGAGAACGATCATTTTTTTTGATGCATACATGTCAGCATGTTTTTGATCTCCTCCCCTTTTCTGCTCAGTCTTTCATCTACCAATGGGAGCGTGAGTGCCTGCCACTAATACTCTGACTTTGTCAGTGATCACATGAACATGCCAGCTATGCTGGGAGTGGCAGTATAGAAATATAATTATATATTTTTTTTAATTGCCCTGGCAACAGAGCCGTATTGCTATGTAAATTAGTAGAAATTACTCTGTGGTATTTATGGCAGTTCCTCCTTCAATGAATGCTCCTGAGACTACAAAGGAAAGGAAGGCCTTTGCCTTAACTACGGGTGGCTCTCTAGTAGGCAGTTCAGAGCGAATTCCCCCAGAAATCAGTCCTTCGTAGCTTGATTTCCTCAGACCAAGGCTCTCTGTCTTAAAGATACTGGCTACAATTGAAATAGTAATTGAGGACAATGTTTGTTGGAATGTGAATGATGTTGCCTAGCAATGGAATTCCCTCCTCAAACTCTTATCCCCCTACTGTAGGTGCAGAAGGTGCATAATTGCTGGGGGGGGGGATGCATTATCAAAGCACATGCATAAATGGGAATGTTTTTAAAAAATGCTTTTTAAAAGGGCGATTTAAAAGGGTTGGCTAACTGCATTGAAAACTGATATGCACATAATAGGCCCTGATCTCCACCCACTAGCTAAACAGAATAGGAGAAGGAAACAAGAAATTTCTTCAAAATGAGCATTCCCAGCTGACTCCTGCCATGTCACAGTATCAACTGGGCAATAGCTGGTAGTGCTGGTAGTAATTTTGTCAGTATCATGATTGTTATAAGTGCTTCATTGTTTGAGGAACTGCCGCTGTTTATATCTTTGACCACTCATGCTACACCATACCCAGTGATGAATACATTACAAGGAGATCTAGACTGAAGTCACAGTAGATCTAGTCCATGCTACCCTGTCTGTAAAATCTCACTTCTGATTCTAATGGAGGGTTTTCCAATGCAATGACTCCCCTTCTTTCATGATGAACTTTTACTTCACAAATTTATTCTTAAATTGAAGCAGGAAGAACCCTTGATGTGTAGTACCACTTTGAGGTTACGATATAAACCAGCTCCTTATTGCCATCAACCTTAATATACTTGCTTTCTACAGGACTAAGGCATGGCTTAGTTACCTTAAGCCAGGAATGCTTCCTCATCTTCAGGCGTCCCATCCACATGTCAGTCAAGAGCATCTGTGTGCATGTGTGGGATACAAAAGGCAGTAAGCCTGCTGACACAGCCAGCTTCAGGCATGTTGAATTACTCCAGTTCTTCAGCTGATATGTCAGCAGCTTCATGGCCATCTGCTCATTCTGTTTGAATGCATTATCCAACACATCTAGAGCAAGCTGCCCAAACTCACTGTGAAAACAAAAATAAAACAGATAAAACATATTGCAGATTTTAGTCTAATGAAAGGTTAAAAATAACCATGACAGGTAACGTACTTTGGTCCAATATTAATATTTGGGTCCCTTTCTTACCTCTCTTAAGAATGACATAACATCTAGATATTACATCTCTCATCCACCCAATACATTGGGGCTGATAGGAGAGGTGGCCCCATGTTCTGGGGCCAGGACCAGGGAGGAAAGGGGAGATGGTGTGGATTTTTGGGTCACCATTTGTGGGTTATTAATTTTATCATTTTTATTAAATTGTCATTAGTTTTATATTTTAATGTATATTTTGAATTGTAAGTTGCCACGAGCTGGCCTTCAGCCAAGAGTAACAACTAATACATTGAAGAAATACATCATAAACAAATTCCATTAATTCCAATGGGCATTATCCTGAAGTAACAGGAGTAACTCCACATATGATATCACAATTCCCCTACTATACTGAAAATTGGCAAATTATTCTAAAGCAAGTGTTGTTAGCCTCCTTTTGTGAGGTGTATTTATGATTGCTTACAATGCCCGTGGCAGAATTCACATTGATTTTAGTAGTATGGCTACACTCGTATGGAACCTCATAAACATTCCCAAGCTTCTTCAGATACTGCTGCATTGAAATCTAGTTCAGCACATAAAAGAAATATGCGGACAGCAGACTTACTAGAACTCATAGAAGGAGTAAAGAGCTGTTAAAGGAGATGTTGCCAGCTGGAAAGCAAAACATCTTTAATCTCAGCTTTGGGGTTGGGTTTCTTCCACCTTGGATTACCAACTTGTTATACATCTCTAGTTTAGGCTAGAGAATTTTTAGCAACTATAAAAAAGCAAGATTCATTCCATCTTGGCTTTTTTGTCTATAGTTCAAGTCCTCAACTTCTATATGCACTTGAACATAACTGTGTTGTTTACAATGGAGCTGCTGTGTTTGTAGCTCATGCCAAATTTGGTTGATACAGTGATATCAAGTCTGAGGAGACCTGATATGTCAATATATAATGCTTGAGAGTGCCCCTTGCTGCTGGTAGACCTACAAGATGCAATCGTTCCAGTCACTAAATCCCTCACCTACAAGTCACAGAACTTCAGTTGATGAAGTCCATGACATATATGGTACTTCAAAAATTAGGACAATGAGGAAAATAATACCCCCCTAGAACTTCTATCTATCCGTCCACAGTGAAAACTGTAACCAAGCACAGTAAGTAAAAGGAAGGGAAAATATATACAAATTAGTTTTTTATAGGGATAAATCACTGAGGGTTGCTTGGTGAGTTTTGTGCACGCTGGAGAGAGTGCTAGATTAAAAAAAAATTGTGCTCACTACTGAAGGCAGCATGTTTATATAACTCTACGAAGATCATTTCAGGTGGGTAGCATATTATTCTGCCGTTGAACAGCAAAAGAGTGAAGAGCAGTAGCACAAGACCCACAAAATTACCAGGGCATAAGGTTCTGATGAAGGGAGGCTGGACTCCTACCAGCTTTTACCACAGCAATCCTTTATCTTAAAAAAATTAGGAAGGGCATTTATAAATAAAGTGGTTGTGGCTTTCTGTGTAACAGCCACAGCTATCTAGAGTACCTTAACAGAAAAAGTCATGTTTATTTTTATAGGATGTATACAAGATTTTAACTTTTGCTGAGTCCACAGCTTTTCATTAAATTATGCTCCCTTTTGAGAAGTGTTTAATTTAAGCTGAAATTGATATCTTGAACTGTGTTAAGAGTTTATTTCTAGGATTTTATTGTTTGATTACTGTTTTAATTTATTCTAATAATATTTTCTAATAATATATATAGAATAGTTTTTTACTCATTAAGCTGAAACCATGAAAAGCCACTTGTTAAGTTTCTATTTTGCCCTTACCTGAATGGCCCAGTCTAGCTTGATCTTTTCAGAAATCTATAGATATGCAGGGTCAGCCTTGGTTAGTTCTTGGCTGTGAGATCTCTAAGGAAGTTCAGGTTGCTACACAGAGGCAGGCATCTTGCCTTGAAAACTTTACGGGGCCACCATAAATTAGCTGCAACTTGGTGGTACCTTTCACAATCAAGTTTTCATTCCAGGACAGCCCAGTCACTTATTAATTTGAGGGGTTTTGAGACCAAGACGTATGAAGAAAGGTTGGGGGAGCTTGGTCTGTTTAACCTAGAGAGGAGACGACTGAGAGGGGATCTGATAACCACCTTCAATTATTTAAAAGGGTGCCATATGGAGGATGAAGCAGAATTGTTCTCTCTTGCCCCAGAGGGAAGACCAGAATGAATGGGATGAAATTAATTCAAAAGAAATTCCATCTAAATATCCGGAAGAAGTTCCTGACAATTAGAGAGGTTTCTCAGTGGAACAGGCTTCCTCAGGAGGTGCTGGGTTCTCCATCTTTGGAAATTTTTAAACAGAGGCTAGATAGCCATCTGACGGAGAGGCTGATTCTGTGAAGGCAAAGGGGTGGCAGGTTACAGTGGATGAGTGATAGGGTTGTGAGTGTCCTGCATAGTGCAGGGGGTTGGACTAGATGACCCATGAGGTCCCTTCCAACTCTATTATTCTATGATTCTATGATTCATAGAATAATATGAAGGGACTTCTTCCTTTTCTCCTAGCACATGCTATTACATGATCCTAGTTGGAGAAGAAAATGTCTATCCACTCTAAACATTGTAGATCTCTCAAGTAAAGGGAGAATGCCTACTTTGAATACTTCTTCAGCTCTTCTGATGTATCATCCTCCATGTTACTTTCTTTGGCTTCATGAGCCATGGCCCTGTAGAGTTTGCAAGCCACCACTGCCTTGACCATTGCTTCTTTTCCATGCTGCCAAAAGAACATGGCCATCTTCTGCCTTTTCATCAATACTGCCCAAACCAAGAGATCATTATATGGGTAAATAAAGCCAGCTGATTCCTGATCATCTGAGAAAGTAAATTCATCTTTCAGCTTCTTCCTAGATTTATGAAGAGCAGCTGATTTTTCCTGCAAGTTAACAAACATCTAGATTAGCTATTAATTATTTATCCACTTGTATTCTGCCCTTCCCTAGAGGGCTCAAGGCAGCTCACAACAGTTATAAATTACATACAATCAGAAAAATCATAAATTAAAAAAAACTTTAACATTAAAAGCAAATCTCAAAGTTTCAGACAAGCTGCGTCTTTTGAGGGAGAAGGGCACATAAAGTGCATTTATATCATTGGTGGTAAATGTTAACTTGTATGTTGGGTGTTTTAAGTAGGGATACCAGACTTTTGATGTTATTTCTTGGCCTCAGCCATAGGCCTAGTGGAAGAGCTCAAAACTGTTTAAGGCCCTGCAGGGCCCTGATCTCATTTGGCAAAGCATTCCACCAGGCCAGGACCAGGTCCAAAAAAAAACCTGGCCCTGGTTGAAGCCAGTTTGACCTCATTGGGGGCAGGGATCTTGAGCAGGTTTTGCTTGCTGGATCTTAAGTTTCTGGGGGGAGGGGTGTAATGGAGGAGGCTGTCTTGCAGATGCAAGGGTCCCTGACTGTTTAGGCCTTTAAAGGTGAGCATCAATACTTTGAATGTGATTCACTCCTCAATCTGGAGTCAGTGCAGGTAGAAGAGCACAGGTTGAATGTGTGTTCTCCATTGGGTCCCTGTGAGGACCCGTGCAGCTGTGTTCTGGACCAGTTGAAGTTTTTGGAGCAGCCTCAATGGTAGGCCAGTATAGAATGAGTTGCAAAAGTCTGGTCTAGAGATGACCGCTGAATAGATAGGATGGGTCGAATGTCGATAGGTAAGGTGCTAAATGCCATGCCTGGCAGAGATAGCAAAAAGCCAGGCAGGCAAGCTTTGTGACCTGGGTCTCCATAGACAAGGAGGAGTCCAGGATCAAAGTTGTTAATTGGATTCTGTCAAGAGCTAGGAATTGCATATGCTGACCCAGCCAACTTCAGCCAACTCTGCTTGAGCCAATCTGCCATGGTGTCCAAAAAACTGGCCAGCTGATTTTGTGGAGTAGATAGATGGCTGACCATCAGCAGATACAGTTGAGTGTCATCAGCATATTGGTGACAACCCAGCTCTAAACTCTTGACTAGCTGGGTAATGCTCTGGGCATGCAGATGTTAAACAATACTGGGGAAAGAACTCTCTGTGGACCTCACATACTGCTGGGAGCTTCTCTCCCATAATACTACCTACTTTCCCTGGTCCTGAAGAAAGGCTAGGTATTGGGAAAGTATCCCATGATCAACAGTGTCAAATGCCACTGTTAAGAACAGCAGCACCCACCCACTTAGATCTTTGGAGATCGTCATGAGGATGACCAGAACTATTTCTACATAATGGCCAGATTAGAAGCCAGATTGGAATGGGTCAAGAACCAATGTTTCTTTGAGGAAGCTTTGAAGTTGTAGTTGGTGTAGCTTGGTGTAGTAGTTAGGAGTGTGGACTTCTAATCTGGCGAGCAAGGTTTGATTCTGCACTCCCCACATGCAGTCAGATGAATGACCTTGGGCTCACCACAGCACTGATAAAGCTGTTCTGACCGACCAGGGATCTCTCAGTCTCACCTACCTCACAGGGTGACTGTTGTGGAGAGAGGAAAGGGATGGCAATTGTAAGCTGCTTTGAGACCCTTTTGGGTAGAAAAAAGCGGCATATAAGAACCAACTCTTCTTCTTGTTCTGTGACTGAATGCCCAAGTACATTACCCAGTGACAGCAAGTGCAAAACTGGGCAGTAGTTGTCCAAGTCAGATGAGTCCAGGGTTATTTTTCAAAAACCACTGCCTCCTTGAATATCACTGGGAAAGTCCCCAAAACTAGGGACTCATTGATAATCTCCCAGGGAGGCACCCAAATATCCTAACTGCTGGTTTTCATCAGACATGAGGGGGTCAAGGATTCATATGGTTAGCCAAACAACTGCCAGAGTCCAGTTCACATCAGTCAAGGAGAACATACTGAAGCAGTCCAAAGTAGGATTTTGGGATGGCCAAAGGGCTTCTATTTCACTTACTGCATCAAAGTCAGAGGAAAGGACATGGCAGAGCAACAGGATTTTCTCAGTTAAAAACAAAAGTTTCCTAATTAATATCCAGTCTTGAGATTTAGTATTCATGGTTATCAGGAACCAAATTGTTTCAAATAATTGTGCCACACATGAGCTAGCAGAGGCAATAGAGTT
Source organism: Paroedura picta (assembly GCF_049243985.1). Taxonomy (NCBI): domain Eukaryota; kingdom Metazoa; phylum Chordata; class Lepidosauria; order Squamata; family Gekkonidae; genus Paroedura; species Paroedura picta. Next base: position 69,373,464 of record NC_135375.1, on the reverse strand, counting down.
TGCAAAATATTCCCTTTTTGTGACCCTTACAACTACCTCATAAGCATTTAATAAGGTGTTTCTGAAGCCTCATCATGAGTTTTCTACCAAACTTGCTCTAGCCGTCTTAGTTCCTGTTTCTTCTCATGCAGCTCCAGTGTATACCATGGAGCTGGCTTAGGACAGGAATAGGGAGGGCATTGGGGAGCAGTCTTGGCAATGGCTGCAGAAAGCTGGCTATGCAAATCTTCTATTAGCTTATCAACCAAGTTGCCAGGGGGTATTGGATCCCACAGGGCCTTCAGGGAACCACTTGGAACCATTAGTCTCTTTGGGTGAGCATAAATCTGCTCCCTGCCTAAACAAAGAGGGAGTGGGATGCTGATTCAAGCAAAATGGCAAAATAGTATAACTTTGGCCCTCTTATAGATTGTACCAGACCAATATGTATTCTCACCTCAAAGATTAAATTCAGGGTGTGACCAGCTTGGTGTGTGGGACAAATTACAAATTAGGATAATTCTAGTGTTGCCATGGCTGATACTCGGTCCAAATTCTGTATGGATCCAGACTTCTCTGCTTGGATACTGAAATTCCCCAAGGCCATCAGCCTGCAGTTCTGCAAGGCCCACCCAGTCATCAGCTCCAGAAAACTTGGTAGGGTTTCTGCTGGGGTGTTAGGCAGAAGTACACCAGACAGATGGCCAAATCCACCACTCCATCCCACACCAGGCTCACATATTTGATATCTGGGGCAGGGAGCACCCTAAAGGAAAAAGTCCCCCAGATCAGTATCACACCCCAACACAGCCTTTTGTCCGGGATTGGTGGAGGACCAAGAAACTGGGTGGGGTTAGTTCTTCAGCACAAGTAGGAACCATGTCACTTGCCACTGGGGGAAAAAGGTAGCAAGATACTTTACTCATTAAGACCTTAGCAAACTAACCCTGAGGAAGAATAGGTGTGCTTTTAAGAGTAAACAAGTCTGAGCTACAGTTCTAAAGATCTCTGTAGTCCCTTTGCTGCCTATTCACAGTTAGATTTTGAAGAACTAAAAGAATTCACTGTTGGGGGTTTCAAAGGGATTTTTTCTTCTTTCCTACTTGTTTTCTTTATTTTGCTTTTACTCTGCTTCCTTTCTTTTTTGTTTGTCATTACTTTAAAATATGTTTTTTTAAGCTGGTGGACTAAGAGAATCTTCAGGAGTCTGTTTCTTCTTCAGAAGCTGTGACAAGTCTAAGAGATGAGTGATGGTCTCATTTTCTGGACCTTACTATCAGAAAGGCTGCCTACTTAGAAAGGATATCCTCCAAGCAGATACTGAATCACTGCCTGCCAGTGACATAGAAGGAGCCAGCTATACTTTTCAGGCTTTCTCTGATTAAGTTGCAACCTATATTTGAAGAAACCATCAGATCTGCCTCTCACAAATGCATAAATTAACTGAATGCTTTCCTAAGAAATTCATGTATAAGCAAAGAATCACAATACTTTGTATTTGTAAGGCTGTGCTGTTCTGATAAACTGGGAATGCAAGGTATTTTCAGCAGATCCATTTCTGCTTCCCATACGGTGAAGGGAAAGGTTCGGTGGCAAGCCTGAGACAATTCTCTGGTTCCAAAAAGGTACCATGAAACAAAGAGAAAAAGACAAATCAAAGAGTTGGATTACATCTTCATGGTTATGACAGTACTCACCACAAAAGTCTACATTCAGATAAACATTTGTCATTGTTACATGAAAAGGAATAATTTTTCCCTAACAAAATATTCACCTTCATTTTCCTCTTTGTTATTCCTTAAGTCACAGAATATTCACACCTGCTTGGTGGCATTTTTAATAGCTACAGTTGACACCAATATTAAGTTTAGCAACCAAGTACTTTAGTTCCATTCTCTTTTTCACAGCTGCTTTTTGCTTTCTTCCATACTGGTGAGAAAGCAGAGGTGATTTCTGTATTTGCCTGCTTTTTTCGTGAGTATGGAGTATTCTGGCTCTGAAAAGGACAATTACCCCACTATTTTCTTCCAAAATAAAATTATATCTTTGGGGCTTCAGAACTGTGTATTCATTTCAAAATGAGTGAAAAACTGAACTGGAAATTTCCCATTTGTTTTCATTCATTTTGCAACAACAGCAAATAGGAATTAAAATTCATTCAAATTCAACATATTTTCATTTCTATTGGTTTCAATAGGAAGCATTTCCAGCAGTAACTTCTTTGTCATTCATCTAATTTGGATGAAATTCTCAAAGATGGTACACAATTCCAAATTTTCAAAGAAATTGTAGAAGTGATCCTAGTTTCATAAGCAATTAAAATGAAACATGGTGATTTCTTTAATGGCAACTTTAGCAAAAAAAATTATTTATTAATAAAGATATGCAACTACCAGGAAATTTAGGAAGATGTAATCATGAAACATTCAATCAGTCATCAAAGGATGCAGAAAGTAACCACTGATACAACAAAGTAAGCAGGAAATATTTAGTTATTAAAAGAAATATTTTTAAATATCTGGTCCAAGAGAGAGAGCCAGGGGACATCAAAATATATGTAATCAATATATGGAAAATATTTGCCTGGGACCCTTCTTCATATTTACTTGAAATCTGACAGGCAGGAAGAAAATTATAAGAGTTAAAAATTATCCAAATTGGATGAAAAATGAAAGTACAGCTACAAATGTGCTTCCCAATGAAACCGGTGGAAAATTAACACATATAGAATTTAATACAAACACAGGTGAAATAAAAATGCAGTTTTAGAAACAAACCAGATAAAAATGTGCACCCCTATCCTCCAGTAGTAATTTAATACACTTTTGCTAGTCAACCAAAATCTGACAGGGGTAGAAACACGTTGAACAATATGGTAGAGGAAAACCGCACTCCTAATTTTGGGTGAGAAATGACACCAGTTAAATGGTCTCCTGTTTAATGTTGAAGGGTCAGTACACAAACTCCCTTCATAGTCACCTTATCTAACACAAGGAAAATGCTTGTGGCCATGCAGATAGCAAGACTAAATTTATTTATGGACTTCATCAGATACAGACCACATTGCATTAGATAAAATGGACTCTGACTTGTGAAAGCTTTCTTTAATATACCTATTAGCCTTTAAGGTACAAAATGGCTTTTTGGAGTTTTGGTATAACAGAACAATATTATTACTATTGCTACTGCTATTACTATTATTATTACATTTATTCCCTGCCACTCCTGTAGACCAGCTTGAGGTGGGTGACAATGGTCTATTGATAAAAAAACCCAAATAAAAAACCCATTAAAACAGGACACAACAATAATACAATACAAATGAAAACAGAACATGGAGGTAATAGCACACAACACCCATCTCCCTAGAATATCTAATAGCAGGGGTTGGAGGAGGACCATCGATGTCACATTAGCCCATGGTGCATCTAGCACTAGCACTGGCACTGAGAGGCCCAAATCAATCTTCCTCACCGCCCTGGCCTCAACCGTAGACCTGACCATAGACCTAACATAAACCTAGTCTACAAATAGTTATAATCTATTGATGCTGGGACACAGTATTTGAACAACATTCTGTGGGTTATTACCGGTAGAAATGATTGAGTTTACCTTATGTTTCTGGTAAAGGCTATTGTACAGAACTCTGAAATGTTTATTTGTGTAGCTGCTTTGATAAGCTCCCGCAATCAAATATTCTATTACCAGACCGATATCTATTAGTGATATTTTATAGTCTGCAGGAAGAGTACTCTGTAACAAAAATATTTCAAATGTTACATAGCATTTTTATAGTTAACATTTCATATTCATTATATCAGTAATCGTTTTAATATTCCTATAAGGGAGCTTAGTAGTATTTATTCTCCCTATTGCAGATGAGGGTTTGAGGTAAGGAGCAGTTACTTTCCAACTCTACACTCCACCAGCTACACTGATAAGCATATTATTAGGTAGTTATTGGTAGTTATAAAGGCTGATACTATACTGGACCATAACAATAGTACGATCAGAATGAAATGTCCCTGACTTCTTTCTCCAACTGCCACCCAATGATACCCCCCTGAAAAGCTAATCCTGATAGGAGACCACAAGGAACAGCAGGAGAAACCAATTAGATAGAAGTCTGCAGCAGGTGAAACATTAGCAACAATCACATATAGACACATACCCTTCATTTAGCAGGAAAATTACTCTGAAGATTTTCACTTTCCTGTTCTAAACCAGATGTTTTTCGTTGATGACCTGATTTTGAGTAAAGCAATATATGGATCGGAGTTTCATATAGCAAATTTCCTTCAATTAATAAGACATCTGAAGTGCTATAGTCATTTCAAGCAGTGCTGCTTCTCCCGCATCCTGGTTGTTCTTTTTCACCACACAAACTTCCTTGGGTTTTTTGGGGGGTGGGGGGAATGTTTTATGTTGAGTGCTATGGCACTAAATCAAAATAATACTTCAGTGCTACAATGGCACCATTGAGATGCCTTGTCTCCATTGTGAACGGAGAATCGGAAGGAAAAAATTAACTTTTGGGGTATTATTAAAATTAAATTAAATATTAAGGGGTCAGAAAAAGAACTCTAAAAGAGTCCTCAATGTGCCTCCCTTGTTCTAAATTCTTTGAGATTCAAGTTACCTGTTTCACATCACAGATAAGATGATACAGAAGTTGATTTGTTGGCCCTTGTTTCTGAAATATTAACAGAAAAGAAGAATGTAATCAGTATGTACATAAAAGAAAGAAGAAATCATTTGCCTGTTCATCCACTTTATATAAACCATCCACAATATGCAGGTATGCAGGAGGATCCTTGCATAATCTTGGAGTGCATCTGCCATACCAGGCACACACCAATTTTATGTCCAGATTCCAGCTAGTTTTGTGTGTCCAAGGAGGCTGCAGCTTTGTGTGTCTTGCAATGCCACCCAGACACACAGTTATATAGCAAAAGACTTTGATATCATAAAATCCTTTTAGACCATTTGTACAGTTCAAGTAATCCAAAACAATGGCTGTTATGTGTGCAAGTTCAATAAGTTCCCTCCCAAATCAATGATGGATGATGTTCTCAATCACCTGAACTTTACAAGTGCAAAACCTACAAGTAATATATCTAGGGAAACCAGCAATCACTGCTAGTTGGTCTGGTCAGTTCCAATAAAAGCATATTAAGTTGTTTTCTATCTAATGCTGAGGAATGTGATATTCAAGAATGCAAAATTTTGCCTTAGTTGCACAGCAATTGAGAGTAAAATGTGCTGCAATAAATGTTGTTAATGATAAAGTATGCATATATATAAAGGTTTGTTTCTGTGTTGAGGGCATATATGTATTGTCTTTGACTTGATTTGTCTGAAATACGAGCTAACAATGCAATCCTGAAACAGGAGGGACGGACCAGAACCAATGGGATGAAATTAATTCAAAAGAAATTCTGTCTAAACATCCGGAAGAAGTTCCTGGCAGTTAGAGCAGTTTCTCAGGCTTCCTTGGGAGGTGGTGAGTTCTCAATCTTTGGAAATTTTTAACAGAGGCTGGATAGCCATCTGATGGAGAAGCTGATTCTATGAAGGCTCAAGGGGCTGGTAGGTTACTCTATTATTCTATGATTCTAGGTCTATTCAAAATCTACTGAACTCTACTGAATGGAGATTACTCCCAGAGCAATATTTTTAGGACTTCACTGTTTGAAAGAAATGGATATAAACTTTATTTTCCACTGGAAGCATTACTGAACTTGAACAGAGTAAGTGAATATTAAGTTGAATGTGCTTGAAATTCTAGGCACTCACAGTATTGTACAGTTCTTCCAATCGGGATATAGTAAGAAAACGGTGAAGATTTACTCCATGTTCTATTAACAACTTCACAAATTCCACACGGTCCATTACCAAAGCATTCAGCATTGCCTGCTCAAGGGAGCCAACCTTCAAAAAATGGTAAAAGAAAAAAGCATGTTATTTATTATTTTGGTATTTACTGGAAGATATTATTTGCATCTCATGGCTGGTAGCTAACCACCAAGATGCCCCTTATACAAGTAAAGAGATAAAGCAGAACTATGAACACCGATATACAAAGAATAGCAAATAAATGTCACCATTACCTTCCAGTGCTGACCATAGACCAATATATGCTTTTTTGCAACATCCAGTCTGTTCCAGACCAGTGCCAGATTGAGCTGATCTGGAGCAGACATTCTGGTCCCTTTAAACAAGAAAATATTCTATAAGACTTTTATGCACATTTTTTCACACCTGCTTCAAAAGAAATACAATATGCTTTAGGCAAAAAGACAGAAGAGATTATACACAAGTACCTTTTAAAAGTGCAGTTAAGATGGCCAAATCAGTGTCCTGATGCTCTTCTGATTCTGCGTCAAATACAGTTATCTGTCAGAACAGTAAATCTAATCACTGACAGAAAAGAGGAAAACACTTTTTCAAGAATGCTATGGGACCATTCAAGAGGACTGTGAAGAAAACCTGGTTAAAATTACTGTAGAGCTTAAACAGCTGGTACACCTAGGAAAGTTCTACATTTACCACTTCCTCTTGGTAAGTAATAGAAGGCTGGTTTAATCCTGGGCACTCTAAATTCACGTCACCCCATGGTTTCTTCTCTATTAATTTAAACTATTTATATCCTGCATTCTCAATAAAGGTATTTCTGAGGTAGAAACACCCTTTACCCATTTTGGTGGTTTATAACATAACACTGAACTTCTTTCCTATATCTACCAATCCAGTCATGAGCAGTGTCAGCACACCAACAATGTCCATACTGCTGTCCCTACACTGTGTACCATGAGAATACCACACTGGGTAATAAAGCTCAGACATAATTCTCTATACACAGGGAAAGTCTCTTCTACAATCAAATCCATTTCATGTTTTATTACAGTTCCAAGGTACATGATCTGTAGGGCCTCCAGACCAGATTTTAGTTACATACAGGCAAGCTGCTATGTAGGCTTTTAAAGGTCTTGGATTCCTTTCTTGTGCATTGTAAATAAAGGCATATTCTGTTTACTTAAAACCACCATTGGCCACCTGAGTGACTGCAGCATTTCAGAGTAAGCATATTTTTTAATCAGTCCTGAAATAAGTTTGGTCAAATCTGAAGAGTCAGCAAAGTACAAAGGAGTACTTCTGTATCCTCCGATTTTATCGTACCTTTTCAGAAAAGGTTAATCAGACTGAAAGTCTCCTGTACGTTAAGCAGTGTGGGAAACAGTTGATTTTTGAGTGCATTTCTATGCAAAATGTCCTCAGTGATCTTCAGACATGCAGTCGTCACACTGCTATCAAAAGGGCTGAGCAGAGGTAATTACTTATAAACTTTGTTCTATAATCATGATACTAAAGACAACTGCAATGCAACAACATCAGTACCTATGCAAATAAGCACAAAAGGAAAAAATCAATAGCCTAACAGGAACAAGTTTAATTAAAAGAAGCCTAAGAGTTTATCATACTTACAGAATCCCTGTGTTCCATGCACTCCATTAAAATTTTAAGTAGGTGATGGGACTGCTTTTGCCCAAAACTGAAGGTGTTCTGAATCATTAATAATATTTCTTCCTTAAAATGAGAGGTCAGATCCCTGAGAGAGAAACATATGGCCAAAGATCAACATAGGTTCCTCTAATAATTAAACTAAATATTTTAAACAAAGGTAGCTAAACAAAGTAGCAGCAAACATTGTACTGATTCTCCGACCCCATTTGTCCACTGAAATAAGCAACATCAAAGCTTGTACACAAAAGGATAACACATATTGTCAGATGACTATTAAAGATGTTCAGATATCATTAAAATTGAAGAGTCTACATGTAGAGGTTGTAGGAATATAGTCTATTTGATTGACACTCAACAATGATTGGCCACCAGACTAATACAAGGCAGAGCCCAGAGAAACATGACTAAAAATTATGCCCCCTTTCCCTGACTCACTTGCTATGGTTGACATATACATCATGACGTGCAAAATTAGATATCAACATGCTTCCTTTCCTAGCATGGGGAGGAGGATTATCTTTGCAAGAAAATTGTGTGCTGGGCAGCCTGTGTGTGTCACTGGCAGTTTCTTGGTCCTTCTGAACTTGTCCATGAAGGAATGTTTTAAAAGGATCTCTTTAGGCACAAAATGTGCACAGTGGAATGACCAGTCATATTGTTTTTGGCAAAGACTAAACACTGTTACACAATGAATTATAGTGGGCTTTACTGGAATAACAATTCTAAATAATCTTTAACCGTTCCTGCGGTTAAATAAAAGGGTAAGGCCACCTGGGGAGGAGTTAGGGCGGGCCCTGTCCAGGATAAAAACTCAGAGGGCCCAATCAGGAGCCGCAAAGCTCCAAGTGTCCATCCAGGGCCAAGCAGCCCATGGGGAGGCGCGCAAAGCGCCTTCCTATTGGCCCCTCACCAGGACAGACCAAAATTCCATTCACCCAGCCCAGTCTGGCTGCCAGTCTGCTCCTGACCACCGCAGGGAGAGGAGGTCAGCAGGGCTGCCAAGGGGGGTGAGAAAGCAGGCTGTGCCAGCCCCTTTTGCCCCAAGGCTGTCCCAACTCTCATGTCCAACTGTAAATTGCCTCAGAACCCTGACAAAGCTGGCAGGAGGCTGCAGAGTGCTCCCCCCCCTTTCAGGCCTGCTGCAAAGGAGCCTCTGACAGGCCCTGACTGAGGGGAGGAGGCCTTTCCAAGAGCAACACAGGGGAGCCTGAGGGCCTTCCTTTCCCCTTCTGCCAAACAGTTGCCTGACAGGGAGGCCACAGAAAAGCCCCTCCTCACTTAAAATACTGCTCTGCCCGGAGGTTAGACATAGCCAAGCCATGTGTCTTTCTTCTTTGCAACTCTCTGCAGATTTGAGGCCACTGCACAGCGTTATTCTGCAGCAGAAACTGGCTCTTTTGTCTCCTATTTCATCTGCACAACAACCCTGTGCAGTAGGCCTCAAGTATTTCAATTCAACAACAACCTGTGTGGGAAGCCTTAAATGTTTCTTCTCTACCACAACCCTGTCCAAAGTAGCCCTTTCTGCCTGGGGAGCTGATCTTTATACTCTGCAGGTGAGCTGTAATTCCAGGAGCTCTCCAGGCCACACCTGTAGGTTGGCTACTCCTGGGTTGGAAATATTCCTGGAGGTTTGGAGGTGGGACTTCAAAATCATGCAATGCCTCAGAGTCCAGCCTTCAAATGAGCCTTTTTGCCTGCAGTTGGTAGGGAGTGGTACAGGAGTGTCCCTCCTGGCCTATGGGTTATGGCCAGCCCTTACCAGCAACTGTTTGTATTCTGGGGCGCAGACAGGCAGACCAGCATCAGTCCTGTGAGTCTGGAAAGTGCAGGACGATCTAAATAAATATTTACAGCCTGAAACTATAAATAGAGAACAAGTAAATGCCCCCCTTGGCAGACACATAGTAACTGAAATGACTTATTGGCCTGGCAAATAACCTTGGCCTGGCAAATTAAAAAAAACAGTATAAAAACCATACTAAGGTCAAGACTGCTGTGCACAGAGTCTTCCTCTTAGGTTTGCCAGCTTCCCTGTGAGGCTCGCTACCCCACCTCCCTCATGTGGAGTCTGCTATGGGGAGAGAAAGGGAAGACGATTGGAAAATGCTTTGAAACACCTGAGGCCTGCTGGGTCACTGCGGCCTATTCCCGGTTCTCTCAGATCTCTCACAACCCCACATACCTCACAGGTTGACTATTGTGGATAGACGAATGGAAAAGGTGTTTGTAAACCGCTTTGAGACTCCTTTGGATAGTAAGCAATAGGGTACAAAAATCCGTTCTTCTAAGGAGCAACCATGAAAGACACATGTGGGCAGATAACATTTTACCAACAGTGAAAACATGGGAGACAGAAGGAACAGGGTGGACCCCTGTGTACTGTGACTGCCCCATGTGTATTAGGGCAGAGGGGCATTTTGGTTAATGTGGCCTAATTCACACAAGAAGGGAAATGATGCAGAACTGGGAGTAATTGGTTGCCATGTAATCTTCCCCTAAGAAGAGTCTCCAGTCTGATTTTCCCTTCACATATCTGAGGACATGGCTCTGGAAAGCTCATCTGTAACCACTATGCCAAAATTCCCAAAGGTCAGTCCTCTCCCACACTCAACGAACATTCCACACCACAGGTTCTTGACACCCATATCTCCACACCCATGCCCTCATTTGCCACCACGCCACCACAACTTCCCACACAACACACACATTCAACCCCATGCCCTTTCAGACTGGACAACTCCTCCCCTTCCTCTTCCCACTGCCAAGCTCTAGCGCCTGTTGTATTCTCGGAGACAAAGGGCAGTAATGTATCAGTACTTCACAACAGGATTCAGGATTCAGGAAGGATTACTGGAAATGGTAGCAATGTCATGGTGAATCCATGGAGTGGAAGGTGGCAGTGGAAGATGACATGGGATTCCTGAGATTGAGCATCCTACAAAATGCTAATATTGTATCATCCCATTCTCAATCTGAACACAGACCTCATTTCACCTTCAGTTGCTTGATGTAGTGGTTAGGAGCATCAGCATCTAACCTCGTGAGCTGGGTTTGATTTCCCACTCTTCCCTATGCAACCAGCTGGGTGGCCTTGGGCTCATCACAGCCCTGATAGTGCTACACTCACAGTGAAGTAGCATCAGGGCTTTCTCAGTCCTTATCTACCTCACAGGATGCCTGTTGTGGGGAGAGGAAGGGAAGGTAATTGTAAACCGCTTTGAGACTCCTGGTAGAAAAAAGCAGGATATAAAAACCAACTCTTTTTCTTCATCTAGGGATAAGGTTGACAGGTCTGAGTTGAGAAATACTTGGAGATTTGGGGGTTAGAGTCTGAGGATGGGAAAGGGAAGGACTTCAGTGAAGTACAATGAAACAGAGTCCATATTCCAAAACTGCCCTTCAGGTAAACAGATTTCTGTCATCTGGAGATCAGTTGTAATCCCAGGAGATCTACGGCAACCACCTGGAGACTGGTAACTTTCTCTAGGGAACAGAATCACAACAATCAGAGTCTCCCAGGTTTCCCATGCACATGTTTGCATACATGGGAACTGTGAAGCCCTTCTGCAAGGCATATTGGGGAAGTACTATAAAGCAGCATAGCATAAAATAGCCTGCAGAAAGCGATAGACAAATAAAAGTTTGAAAGCTGACATCTCCTTTCCCAGCTAAAAACTTACTATATTTAAAGAAATACCTTTTTAATGACAGATCGCTTGGCTACAGCACCACTTAATCTGTGTTACTTTTTTCAATACCAGAAGGCATTTTGTTGCAAATGCTGGCACTTGGAAGTACTCACGTCATGTCAGCTGCATGCTTGTGCATGAAAGCAATGAGGTCAGCAGCTCTACCAGTTCCCTCACACACTACTACAGGGACCACAGGTTGTTCCTTCAGATACTCCCATATGGCCAGGATCTCATTTGGACCACCTTCCACCAGTAGCCCAACTAAGGGCACTCCTTGTCCCATTCCTATTTCAAAACAAGCAGAGACAGTTACCAGCAATACAGAGCATATTTCCTAAAATTCATACCACTCTTTACTGTTGCCTCCATCAAGGGGCAAGTTAAGAGAAAAAAATCTGTGCTAAGTCTTTTTCCAATAAGAAAAAACAGAATACTCCTAGAACTGGCAACAAAAATCAAATACTGTTAATGAAAACATTTATATAAAATGCTAGCTAAAATAGCAATCAAGAAATAGTGGCACTGACCTTATGTAGAAAAAATGCAAGGGGTCATATGGAGAAGACAGGTCATGCCTGCTAACCTCCCCTATGATTTCCATGTGTTCATCATAATTTCTGAACACAGGCAAAATGCATGTAAGCTTTGGAGATGGATAAAGGTTAGAGGCATATGGCTCTAGATGTGTATGCTCTGTTCAAAAGTTATATGAATACACCAGTCGAGGGCAGGACCAGCAAGTGCAATTCTGATCTTCCCATCACACCCTGACTATGAATAGGAAAGATTTTCTCATATGGATATGCAACAAGTAAATATGCGTGTCATGAAGATCTTCACTAAGGCTTTCTTTAAATTAATAGAAGTAAGCCAAAGTAGGCTTAGAACACATCCAGCCTAATTTTTTTTAAAGATTAAAAAACAAAAATGTCAGGCTTAAGGTTTTGGTAATCACCTTCATGGCCATATGTGGTCTTGGCCCTACATACCTGAGGGGCCACCTCTACCCCAAGGTCACCGAGCTGGCTGGCTTTATGTGCAGGAGTGGGGAATCAGACCTGGTCCTCCAGATTAGAGACCACCACTCTTAACCACTACACCAAGCTGGCTCTCTTGCAGAGTGTGTGGCTGAAATGCTGGAAAGCTCTGCACTGCAGACTTAAAGAGTGCCCCATTCACTGATCTGCTATATGAAACACAACTGTCATGCAGAGGATGTTCCCTCCAGTTTCTTATTAAAATTAATGTTTGGAAACAACAAACATAATTTCTTAGAGAAGTATTGATGAGGTTAATCAATGGGATTCATGAAAAAGAAGGCTTGCTTACTAGTATGGATTTTCTGAAGTGAAAGATATTTCTCCAGATTCCTCCTGAGTTTCATCTCATTGCCGTACTTGCCCACTGTCCCATCATCAGCCAGTATGAAATGCGAATGCATGCTATTGAGGGTGCTCAGCTTACTGAGTGGGTTGCTCAAGGTCTGATACAGGCAGACAACCTAAAGAGAATTAAAAGCAAAAGTGGCCCTTCCAAAACGAAAACAAACCATCACTCTGGCACTGTCATCAGAATGGCTTTACATAAGGAATGAAGAAAATAGGGACCTCTCCCACAGAGAGCACAATACACTGGGCATGCACTTACTCTGAGTCATACAGTCACAATGTTCTCTGATTTATGGTAGTGCTTTTGCACTCAGTAGAACTTCTATATAACAAGAAGTATAACTGAAACAGAAATTTTATTGGCTGGAGGGGGAGGGAAACCTTCTAATATACACTTTCATGCACAGGCAGAGAACTTCTTGCCTCCATGAAAATGTGTCCCATACAAACTGAATGGTATATCGGGGTGAAGGACTTTTCAAAAAAGAAACATAACAAAGAGCATTAATCAACTCACATTTTTCCCAATGAGGTCCTTTTGGTTCTCAATGATACCCCAGGGAGGGATTCCCACAGCCGAAATTTTTCTTAAATGCTGAGAAGCATGAACTTTCAATGCATCACCCACATGCTTGGACACACCTAAACAAAGTATTATTATAACATAACTGTTATTTTCCCGTGGCATCTTATTCCAAAAGAGAAAATACACATTACAAAGTCCTCATGTTCTTCACATGTCCAGTCAACAGAGATGGTCTCAGAGATCCTTGTTCAGAACAAGATGCCCAGGCATGCATGTGTCCCATCTGGTTTAGGACCATGGCACATCTACACCTTCCTCTGCGTGGTTTTCCCAGCCCTAAATAGCCCTTTGTAGCCGCTATACTTCACTGGACAAACTGCATGAAATGGGAGTATTGCATTCACTTCCCATTAATTGGTGAACTTTTCCTCTGTCAAGTGCCATTTATTACTGGAAGTAAGCTTAGCTGAGAAAATCACTTGAAAGGAGAACATGATAGCAGGAATGTAGAAACAGTTCACGTCTTCTCACCAAACTCTTGTTTTGATATCAAATCTGGACTCTCCCCCTGCTTTTCACTTGATTAGAGCAGAAATCTTCCACTGGCTCTGTGGAATCACCGTTACTTATACAAAGAGATTCATTACAGGTAGCTGCATGATGGCAGTATCCTCTAATCAGAATATTTTTGTACGTGTACATCTAGAAGGTGTGTGCACACACTGAACATCCACAGTGATTAAGAGATAGAAAGGTCAAGTGGCCTTTCATGTTTGTAAATATAATAACTAACATGCACTGTCAACATGTAACATGCTGCTCACCGTATATGGAATGAAAAGATAGTAGATTAAAATATACTATACCAGTATTAATGCCTTCCGTTAGAATCCATGCCCCTGTAGTCTCAGCAGCTTTGACCAAACCTTTGCTGAAAAGCTGCTTAAGCTTAGATGGAAGCTTGAAGTTTTGGTTACCTCCATGAACAGAAATTACCAGTTTTGGCAGTTCCATCTGCCATTCTTTCACCATCAGTTGCAGCAACTGATCCAACTTTGTGTCATAAGAAGTTCTGATATACTGAAAAAAATACAGCTGCATTTTTTTAGAACATTCATGGAATGGGGAGCATATATCTGTACTTTCCTAGGGGAATAACACAGCATTTTCCTTCTATGAACTCTCTTCAGTTTGCAACTAGTTTTAATAAGTCCTGTAATAAATTTCTTTACATGTATACAAAAGTATCATGTTTGCATTCCGAACATTACTGTCTGTAGCAGTTTCCTTCAAAATTTTCCACTTGTGTAAAATTACATGTTTTCAAAGTCCCTGGTTATAATAACTACTTAACTATACATGACAGAAGTAAATCATCAATGGCAAAGTGAGATGATATGAATTAGAAGGAATACTCAATCTATAGTGCTTGATCAGTCTCACATATACATGTGTTCTCCTGATGCCGTTGTTACTGAACTGGTCAAGTTAGGCAATAACTGTTATAACCCTACATAAAATGTACACAAACCTTGGCATGGTAGGTATGATCTCCATCTTGGAAATTGATAGTACCGAAGGTATCAGTTGGACTTGCCTCGGTGTGCTTTTGAACAGACCATTCCTCTTTCTCCTTCACAGACTGACGGGCAAGCCAACTATAATCTATTCCTGGATGGTCTCCAATCAGCCGTCCACAGCAACATCTCAAATAAAACAGATGACTACTCGGTAATAAAGGGGATCCATCAAATAAATGCTGTACATCTGGGAACACTGAGCAGGTCACATTGATATACTGAATTATAATGTTACTATATTTCAAGCCCATTTTATACTGTCATAAAATGGGCGCTAGACAGCTCCCCCCAAGAACGGAGAACGACGTTCTCTCGCCCTCCGAAGCGCCCTCGCTGCAGCGAGGGGGCTCCGGAGGGCGAGAAAAGGCCGGCTCCCGCCCCCCCCACCCTCCCCAAACGGCGAACGGCGTTCTCTCCGCCTCCGGAGCGCCCTCACTGCAGCGAGGGCGCTCCGGAGGCCGAGAGAAGGCCGGCTCCCACCACCCCCACCCTCCCCAAACGGCGAACGGCCCCCGAAGCTCTCCCCAGCCTTCTCTCGGCCGGCGGAGTGGCTTCGCGGCGTCATAGACGCCGCGAAGCCACTCCGCCGGCCGAGAGAAGGCTGCCAGGCCCACCCGCCCCCCAAGGCTCTCCCAAGCCTTCTCTCGGCCGGCGGAGCAGCCCCGTGGCGTCTACGACGCCGCGAGGCCGCTCCAACGGCCGGGAGAAGGCGGCACGGGCGACCGCTCACCTGTGGCTGTGCGGGTGAAGCAGGGAATGGGGAGCCGCGCTTTGCGCGGCTCCCCATTGCCTGCTTCGGGTGGGATGGACACTCGGAGGGGCCAATCAGATTGGCCCCTCCGAGTTTTTATCCCGGACCGGTCCCACCCTAACTCCTCCCCACTACCCCTTACTCTTTTATTCAGTCCGTGGTGCCCGTGTACAGATTATAGTTGCCTCAAGTTTTTCAGAAACCCAAGTAATCTGTGGGTTTTCCCAAATGTCTAGAGATACTTCTACAATCGTATTAAAATTATAACCAAATTTCTGTTAAAACTCAATCACTCATCATAAGGAACTTTTCTTAATCCTTCTGGTATTTCCCACAGCATTAGTCAAACTAGAAATTTTCAATACCACTGCTATTTATATAGCATGCTAGTATATGTGACAAGTCTCTTTTCCACATGAGAAAAAGCCGAGAAGGCACTTGTCCAACAGGAGGCTAATCCCTGCTTCCACATGACATTGGCACTGGCCTGGCCCTAGCATGCTTTAGGCCCTCCATTGCCCCATGTTTCCACATCCCTTTTTTTTTTACCCCAGGGGCCAACAGGGCCTATCCCAGTGCAGGCCCATGTGGAAGGGGAAGAGTCAGGCCTTCCAGGCCCAGCTCCTCCCCCTCCTCCAACATCCTGGATGGGACAGAAAATGCCCCAGTCATGGAGGTGTGGTGTCAACTGGGATATTTTTAAAATTTTCACAAGGGTGGGATTGTATAATAACACAATTATACAATCCCACCTTTGTGGGGGGGGATTAAAACAAGTTGTTCTTGTTTATATATCATGTTGAAAAACATCATTAACTGTGTATCTATCTATCTACCTACCTACCTACCCACCTACCTACCTGTAAGCACTACCAATTTAGATGTTTCTAACAGACTCAGTGCGAGTTCAAAGAAAAGTTAGACAAATATATACAGAGGGACAAGGGACAGTAAAATGTGGAATGCTCCAACCTTTCACTAGAAAGGTCAGGCTGAGAGTCTGTAACTCATCCACGACCCCTCCAGAAAGAATTCCATGGTTGGCCAGTGACTTTAGCCAAGATCTCTACCATTTTAGGCCAGTATTCTGTGCCACAGTTTTTCTTTAAGGCTAGATCAGCTGTTGGAAACCTCTGTCATACAAAGAGGACAGGAGCATACCAGATCATTTTGTTTAGTGCACAGGACCAGTTCACCCAACCAAACTGGGATGAATTTCAGAAATGTTAGCAGCACCTCTGAGCCAACAAAATGGAAAAAGGAATGGGTATTCCTTAAGGCCAACATTACATCATGGGCCCCTGCATCCCACAGTCAGATCTGAGAAAAACCCCTGAGGAGCTGGCTGTTGTGCTGTATTTCTGTTTGCTCCCATTGGCCCATTATGCACGGCCGCCGAAACGGCGATTTCGGGTCACATGGAAAACGCGGAGGGGGAAGACGCGACGCATACCGGTTATACACGGGGCGGGGCGCGACGGCGGCAAAACCCAGAGTAACCGATTATGCACGCGCCGATCCGGGCGCCGCTTCTGGTTGCGCCCCGCTCACCCGGAAGCTGCGCTTTCTTCCGCGTTTCACTGACGCGGCTTTTTCGGCGGCATGCACCGAAGCTGCAGCCGGTTGCAGCCGGCTCCGTGCGTTATCCGTGATTTTAGTCGCCGCCATTCCACCCCGAATGTGCGCTAAAACCCCCGTGCATAATGGGTCATTGTGTCTCCCAAAGTACAACATTTCTCTTTCTGTCCACTTTTGTGTGTTAGTACAGCATCATCTTTTCTTTTCTTTTTCTGGGCTCAGGCAAAAGAAGGTTGCCCACCCTACATTAGACCAATTGACAACTTTGCAAATACCCATATTAGACATTATCTATCTTTGATATTCAATAATAGATCCCTATTAGATCAGGTCCCTAGAATGCAGCATACAACTTATAGCCTTTGGCAGGATTTCTAGTAAACAGGGGTGACTCTAGAAAACCTAGTTTGAGATGGCAACAAGCAGTAATAGGAGAACACATATTTTATTGCCCTAAGTTAACTATTTATTGAATTAACATTTGCTTGACATTTTAAAATAAGTATTAGTCTCATGCTCAGAGACAGGGCCAGGCTCATCTTGCATACTGAAGCAGTCCTGTTCTCCACCACTACTATCCAGGGCCTAGTCTGCATACAATAGATAATGCACTTTCAATGTGCTTTCGCGGCTGGATTTTCCTGTGCAGAACAGGAAAATCTACTTCTAAAGTGCACTGAAAGTGCATTATCTCATGTGTGCAGACTAGGCCCAGGACCATGTTGCAAGAAAACGCAGTGCCAGCAAACCAACTTGCTGGGGGAGATTGCTTGAAATTCCTGTTTACCACCACACATGCTGCACATGGGCAAACTCAGCTTGAGCTGCAGTGGACCAGACAGAAGCAGCTTGAACAGAAAGAGACAAACAGCACGACCACCCCCCACATGTGCTCCAAATGATGTCACTTTACTGTGTGGCATCCAGGACACGTTCTCTACCCAAGGTACCAAGACAGGCTTCATTAAGATACAGGCAGCACTGTTGGGGCTGGCCCAGTAGAACATTAATTTTTACCTCCCGTTTTGTTTGTCAGTACCCAGCTTCTTTGTAAGCAGATGTTATGGAATTTGGGACACTCAGAACAAAACAGTTTTCTTCTCCTGAGCTGGATGCTCAGCTTGGCCTGGCTAGAACAGCTGTGGCCTCTGCTGTCTGTTGGGATGGGGAATAAATGTCAATGAATGAATTTTCTTAGGTTTTCTAAAGTCCATGCTACAGCACAGACTTTTAATATAGTGCTATTGAAAGGTGAGAGTGCAAAAATGATAACAGTAACTCTGTCAGCAGCTTCCTGAAATATACACAATGGATTAATTATTAGGCAATGCCTTAATGATGATAAGTACAACCTGGCACTGAATGTAGCCTTACCGGATTAAGTTTTGGCAGATTTGACATCCAGCAGGACATCTGAGTGAAATAGAAACAAAAAAAGCATTACTGAAATATGCCTGTTTTTTCTACAATGACTCCATTAATAAAATATTTTATATACAGCTTAGCGATGATATCTGAATAGGTGGCTGTAGATGCACTGCTGCACAATTCTCCCCACCCCTCCAAAATCATTGGCAGTGTTAGCTTTGACAGCACACCCCACTTGTTTGGAAAAGAGAATAGAAAGGCACAGCCTATAGTCATTCAAACAGCTGATATCCCAACCCTGCACATGGATAGTTCTAATCCATTCACTGCACCTGCTGTCCTAGCTACAACATTTGTTTGGGTTGTCTTTGTCTTAATAACATGCAGCAGCCTCCTACATGCCGCAGCAGCCTGCTTCCCTGCACTGAAATAGACAGGGCTATCTGGCTCCAATTCATTAAACAGTCTGCTGCATAATTATATATTGGATAACCTCCATCAATCAACTGGAATAGCTTTATTTTAGTGCACAACGAATGCAGTAGTAAAGATTGGATCACACTTTTCTTTCAATGGCTCCTTGTTCTGCAGTACTTTTTCTGTAAAGGTAACAAACCATACAATAATGGTTCAGGAAGGCACTTTCTACAGGAAAAGGGATTATGGGCCATACCACTGTGTCTAAGACGTGCTATCTGTTTGCCTCATGTTATCCTGCAACTACTGTTTCATTCTCTACTGATGTTAATAAAATTAACTTTCTACTGATTTTTCTGTACTGCATCTGCACTCTGGTGGAACGAGCTCCCTGAGGAGATCAGAGCCCTGCCCGAACTTCCACCGTTCCGCAGGGCCTGCAAGAGGGAGCTCTTCCACCAGGCATTTGCTTGAGGCCGACCGACTCAGAACACCTGCTGGTCCCCCCAGATGCCCCCCCATGACTGAAAGAATTAACCTCCCAATGTTACTGTTAATTGTTATTTATATTATAAATATGGTTTTGTAATCTTTTTGATGCTTTATTGAAAGTTGCTTTGATGTTATAGTCTGTATAATGTTCCATTTAAGTTATATAATGTTCAGTGGAAACCGCCCCGAGCTGCAAAGAAATGGGCGGCATAGAAATCTAAACAAACAAACAAACAAATAAATAAAATTACTTTGTCTCTGCATGCACAGAACAACAGTTAGGGAGCCACTGCAGTTCTGCGCTAATACCAGCAGCTTCTCCAGGCCCAGTGGTTCTGGACTCTGGCGACCACTGCAGTCCTGGACTTGGAACTGGAGAATAGTGGCAGCTGCTGCATCCACAATCACAGCAAAGGACAACAGCTGCTGCTCTGTGGCTGAAGCAGCAGTGTGCATACTTCTTGACTGGGACTGCAGTAGTTGCCAGCTGCTTGTAGCCACTGTAGGCCCACCTGCAGCAGAGAAGGATGCCAGCCACTTCTCCAGACACTGACTGCTTATCTCCAGATGCTAAAGATCAGTTTACTTGGAGAAAATTGATGGTTTGTTAGGGTGGACTCTTGCAACACTGTACCCTACTGAAGTGGCTGTCCTCCCCAGGCTCCATCCTCAATCTCCAAGAGTTTTTAAATCTACATCTAGCAATCGTAACCCCTTATTCCCACTGCTGCCTAGGGGAGTTCTGGCAACCCTAGAAGTTACAGTTCTTTTATTCACCAGAGTTCACTGGTATGGAATATAAACAAATGCTGTAAATAATTATTAAAATATGACTCTGAAGTCCTTAATGATATTTATAATCCCTTATACAGTTAAGCCAAAAGGAAAACTAGTACCTGTGTGGATCTCTGGAACTTGGTATGATCTTTACACACTCTCTTTTACAAAAGATATCTTCAATCCAAGATTTCTGGGACTGAACAGAAATACCATATCTCAAAAAGTAATAAGCAATAAATAATTATTTATAGTATCTGTTTGTGAGATCTGCACAACGCACCTTCCTGTCTTTTAATGGTTATACATTAATGAAGAAATGAGAATATTGTGAGCAAGACAATCTGTTTCTGTTGTGTTGTGATAGCTGAAGTTTATTTTATTGATGAGGTTCAGAAACTTATCCTATTAGGGATAAGTCAGTCACTAGGCTAACTAAACCCCCTGTAGATGAAATAAAAAAAGCAGAGAAGAATGAGAAAAGAAAAATGGGGGGCAGAGGGAAAGCTGAGCTGAGGCTGTAAGGATGGCAAAATAAAAGCTATGTTAAGAATTTAGCCTTGTGGTTTCTCTTCTCCTGCATCAGGCGACAAAAGTTCCTTCTAGAGAATGTTTTAGAATAGTTCACACCCAACTGACCTCTGGAGTTTAGAATTCTCTTTCAGTGACTTGAGGTTAAAGATAGGGGGAAAAGCTTTCAAGCTTTCTGAGAGCAGATGAATTCCTTTAAGATAAGGAAGAAAATGCTGATCTGGCCAGATTTGCCCTTACTTGAGATGACATGGCATTAATTGGCATTAATTATGATTCCCATTATAGCCTACTGACACATTTTTTTAAAGAAATAGTATTACGATGTGGACCCCCTACTTTGCTCAATGTTCTCCAAACTAAAAGGGGAAAGCTGCTAATGTCAATGGCAAAATGGTAGCAATCAGGTAGCAAGCAGGGGTTCAGTCTGGGAGAAGAGAAAGGCAAGGGAGAAAATACAGGAAGTTCAGGAAGAGAATGCAAGGGCTGCAAAGAGACTGGGGGGAGGGGGAGACAGGAGGGCACAAGAGGGAAGGGCACGGGAGGCAGCCAGAGCAAATGGGAGGGAAATAGGAAACTGAATGGGGAGGATGACAATGAAGAGGGAGTGGGATTTCCCTTCCTGAAGTCCATGCAGGCTCCCATTTGTTATTTGGGTTGCCAGCAGCAACTAGGGATCTGGCATTACAACTGATCTCCAGGCTACAAAGGAAGGAAATGGTTGCTTTGGTGGGTGGATGCTGTGGCATTAGATCCTACTGACATCCCTCCTCTCCCCAACTCCAGATTCCACCTCCAAAATGTTCACAAATTTCCCAAAAAGGGGTTAACAAACTATTGTTAACATTGATAACTATCTTGTGCAATATAGAACAGTGCTGGTTTGGCGGCTGATGGCAACGACGTTTCTTACTAAAAATAATATTGTGTTAACAACAGATGCTGCTCTCCCATTTAGCAACTGTAATCTAGAAAGAAGTCAGTGTGGCAACCAAAGAATCTTGTTTAAATTTCTTCTTCTTCATCATCATCATCATCATCATCATCAACCTTTAGTGGCATTCCCACTAGCGCACATTTGAGATTGACCTCTGGTTACTATTATAGCCAAAACAATTTTTAAAAATGAGCCAAGTAGCAAAACAGGTGGTAGCAAACCCATAACTGGAGTTATTCTATCATAACTACAAATAACTTTGTCCACTTTGGAAACCCTGTAAAAGCAGCAGGCTCAGAAGGCAAGTATTTCTTGATCAACATTTTTTCAGTCATCGAAAGCTTAATGCTGTCCTTAATTTGGCCTTTCGGGAATACAGCCCAGCAAGCCAGCAGCTGGAATGTCTATAGTCACCCTGTGTAATTTGTATAATCTGGTTTTGTGGCATTGTTCATAGTATGTCTACTGTTTTTTGCATTGTTTTGTAAATAGCCTTGAATCTCTGCAGGAAAGAAATGAAGCAAAATATATAATTATTCTACAAAATGCATGCTTGGACAAGTATCAACCCCCCCCCCCCCCCACACACACACACACACTGAGCTAGCATGGTTATATCTGAGTTATTGTACATGTAACGCAGTGTTATCTTCTATAATAAAATGTCAGTGAACAGACCTGAAGAGCAACATGAGCCACTGACTCTTTGATTAATGAATACTCAGTGGAGCATCTAACATTTCATGTTCTTCATTGCCTTGTTCACAAGAATTCTGTTTCTTGGTTGGATTATAGTTTAACTAGCAGTTCATTTACTTTTCAATAAAGTATTCCTTTGTTGTCACATTTCAGGATTTACCACTTAATCCATACTCCTCAAGGTTCCATCGCCATCCCCTTAGGGTCATATTGAACAGTTCATCTTTGCGCTGGCCAGTTCTGGCATTCGGGTCACCCACAACAAGACAAGGTTCCTGTAAGAATTTTATTTGAATCCCTGCAATATAATTCCCCAAAATGTCCCACTGTGATTCTGTGTAAGTTTTCCTTCTTTATGGTGGAAGGTAAACGTTCATCAGGATCAGGGGTTGATTACTGGATACATGTAAAGACACTGCCAAGTTTTGGAAACAGGGTAGTCGTTTTTCCACTTTAACTTCTTTCTTGTTTTGTACTAGACAGGTTAACTGCCTCCCTTTGATCAATCCCTAGTTTTGACAGTGTGCAGAGTACAGAGCTATATCCTTGCATGCCCAAGTTTTATGCAATAATATATCAAATGATTTTTTAAAAATATATCCGGTTCCATCCTAGCTCTATATGATCCGTCCTAGCTCTATATGATTCACTATGGTAATATGAACTATTGGTTATACCACAGCTTCATCCACTACCTATAAAAAAATCTACCTCATTTCCAGGTACACAAACATTAGAGTACACTACTTAAGGGGAAAGTTCTCTTGAACTGCATTACACTCTGGAACACTTCAGTTCAACTCAACAAACTCTTTCAGTAACAATTCCTTTAAATGAACATTGTGAACTGGCAACAACCCAACTGAGGCCAAGGATGGCCCACTGAACCGAATATTTGATTTCTAAGTGGGAAATCAAGTCTCACCCACAGACCACTGACTGGTGGAGGCAATTGACAGGTGTCAGGATTAATAAGGGCAATAAAAGCACTATCTTGTAGAAATGAAAAATAATACAATCCTACAAGCACTTCTGCCAATTGACTGGCAAATAACTTGAACACCAAAATGATAAGGAAATATCACATAAAACTATCCACAATGTGAATACAATTGGAGCTCTCCTTGCTATAGAAAGAAAAAGTGGGGAAGTAGCCTCAGGGGGGCACCATCTCTTGTTGCCTCATAATTTTAAGGTATAGGCACTATTGGTCGGCAACCTTATGGAAATTAATTGCTGAAGAGTGGAACCTGGAAGTCTGTTTTAAAGCATTGCTTCTTCCCTACTGACAGAGAATAAAACACCGCATTTTGCAGTTTTAGAACACTGCTGTCTTTGACTGTCCGCTTTAATAGAAAAACCCATGCATGGTGTCATCCGTCTTTCCTCTCCCTTTATAGACACGGGTAAATATATATGCAAACTATAACTAATCACTTTTTAATGACTGAAACCACAGAACTAGAAACAAACCAACGTGTGCCCCACCTTCACCAAACAACTACAATCACAGTCAGGCTTATGTGGCAGCTTCTAAACTCATCACTTCCTTTTTGGCTTTGGCCAATGTACAAAGCGATAAATCTGGCAAAGAGCTAAATTAGAACCTGCAATAAAGTGAAGCAAAGATTCTGCAATATTTCTTCAAATGTTCTTTATCCATCTGGAATGAATATAAGACGCAACATGTTACATTGACATGCTAGGAGTTCATGCACCAGCTCAGTGACCCACACAGATCTGCCTACAACTTTTTACCTTTACTTGAACCTTCATCTTGTTCTGCTGTCTTTCTCTTCCTTCTTGGTTAAAGCTCTGCTTGCAAGCCAACAGTTTTGTACTCTTCCATCTTTGCTAGTCCCTGAAACACTTGCAGGAATCACAGCATAGGAAGGAGGAAAGAAGAGATATTCAAGCAAAGCATACCTTGCTTGATCCTTGGACCACACATACCAGATGGATGGTTAATGTTCCACTTCCCTCTATCAGTAACTGGCAGCTTCTTTATGGCTTAGGTGCCTCCTCAGAGAATTCTGCCAGTTACATAACAAGGCTCTTATACAATACTTAAGCAATAGGTGGGCGGGCAGATGGATACAGTTCAACTACCCATAGCAGAAAGAACTACCAAACCGAATGGGTGCTTTTCCACCTCGTGCAAAATGCCTTCCAATTTCCCACTATTCTCAGGTTAACCATTGAATAATGGAAAGCAGTGAATCCCCAATTTAATTATACTCTCAGTACATAAATATTTTTCTCTACCCTGAATCTATTGTTATCAACTTCATTGGCTACCTCCAAGTTATAGGATTACAGGAGAGGGAGATAAAGTTCTCTGTATCCACTTCCTGTAGCCCATGTACAATTTTATAAAACTATATCATGTTTCCCCTTAATCCACTTAGTTCCCCCCCGCCCTAAACTGAAAAGCCCCAGAATGTTTAGCCTTTCCTCACTGACAGCGGGCTTCAACTCTTCTTGGCTGCCCTTCTCTGTCTTTGTGATGTCCTTACAAAACTGGAAGCAGTACTCCAGATCAGTCTGCAACAAACAGTTAAATAGATGCTTCACAATATTCACTATTTTATTTTTATCTTGCTTTGTTAATAATCCTAAGTGTGAAGTTTGCCTATTTTTTCCCCACTGGCTAGAGTTGCCAGGTGATGCCTGGAGACTTCCTGGAATTATAACTGATCTCCAGAGTGGAGGGATCAGTCTCCCTGGAGACAATGGCTGCTTTGGAGGGTGGACTCTATACCCCACTGACATTCCATCCCAGGCTCCATCACCAAACCTCCATGAGCGTCCCAACTTAGAGTTGGCAGCCCTATCACACAGAGTCAACATTTGCATCAAGCCATCCACTACTCCTCTGAGCTCTCTTTCCCTGACAATGAGTTTAGACCCCCATCAGAATATATTTAAATTTAGGATTAGGATTTTTTGTACCCATGTGTATCACTTCACATTTAATCTACATTGATCTTCATTTGCTGTGTTGCTGCTCACTCATCCAATTGAGAGGGATCCTCCTGGAGCAATACACTTCGATACTCACTAGCCTAAATACATTGATATCTTATGCATCTTGGCTTCCGCCCTGCTCACCCTCAACTCCCAGTCATTTACAAATTAAACAGCACCAGTCCCAATGCTGAATACTTGCAAGAACGGTCCATTTATTTCCACTCTCTCTTCCTGTCATTTAACTATTTTTTAATCCGCAAGAGACCACATCTTCTTACTCTCCCTCGGATAAAAATATTTTAAATAAATGAAAATCCTATGACAGCTAAGATGACTCAGGAGTTGTTGCTAAGGGACTTTGGCAAAAGTCTTTTTGAAGTCCTAGTATGTAATGCCAAACACATGCTTGCTTGAATTTCTCAGAGAACTGCAAAACGTTGGTGAAGAATTTAGGTTTGCTGAAGTCATGAAGATTTCCCCACAGCAGCTTTTGTTCTTCTGTGTCTTTTGAGTTCCTCTATCTACTAGTTTACCTGAAACAGATGTTTGGCTAACTGGCATGTAGTTTTTAGGAGCTCCAGATTTAAACTGGTATAACATTTGTTACCTTCCAGTCTTTCAATATAGAGGCTGATTTTAGTGGTAGGTTACGTTTACTGGTGAGTTAAGAATTCGAGTTCCTGAAGTGTGGGCTATTCAGACTTTGCAAGTCTCAGAACCTCTGTGATTTCCTCAGAGGCTTTGGACATGGGCGCTTTCCACGTTGGGGTTTTAGAACCGTGGGCATCATGGCCCAGCTTCCACACTACACTTCCAAACCACAACTTCTGTGGCTTCGTTTTTAAAGCCAGAGGAAAGAAAAACCTCTAATTCAAAATAGCATGGTGGGTAGTTAGTTGGGGGAGCAGTTGGAGCTTAGCATCAACCCTAAAAACAGTTACATCTTTGGCATTCCCTATGTCCCTATGCATGGCTCCCCCCCCCCCATTTAACAACAAAGTCATGGCTTGGGTTTGAGGAAGCGGGGAGGATTCTTGGTTGCCAGTTCTGCATCAATGTAGCATGCAGGAAGTGCAATGCCAGCAGCAAGAAGCAAGGGATTGGCCATTTGGATGCTGTGCCCACAGGCCTCCATCCCACTCACTGCTAGGGTGGTTCTGCACTTACCTTTTCCCCCCGTTATCAATCCTTCTGAATTCAGATCGATCTGAACCTGAGTCTTCTGCTTTTGCTTTTCCCAAATTGAAATACACTGCATTCTACACTCAATTGTGTGTCTGCTCTCGCCTTTCCGCTTGACTGGGTAAGCTAAAGGGGAGAGGGGAGAAGGGAGAGGGGAGAGGAGGGGTGGTTGTGAAGCTCTAGCTGAGATTGAAGGAGCACAAGGCTACAGAGGCATTTTCCCCTGCTGTTTGTCTCCTGACTCTCCAGCCAAAGCAAGCGGGGGTGGGGTGAGGGTGGGGAATGTAGCACGAGGTTGCTCATTTATTTTTATTTTCCTGAATGAGTGTGTGTGTGTGTGTGGGGGGGTGATAATAAGGGGGGAAAGACAATACAAAATGCAAATCTCAGCACATAGAAGTGTGGGCATTTGGACAAGAGCACAGTCACTTGAAAAATGAGGGCAGAAATATGTCTTGCAAGGGAATGGCAACTGGAAACCAGCAGTCTTTGAACTGACTCTCTGACCAATCAGCGACAGATTACTGCACTATGTCAGCATCAGGAGAACGTTAATTTGGCAAACAGCAGAGATCTACACTTAATACTGGGGCTTTCAGAGTTTTCCCAAATGTAGCGAGTTATATCTGCTCCTGGATATTGTGCGGGAAAGGTAGTGTCACCGCAGATCAATCACAGATGTTGCAGGGGGAAAATTTACAGCGCTAAATATCAAGATGGAAATGGAATAATGTGTAGATTACATTTTTTAAATTCAGGATCACTGGGGATAAAAAGTCCAGTACAGATTCAGCCCTATTTTCACAGCAGTGCCAGCTTTTCCTCACTCCTGTGTAGATCCAGCCTGAGAAAAAAGAAACCAAACAGAAAGGGCAATATCCCTTTGGTATCATTTGCCTTTGTTGTTTGGCAGTGTTTATCAATGTAAAGATGTAGTAATGTTTAAGACCTAGACTTTATTGACAATTCCAGCAGCTCAATTTTGAAATGCAGGAAGCAGCAGTAAGACTCTTTGACTACCAGCAAATAGCCTTTCCCTTCCCAGTGAAGGGCAGTTCAGTTTTTGCAAACTAAAATCAGCACACATGCACTGGAAAGTAAACCCGTAGCCTGCTTCTACTATATATGTGAAATAGAGGCAAGTATATTACAAATCAATATAGATGCTAAATCGTATGTTCAGTGATGGGCGTGTACTACCTCTGCATTGCTGACAGCAGAAAAACCAAACCTTAGTGCAGAGAGTAGTATAATTTCTACATGTTCAAAAGGTGGTTTAGTTGGTGTATAGCCAATCCACCACCCACAAGAAACCAGCCCCAATTAGCTATTTCTCATCTATAATTAGGCAGAAAGGTCTTCCAAGCAAGAGAGTACCCTGCCATTTTGTATCACTATTACATACCCATATTCTTGTAGAGAGATTTTGGCTTCCTTGTGCTCTGAATTAATGACCCTTGAGAGTTACTGAAATCTTACTTACTAGCAGCCCCCCCCCCCCACATTTCCATGGAATGTGATTTATGGCAATGTAATAGATATGCCTATCATACTCTCTACAGACACTCTACACAAAACCACTGTTAATTCTGTATTCAGCTACACTAGAACAAAAAAGATTGTGTCAGTTGCTGGCTTCTTCTTGCAGACCCCAACAGTCCCATTCAGATGTTTCAGCTGAGGGCACAATCACAGTAGGAAAAGGAGAAATAAGACATCATCACAGTAGGTCCCTCCTCTGCATACATACTGGATCCAATAGGGGTAGACACTCTTTTCATTTAATAATGATCAGCATGTGATGAACGGCATGGGACCAGTGGGAGTGGTCTTTTTGTGACATTGATTGTACCAACAAACATCTGAATAGCTCAATTTTCCCTTCTGTAAACTGATAGCTACACTATAGAAAGCATTAATAACTGCTCAAAGCACAAGTCACAGTGACTTTATGTACCCAAAGAACAGAAGCTTTTCCTTGAGTCTGTTTATCACCCCCCCACACACACTCAATACCCCCCCCCCCGCCTCTGCTTTTCAGTACTACAGGTTCTGAAGAAAATATTCAAGTTCTCATACCTTTTCCCCTGATGGAATAGTAAAGGAAAATGGGTTGGCTGGCAGAGATGGCTTTGGTAATTCCACACACAAACACACTAAACCCACCAAAAAAAAACAACAACTGTATGTTTAATTTTGCTTTAAAGTTTTTAAATCTTGGATGCGCCTTTGAGTCCTTCAAGTAGGGAAATGAGGGGAAAAGCTTTATAATTATAAACTAAAATATAATACACAACTGCTTCCACCATACGTTCCTTCCACTCAAACACTTCCCAATGCTACTTGGGGTTAATAAAAACAAACACAATCCAATGGGTAGGGGATAGTGTCCAACAGTAATTTCAGCAGGGAACCTCTGCAATGTCCCTTATGAACAATCAATACAGGACTGGACCCAACAGTGGAACAAAGTTTGCAGAAAGGACCTTTCCCAATCCCTCCTTTAAGGAGAGTGATTTTCTGCAATAGGACTTGGAACTGACCAAGCCCCCACCCACCCCCACCCCTCAATCTTTCCACAAATACAAAGTATGCTCCTACTGTGACAGACCTTCTTTGGCTCTAACCCATAGAAATGTACACCTTCAGTCACTGGTCGATTTTTTTTTTGTCAAACTAAGTAACTAAAATTTTTCACTCAAACAATGACTGGATCAATTACCTAGTAGAAACTGTAGCCACATAAAAATTGCATCGTTCACACAAGTATGGTCATTTGAGGAATACAAGTGATTACTTCCAAGTGCAGGCAAAGCTTTGCAGGTATATATGCAGATCTGAGCTAGACAGCTGACAGAAGATATTTTGTCTTTGCCATCACAGATGGGCAATTAATTAATAGAATTCTTTTTGAGTGGATCAGCTGCAGTTTTTCCATACTTCTTGGACTATCCTCTTATAATCTCTATAATCTCTTATAATCTCAATGTAATTAATAGTAGAATGTAATATAATTTGGAATGGTAAATTGGAATGTATTTCTCTGGTCCAGGGACAAGGGAGATTACACCATCTCAAAGATGATGCTGTATTGTTGCCTCCACATTTGAGAGGAGAAGAACGGAGCATAATAGCAGGGTCTGTTAATTACTTTCAGTATCTAGAGTTAAGAAGGGTACATCTGCCCATCAATCTGATTTCGATATATTTATTTCCTTCACTGTTTCCCCCAGGAATTAAACCCAAACAAATGGTGACCATATAAGCTATTGTTATTCCTGATTGGTCCTTTATTATGTTATATGCTAATTTGCTGCTTACTCTCTACCTATATGGACTGGCAGGTTCTATTTCAATGTATCTGAAGAAGTGTGCATGCACATGAAAGCTTACATCTTTAATAAACCTTTGTTGGTATTAAAGGTGCCTTTTAGGTCAAAAGGACCTGTTGTTCAGAGTACAAATTTTAAAGTATTAAGGAATACACACTATTTTTTCAACCACCCAATAGCTAGCAGGGGCACAAATTACAGTAATTTCTTAAATTGCCTAAGTTTTTACAGTTAGAATGCAAGTCTCTGTATGTGTCAGACCCAGTTCTCGTGAATTCTATACTCTGGGAAGCATCCATAGCCATAATAAAACATCAAAAAATTGTTAAGAGAGTATGTTTAGAATCAGAGACATTTCCTTCACTTGTTTAAAATAATCTAAAGCTATTCTGACAAAATTTTATAGTGACTTAGCAAACTGAATACATAACTCCAATCAGATTTGGTTGCAAACTTTCCTGTTTCTCAGTGCTCTATAGATAGCATACTGACAAAAAACTGTCTGAAATTCACTTTTATAAGAAACATAAAATCCATATTTTGAACTGCAGTGAATCTTACATTATTTTAATATAGTCCAAATATCATTTAATCATTGCAACTAGCAGAAAAGTCCATCTACTTACTTTCTTCATATCCATGGTTAAAATACAACACTTTGTAGCTTTCAGATTGAAGTTTCCATCTAACACCCAATCAGATGTTTGCTTAGCACTAGCAAGTAATGGAAACAGTGCTAAAACGCAATGATTACAAATTTCCATGTGCTTACATTTATGAGCTTTAAAGGGAGGGGGGAAAGAGATGGACTCTGAGAACTCTAGTGAAATATTTGTTCTGTAATTAAACTGAAGACACTATCACCTTGTAATCAGGAACATGTGACTTGATCTGGTTTCAAGTTTATATACGACATTAGGGAAATGATTAACATTCATAATGTCTTGTTTGAAGTTTCAGTAGCAGCTTGGTTCAGGAAGACAAATGCTTTCCAATGAAAACAATTTTACATTTTCAAACGTATTGTATTTCTGTACTGCTTGCTGGAATCTCGTGGTTGCTCCATAATCATCAAGCAAGGCAGTTTGTGGTACATTAGTTCCTAGATAATATAAATAGTCCTTTATATTACAAGTGTACATTACCATATGCCTCAACAAGCATGTTGGGATTCTCGCTGCAGAGATGTTCTAGGTAAAGGAAGGTGGATTTTGGAAACTAAGCAGTGCCAGTACTTGGAAAACACCATGACCGTTTATGCACTGGAGGTTTCATGCCGGGCTGCAGGATGGAGTTTTAGTTGTAGCAGGTTGCCCCACCTCTTCCTGAACCCACATGGTGGAGCATTTGGCCCAGCGCACCTCATCCGCCCCCGATTTGTGTTCTTGCATGGAAGCTGGGGCAGTGAAGTTCCCAGTGCATAAACGGTCCATGAAAGCTCCTGCAGAAGAAAGTACTAGCAAACCACCTCTGCTTCTCTCTTGCCTTGAAAGCCCCTTCCTGGGCTCATCATGAGTCAGCTGTGATTTGACAACACTTTATACATGCAGAGATGTTCTTTTTACTGTTCACATAGAACTTGCATGCCCTGGTTGGCCAAAACTAGCATGACCAATCACTTTGAATGAATAAGGAGCCCAGGCAAATTATTTTTTTTCACAACTAAACTGTAATTTATGCACAACATTTTTTCTACCTTAAAACTTCTGGAAATACAACTGTAATACAACTCTTCATCCTCTCCTAAGCACTTGGACAGAAACTGTGATTATCATGTTGTTCATAACAAAAAAGTTAATCATGTTTTAATCGTAGATTCAGGTAGTGTTGGTCTTCTGCAGCAGAGCTAAGTTTGAGTCCAGTGGCACCTTTGACCCACAAAACTAAATAAAACTTTATTGTTGTTGGACCTAAAGGTGCCACTGGACTCAAACTGTGTTCTGCTGTTTTAATCATGTTTGACTATCACATACATCATATTTATACTTCACCATTCCCTCCTATGGTTCTTCCTACTTTCTATTCAATGGACGGATAAGGTACATACTCAAATGTCTTCTTGTTTAGACCAATCAAAGAGACTCACACGTCTCTCCTCATAAATTCGATGATAAATACGAGTAAGGGAAGGGGGAAAGTATTTTCTTCCACCTCATGCAGGATGCTTCATTAAAATAGCTAGTACACTCAGCTGAAATGAAGGAGTAAAAGAACTGTGCAACGTCTTATTGCTGTCAGCATACACTCTAATTCAGTGAATCTCTCCAATACAGGCTTTCTCAACCAAGTTTTCATGAAACCCTGGGGTTTATTTACAATTCTGGAAAGATTTCCCAAATGAGTGGGAGTTAATTTTTGATATTTTTTTTAATTTGTTAAACATTCATCAGGTGATATATGGTCATTTCAAACCCCCCCCCCCACCCCCAATGACCAATGATGGGCCTGAAGAGGTTGGAAGGGGAGGGGCCCTAGGTGGGCATATACACAGCTACGCTTCCCAACCATATTATGCACAGCCATGCGGCTAGTTTTGGGATTCCTCCTGAAAGTATGTTTCTTGGTTTCTCAATGGTAAAAAAGTTGGGAAAGGCTGCTCTAATACAACTTGTTGAGATACAGCATGCATGATGTTATGTCTGGACACAAAGGAAATGAAGTAGTATGCAGACACATTCAGGGAATTCTGTAAAAGTAGTTCAACATGTCTCTGCCTAAGCTTCATCTAAAGTATGTTAATTCATACATGATTCAAATCCAGTAAAAACTTAAAGACCAACAAGATTTTCAAGATATAAGCTTTTGAGTCAAAGCTGCCTCAGGGAAAGCAGTTCTGGAAAGCTTGTTGGGCTTTAAGGTACTACTGAAAAAGAGAAGAAGAAGAGTTGGTTCTTATATGCCGCTTTTCCCTACCAGAAGGAGGATCAAAGCGGCTTATAGTCGCCTTCCCATTCCTCTCCCCACAACAGACACTTTGTGGGCTGGGTGAGGCTGAGAGAACCCTGCTCAGTCAGAACAGTTTTATCAGTGCCGTGGTGAGCCCAAGGTCACCCAGCTGGTTGCATGTGAGGGAGTGCAGAATCAAACCCGGCATGCCAGATTAGAAGTCCGCCCTCCTAACCACTACACCAAACTGGCTCCTGAATTGAGCTCTTCTACTGCAGATCAGGCTATCCACTTAAAACTATCTTCAGGCATGATTAAAATTGAACACAGAAACGTTATAAATTTTTCCCAAAAATGTTTACTAGCACAGTACCCAGAAAACATACAGAAAATAAGGTTATCAAAATAAAGGGCAATCTGTACAAAACTCACTAACTGATTGACAAAGATCTAATGAAGATTTCAATTCCCAGTGAAAAGATTTTATCAGATATGCCAACAAAGTTACAATGTGTTAATAAAGAAATTTTTACAACTCGAAGACTTACATCTGAAAGCTCTAATGTTGACACGTACCTGATCACTGAGGAGGGAACTAGATTAATGGAAGTCCAAGAGTCTCTAGAAAACTACTGGGCTGGGCCTGGGTAGTGGAAGTAGAAAAAGCTTTTGTCTGTAAGCCCATGCTGGTTTACAGCAGCCCTGCTGATGATCACAGCTAGCAAAATCAATCAGATGTCACAGAGTGATTACACTAAGAAACAAATCTTTAAATTATGCACAACTAGAACACTGTCTAGACTGAAGTGGACAAAGTCTAGGTGAACTCTGGACAAAGAGTGCCCATGATTTCACAATACACTGAATAATTCACTTTCTTTATCCATCAATATCCAAGGAACAAAACATAAACAGCTATTGATCACTTCTACAAAAAGAAGAGGAAGAAGCAAAGTTTCTCAAACAATAATAATTGTTGTTTCTCAAACAATAATAAACAAAAAGTTACACAGTGGCTATTCTTGCAGGCAAATAATTGCTAGTCTACATTTTTGTTTGCATAGAATTCCTTATTTTTATTTTTGGTTAAGCTGATCTAACAATAATAATACAGATTCAAAACTTCATTCATATACTTCAACCACATGTTAACATACTCTTCTGCACCTGTGCTGTTCATTTTTCAAAGTCAAGTCCATTTCTCACTATATCTGTTCTTTCAAACATTCCCACAGTCCTCTGAGCACGGTCTTCTCTCTCTTCTTTCTGTATTCCATTGACTTACTGATGAATTCTGTTGTTTCTTCTTCAAGACATACTTTTCTTCAACAGAATGATCACATCTGTTTACTTTCTCAAGTAATAACAGAATCCAGCTTCTTCAAAGCACCTTTGCCAATGGGTCACTTTTCAAGTTTCCATTTCTGAAAGTCCAGTCCTGCTACAGAGTCTTGTTTTGACCATGTTTTCTTTTTCTAAATCGAGAATATCAGACAAATCAATGGCAGGTAATGGAGGCCTCCAATACTGGAAGGAGTTGTAGTGCCAAACGTCATCTTGATGCTAGGAAAATGAAATGTTATTAACATTAAGCTGAGATATCTTAGGGGGAAATCATATAAATTCCAATAAAAGTTTTTAAAAAACTCATGACAAATCCTGCAACTAAATGGAAATCAAGAGTTAGTTTCCAAACAAGGAATTTATACAAGTCATAGAATCAGACCACAAGCTAAAATCAAGGAGACAGATATTAGGAACAGTTTAACCTGTGCTCCCAGATATAATACTCTGTGAAATAATTATTTCCAGTAGTAAAATAGGTAGCGTGCATCCTTTCTATCTGTGAGGAACAGCAAAGTTCGAAATATTTTACTTTTGTTAGAAATTACTACTGCTTACTCAGGTCTCCACTAACCTAGCATAAAATACAGATATATTTTGCATTTCAAACACTGAAAATGGGAAGTTATTTACAATTTGGTCCTTTGTTTTATTCTGTGTGTTTTTATAAATATATATATTACTTTTAACTTGAAAAGTTAATACATAAATACTATGTAGGGTTTGACAATTTCCAAGTGGAAGGGTGCCAAGAAATTTTATTGTACTTTATTGTAATGTGTCTTGGCAATCTTCAGTAGAAGTGCAAAGTCCTATTAATCCTTTCACATCAGGCATAAAAATGTATGCACACAAAGTTCTTGTAACTGACTGTTTACACTACTAAACTGTGATATATCAATTCATTTCTTAACTGATTTCTTTCTATACTGTCCCCATATTAAAATAAATTGTTTTTAAACCAATTATGAAATCATGTGAAATTGCAGTAAAATAGGTTTATGATTAGAGGTTACCTTTTTGATGTGGTGATAACTACTAGGGTTATCCCATATTTATATACAAGTTTTGCCATAGCTCTAATAGAATTCCAAGACCCTGGAGAGCTTAGACACAAATTTAATAGTCGCAATAACTAGACAACATAGTAATTAAAATACAAAACCCTGAAGGCTGAAAAATGCATCTGGCTTCTAAAGTGAAATAAAATTCGTAAAGGCCTATAGAAGTTGGTTCAAATGGTTCAACTACACAATGAAGACTTAGCTGCTGTAGCATAGTTGCCAACCAAGATTTTCAGAAAGTTTTCTCCAAACTGGACTGATTATCAAAAAAATGGAACATGAGATTAAAAGTTAGTATATGTAAAGTGATGCACATTGACAAAAAATTGTAGTGTAGATGGAATCTGAATTGGTAACAACTAATCAAGAAAGGGGTCTGTGTGGTCACAGTGAACAGCTCAAAATGTCAGTTCACTGTATAGCCGATATAAAAAGGACAATATCATGTTAAGGATTGCTGTGACAGGGGAGTGTAAGATGCTCTGTGTTATACCCAAGGTCCCTAACTCTATCTGACCTGGATAGGCCAGGCAAGTCTGATTCCATCAGACCTCGGAAGCCAAACAGGGTCAGCCCTGCTTAGCACTTCGAAGCACAACCTCTAAAGAATACCATGGTTGTGAGACTGGGACATACAACTTCCAAATATCTCTTACCCAGCAGCCAGATTATCTTAGGATCTCCTAGCCATATCACACAAATGCCACATGATAAAATACCCTAACCTATGGGAAGAACACTCTTTCCCAAGGAAGGGAATAATAACCTGCTTAAAGTGCCAGCTGAGTGGCAATGAGTTCCCTGCAAAGAGATATCCATTTGCCCAATCCTGACTTCAATGTTTTGTGCATCAAGCCAACAGATATGTTTAGAAGATTAACATAAATATATGTACTACACAAAGAATCAATAAGAAAAATCAAATTAGAGATATTTTGCCTAACTTTTGTCTTTTGTCTTTTGACTGAACTTCCCCATACCTTTGAGCCAAAACTATTGAGTTATAAAATAATAGGCTATATATAGATTATCGAAGGATTTGATCCTCCTTACATATTAGTTGGAAACATACTGGAACAATGGTATTCGATTATTGTATGTACTTAAAACAGAAATAGTAGATAACAACCACTGATGAAAATGCTACATTGAAAACAGTACAAATCTAGAGACTGTTTTGGTTTTGTTCGTTATTAAAAAGAGGAGACAATATCTATTGTATCTTCATTTATATTTACTGTATATTGTATAACTTGTTTGTTATAGCCTAGGATAGGTTATTTTTTTCTGTTAACTCTGTGTTCACGTCTGCCCTCTTCAAATGTTAATTTATCTTGAGCAGGCTACTACATAGTTATCTGTTCATGTATGCAATGCTGGTCATGATGCCATCTGCTGAAACAACTGCACAGTGATTCTGTTAAATCAGTAGACACCTTGATTCTAGGAGATTGTTTGGCTGTTTTGACAAAGGATTATCATTGGCTGTATTTGGTTGTGACAGTCTACTGATAGATTCGGATGGGTGGCCGTGTTGGTCTGAAGTGGCACAGTGCGGTCGGAGTCCAGTGGCACCTTTTGGACCAGCAGAGATTTATTCAGGGCGTCTACTGATGTAACAGAATTGATTTTTGCTATATATTCACTGCCATGTAAGAAGATCATAGTCTGACAAAGAGTGTTTGCACTCGAAAGCTCACACCCTGAATAAATCTTTGTTGGTCTTAAATGTGCTACTGGACTCTGATTTTATTGAGTTACAGAAACTGTAACACTTGCCTTCAGGACTACAATTTTAAAAGAAACCCACAGTTAGAGGCAGAGGGACACAGTTCACTGGAAGAGCCTCTGTTTGACACGCAGAAAATCTGAGCGGCAACGGGAGGGTGGTATATAAATATAATAAATAAATAATAAATGCCTGGCATCTCCAGTTAAAAGGACCAGGTGATGTTGAAGAACTCAGTCAGTGACCCTGAAATGCTGCTGCCTGTGAAACAGACATTACTGACATTGATGGTCAGTACAAGGCAGCTTCATGAGTATGCAATTCTTTTTTTCATGCTGCTACCCCACTAAAGATAACCACCACCATGCTGCTTTTTTACTCCTTTGGGAAAAACTTGGCAGAAATTTTCAGCAGGGAAAAAAAGGTAAGAAGGAAGAGTTAAACACAAGGATGCCAGCCTCCAGATGGCATCCTTAATAGCTGGCTACACCCTCACAGTCCAGCCAGAAGATGGGAAGTGAGGAAACATAGATCCTGATTAGAGATGGGAAGGCCTAGAAAAACTTGAAATTTCAGGGAGTACTGAAAAACATTTTGTCTTTTCGAATGAGTGAACCTTCTAAATACAAGGTGGGCAAACTGACATATACAGCTCTTAAATCCAATCCAATTTTCATGAAGGCTTTCATGGCTCCTGTGGCTTTCTTGATCTGACATTTATCTTGTGATTAACATTTAACCCACATATTGGGCATCACGTACCATGCTGTCCTACCCTGCTGAAGGGAAAAAAGACTGGAAGGATGTGGGGCAGAAACTGCACCAAGGTCTCACGGGGCAACTCTGGAAGTTTCTTTGAGAACTGACCTTTCTCTAACCAGTAGCTACAGCAGGAAGAAGAGAGCATCTTGCTGGACCTACAGAAAGCTATGCATATATTATTATGGATCCTTTGTATGTTTTCTTCTCCCCTGACCAAATAATATATTTTATGTTACTCAACTAAAGATTGTGATTTCCATTTAACTGTTTTTTCCAAAAAAAATCAAATAAAAAATAAACGTATGTAGGCTAAGGTAGCACAGTTCCATCAGCTTGCAGGGTATTTATGTGCCAAGTATATTTTCAATTTTCCTGGCAAAAGCACCTAGGGCATTTAAACCGTTAAATTCCCTTTCTATTTCAAATATCGTAATTCCATATGCGTCCAAATGATGCATTTCCTGTTTAAAATTTTTTCCTTGTTAAAAAAGCAATACATTCCGTTCAGGCTTGATGGGGCAGGCAGTTCTGCACGCCTTTCCGTTGCTCTCGCCATTTCCCATCGCTAACCCTGGCGCCAATGGGCCTCCCTAGAGGGCCTCAGCTGGACCCGGGAGGCAAAGGCTTCTCTTGGGCCTCCCCGGCGGCGCCACCCGCCCACCGTCCTCCCTGCCATCGCTGCTCTTGTACCTCCTCGGCCGTGGGCGCGGCGGGGCTCCACGGAGGCGCCGGCGCTCCTCCCGCCCCGGCCAGCCGTGCAGCCTCGGGCAGCGGCCGCGCGCCCGCCCCGCCCCAGCCGCTGGGGCTTGCCAGAGCCACCTGCTCTTCGTGGGGTCGGCCCCGCTTCACGGCGGGGGGCCGCTTTCCCGAAGTTTCCTCGTCCTCTTCCGCCCGCTTCCGCTTCTTGCAGCCGCCTCCGCTCCAGGGCGCTCTCCCGCCTCGCGGCTCCCTGAGGCCGGGTTCGCTCCGCCCTCGCTTCGGTGGCCTCGGCGAGACGAAGGACTCCCAGGGCGCGTGGAAGGCCACCGCCTCTGCGCCGCGCTTCGCCATCCAGGCCCCCTCGGCGCGGCGCGGCCCGAGTCGCTCGCCGCGCAGCCGCCTACGCCAGCCGAGCGAGAACGGGGGCGGGGCGGGGGGCGAGCGGCCTAGCTCTGGCGCTTTCGGACGACCCCTGGTGGACAACGTGCCCAGCCTAGTTTGGCGGCCCATTTCTAGGCTTTCGAGTTAAGGTCTTGATCCTAGGTATATTTACTGCAGAATTTATTGCATTGGTATGAGTTGGTAATAAAGGTTGTTCACTACACCAGTAGTCGAACCTAGATCATGACTGCAGCTTCAGGTGGGTAGCCCTATTGATCTGAAGCAACAGAACAAAAGTTGTGTCAAGTGGCACTTTAAAGAGCAACAAAGTTTCATTCTTGACACCTCTTCATATACATTCGAACAAGGGTTCCTCAACCATACATATGGGAGGTGGGGGTGGTGAGGGGGTCAGGAGGGCTAATTAGAGTCAAGCTGCAGAGTGAAAAGTATATAACTAAAATTGGGCTAAAGCAGTTGGTAAGATCTGTGAATGGAAGATCTCTGGTATTGGAGAAGGCTTCTGCGGGTTCCATGGGCAGCAAAAGTCACAAACAAGGAAATACTACAGTGCATAAAATCTGTTGTATCACTGGTGAGCAAAATAACGAAACTCCGGCTTTGTGACATTTGCTGTACACGGAATCCACAGAAGCCTTCTCCAGCACCAGAGTTCAAGTAAATCAACTCTCCTCCTGTCCAATTTCTTCACTGTCCAACTTTCACAGCTGTAAGTGGCTAGTGGAAATATGATAGGTCAAACCAATCTATGCTTGGTAATCAAGTTTATGTCCTTGCTTTTCCATGCTCAGTTCAAGCTTATCATTGCTGACCAACCCAGAACAATTTGACATTTAGGAGAATAAAATGCATTTTATATGCTGCTTTTCTCTGCTAGGAATCTCAAAGAGCTTACAATCACCTTCCCTTTCCTCTCACCAGAACAAATATCATGAGGTAGGTGATTGCTGAGAGAGTCCTGATATTACTGCTCCCTCACAACAGCTTTATCAGAGCTGTGGTGAGCCCACGGTCACCTAGATGGCTGCATGTGGAAGAGCAGGGAATCAAACCTGGTTTGCCAGATTAGAAGCTGCTGGTCTTAACCACTATACCAAACATAGTGCTACCACCACTCTGATCCATTTGCAAGCCACTTCAGACTACAGCTGGTAGACGGTAGCATTATTTACAGATTTCCAAAATGTGGCCGCCTCCATCTGTAGTCTAAAAGGATGCAGTCTGTTCTACCACTACAGTATTATGCCCCTTTACATGCATAAACAAGATTTGTGACTTTTAAAATTACTTCAGATGTGATTTTCTCATAGCTAATTTGGATTAAGAAATGTAATCCCATTATAAACCACTTTAAGAATAATTAATTAATAGATCATAATTTGTAAGGGGGATTGAGAAGAGTAAAAATAATTAAATTACATAGAAATGGGTTTGTATTTAATACAGCAGCCCAATACTGACTGTACCGCTTTAAATTCCAGACTGATGAGAGGGCTCATCAGCTCTAATAGGAACAGGGGAGGCTGCTGAAGTTAGTAGTTGACAGAACACTTGCTGTCTCACACCAGGCATTTTTCAAGCTCGTAAGTAATTTTAACTTGGGACTTATTGGTCACATGATCAAGCTAAGCCACAATATTGTCTAATAGAAACAGCAATTCTCCAGCAGTCATGCAGATTTCTTTTCTCACTTTAACCAGAGATGCCAGGGATTGAGCTGGACCCCTCTGTTTATAAAGCATATGCTCTGCCCACTGAGCTATTGATTATCCCACATGAAGATATAGAAAAGTTACAGCTGCAATTAAGACTGAAGCAGTATCAATTCCTAGGGAGGAACATGTAAGACACTAAGAACTAAAATGTCTTGTTTAGCGGTTCAAAGGGAACT
The DNA here is from genome assembly GCF_049243985.1 of Paroedura picta. Classification (NCBI taxonomy): domain Eukaryota; kingdom Metazoa; phylum Chordata; class Lepidosauria; order Squamata; family Gekkonidae; genus Paroedura; species Paroedura picta. The sequence continues at coordinate 69,332,961 of NC_135375.1, read as the reverse complement.
TTAGAATTAAAACTGCTGATTGCCACTGGAAGACAGGCACTGTTACGACTGGGTGTTGTAGGAAGGGTAGCGAGAGATACAACAGCTGTAACATCTCAGTCAAATGAACTGCAATACTTGACACAGGTGATTTTATTTTGAATAAAAAGTTCAGGATGCCTTATATTGCTGGACAAACATAACTAAGTATTTAATGGTTTTGAGTTTGCAGCTTTAAATTTGACACAGAATACCATGACAAATTTACATTTGCCTTGGCTCCAAAAGGCGAGACTGGTAACTTGTCTAGCCATCAAGGAGGAACAATACAGAGTTATACATGATTATGCCTGTTTATAATACACCGAACATGAATCCTGAAAATCAAAGTGTGGTAAGAGCATTTCAGTTTTTAATAGTTAATGAATATTTGCCCTGTTGTTAAATTGTTATAAGGCCAAGAAGGAAAAATCTGGATTGTCCTCAAAAAATTATTACCAAATAAATATACCATCTAGTTCTTTGAATAAAAACTCAAATGAGGAATGGGAAAGCAGGAATCAATAAACATTCTTGTTAGGTTCAAATTGTAATACATGAGAATTCACTACATTTTTGTATGCCAATATGAAAAATAATTTGAAATTTTAACTTCAGACATGTAGGTTAATTTTACATTTGCAACTTTAAAATTAAATAGATTTTCTGAAGCTAGAAATCTTGATATTCATATCTGTTGTCAAGCACAACCTACATTTTTAGTTCCTTCTACACAGTAACACACTGAAGGAGTAAAGCTCAAAACTATTTTCCTATCTTATAAGGGACATACAAAAGATAACACATAAATTCTACTGTAAAACAGTGGACCTGCCACACACCCAACATTACCTAGTGCTCTGCAGCCTAGAGGAGCTATCCTAGGTATAATTATCAGGAAGAGACACTACTACATTAGGAATTCCTCTTGTGTAAATGTTTATAAGGAAAAACTGGAGTATATCTGTGACAGCGTCTTTTCATCCCTGGGATTTTTTTCTATTAAACCTTTTTAATTTTTTAAAAAATTAAATTTTAAATTAAAAAGCCAACACGTTCACAGCATACTACTTGTTTTGACCCAAAATAAAATTCATTAACTAGTTTTACTTACTGAACAATAAACTACATTTTAAGTTTGGCGAATACCCTGGAGGAAATACAAAAAAATGTAAAAAGCATAATTTAACCCATTTATGCTAACAAAGGAGCAATGCAATCATTGATGCCCTTCAACCATGTATTTGGCATCATCAGCAATTGCCACCCATTCCTTAGATACCATTGATTCTTTAGTATAATTTTCATAATACATAAATAGTTTGCATATTGAGTCACATACTTCATCCTATTAGGAGAAATCTGAATTGTAATATCTCTAGTCAGCATACTCAGTATGGAGGAAATCTCCTAAAGCATTGTGTCTTGACAGAACTAAAGCTGACTGTGATTATTTACAAAAACAAATACTGAAGCTTGCACATATTTGAGGAAGGCATCCTGTCTGAAATCAATGGCACTATGCCTAACTGCAAAACCCTGCCTCCCCTCCCAAAAAAAAAAAAAAACCCAGAACTTTAATCGTACATTTTTTCTTTTAAAAAAGAAGTCAACAATTAAGACAAAATCTAAACAGCAACCTCCAACAAGCAGATCACAATGGCAGTAATTAGAATTGGCAATATCTTTACAGCATCTCATTTAGTCAAAGTGGTATAATCCTTCATAGGATCTGCATTCTAGTGCAGGTGAATTTATTAGAATTGCCAATGAGTGGATAAATATATGAGTGGATAAATTACTCCCCCCCCCAAAAAAAAACAACAACTGCTGTCTAAAAAGAAAGGCTGTTTAAATCCTACACAGATTTCTTTTTTGGGGGGGAGAGACAGGGACAGGAATGAATGCAGCCCAGAGGAATGTCTACATCTTGCAGTTTGCTCTTCCCCTCCAGTGAAAAATGATGTCACTGTGTGGCTTTGGAAACCAGTCAAGAAGTGTGGCTTTGGAAACCAGTCAGTAGCACTTGGGAGTGGTAAACTCAAGACAAAGATTAGACAGAGACTTGAACCCTTGGATCCTCTCCTTGCAGAAATCAATGCCCTCTGAGGATTTGGCTGCGTATTTCACAGAGGTACATGGTGCTCTGCTGGACTCAGTTCAAATGGCTTTGTATAGGAAAGTCATGATGGAGAATTATGGGAATGTGGCCTCCTTGTAAATGTCTGGCTTGGGGGAATATTTTGCTTCCCAATTAAATCTTGTTAGCCATTAGGGAATACAAACAAGATAACTGCTTGGAGTGTGAATCACGCTTTGCTTGCAAAGTAAACCTGTCATGTATCACAGGAAAACCTACACATGTCTGAACAATGGAAAATAGCTTGCTGACCCTTCTATGTTTACAAAACACACACAAACACACAAATGATGCAGGAGAGAAAATGCATGGTTGTTTGGAATATGGGAACTGTCTGGCATGCCATTTGGACCTTATGCAACTTTGTAGTGTCATGCAGGGGAGAAATCCCACAGAAGAGAGATGGTATAAATACCTGGCCTATAGGAAATGTCTCGGTTTGAAATCAAGCCTTGTCATACACCAGAAAGAAACCCTATGAATGCAGGGAATATGGAGACATGTTTTGTTCAGCGCTCCAATATAGATTTAGGTGTAGCCCATTGATTTCAGTGTTGGGAAGATAGCCAAGAACTTGAAGTATTCAAAAAATATTAGTGCCATTATACTTTAGACAAGCTTTAGTTCCAATAATTGCTACTGCATATCATTATATTAGATTATGGACCAAATGTTCAAGCACCATCATTCAGTACCAGTCCCCAAAACAGGCAATGTCATGAATATGCTTTGTAAAATCATACATAAGTCACTTTTACAAAGTGATTATATATTCACAAGATTTTGATAAACAGATGCCTAAGTTTGCATGACACAGCTATCCGCATTTGCAAAATTCTTAAGAAAAACAAAAACTATTTGAATATCATCCAAAATGTTAGATTTTTTTGTCTTATACCCAAAGCAGGACCCAAAAGACAGTTGCACCTCTCATATCATATTAAATGTTCTTCCAGAGAAATATGGAAGTAGATGGTTGTGCCTACTTGACAGAAAATTCTGAATGTCAATTCCGGCATATCAAAATTGTCATCCTTATCGGAATTAAAAGGAAAAGCATATGAACATCTGCACTCCATGCTAATTACCTAAGTATATCTATCAAGAAGTACACTGGAGATCAAAGGGCATATTAAGGGGGGGGAAAGAAAGATAAGAGTTACATTCCATGAGGAATGAGAAGGCACCACTGATATAGGGCTGTGTCCAGTCTTCACCAAGAGGCCAATTTGTGCGAACATTAAAAAAGAATGTCAGCAGTTTCCTGGATAATCATATACTGCTTTCTGGTTTCCTAACCACGAACATCACACATTCATAATAGTATTTCATCATGGAAAGTTCATTCACAGTATATGTTGTCAGAACAGATTCATTTTCCATCTGAAAATAAAAATACCACATTTTATTCATTCAAGCAAAAAGGTCTCTTCTGTCCTACCACATCACTTGTACTATTTGCCTGGTATCACTAGTAACCAGCATTATTTAAACCAGCCTTTCTCAACTTTTTGATGTGAAACATCTTCTGGTGTGGTCCCCCAAACAGAAGCAGTAGACGGATGTAACATCCATCATCCCATCCCCAGGGACCGCACCAGTGGATGGGCACTGGCGCCAGAGCACTGAGGCACGCTCAATGCTCTGGCGTTGCTGCTGCCAGTCTTCTGAGGAGGCCAAAGGCAGCTGCAGGAGACTGGCGGGGGGTGGGGTGGCCAGCACAGCAATGAGCAGAGCTGCTCCTTGCTGGGCTGGCCCCGCCCCTGCTGTGCTTCCAAAGCTGTGCCCGCCCTCCGGAGAGCTGGCGCAGCCACAAAAGGCAGCAGGGGCCAGGCAGGGGCCAGTACTGCTCGTTGCTGGGCTGGCCCCACCCCCGCTGTGCTTCCAAAGTCACGCCCGCTCTCTGGAGAGCCAATGCAGCCATGGAAGACAATTAGAAGGCAAGGAGAGGGGTGGGAGGGGGGAGGGAACAAAGACTCTTGCTCCTTATGTTGATGTTTCACATAAGGAGCGAGAATCTTTGTTGGCAGATTTTTTTTTTTACTGTTGAGAAACCCCTGAAACATTCTTCAGGTTTAGAGAAACCCAAGAAGTAGTGCAATCGAGCAGAATATGGTTGGGAAGCACAGCTGTGTACAGGCCTACCCTCCCCTTTCCATCGCCTACATGCCCATCATTGGCCATTTTGGGGGGGGGGGGCAGGTTGACATGACCATATATGGTCATATCACCTGACAGATGTTTATCATATTTAAACATTATATTAAAAATTAATTAATTCCCACCCAATTATGAAACCGTTCCAGGGCTCTCAAGAAACTCCAGGATTTCACGAAATCCTGGTTGGGGAAGCCTGATTTAAACTCTGTATTCACCTCTTATGAGAAAAACTAAGAAGACATCTTGATTTGTCTTTATGACCATAAGTATCATCCGAAACATTTAGCTAATCAGAAACAAATGTTGCTAGGTTACTATAACAGTGCAAGGTTAAATAATGTTGACAGTGTAGAACATTTAATATGATAGAATGAATTCAAACTGACAGTTTGAAGCCTATCTTTACAGAGCAAACCTAAACAGAATTGTACCTTTCTATACTGAATCCAATGGGTTTAGAAGGATATAGCTTGGTTCAGACTTACACCTTTGTTGTACAAAATATATAAATACTTACCTCTATATGGAATCCATATTGTAATATAACATTTTTTATGTCTTCATAACTCAACTCAATAGATAATTCATTTGCTAAGTTTTCAAAATGGTAAAGAAGAGGACCTACAGGGAAAAATTCAAGAACAGGTCAGTAACTTTTATTCACCTAGTCTCAGACAATGACATATCTAAATTTTATGTGCCTTTTAGTTGCTTTAAAATTTTTGCCGTCATCTCAGTGACATTTTGATTTTTAAATCAGGTTTAATCAATTTGTTAGAACTGTTATTAATATGTTACGTTGTGACTATTATTTAATATGATGTTCTATGTTTCCCACAATGTTCAATGTAAACTGCCCTGGGCCATATGGAAAGGGCAGTATAAAAATCTAAGAAAATAACTAATAAATCATGGGTCAAGTTTTACTAAATGGATTTGTATTACAATGGTATCAGTATTTAAATTTCACTGTTTGGAAGGCACGTGATCTCAATGAGACATGGCCAGGAATCAAAAAATTGAGAACTGACTTCAGTAAGATTAATGGGGCTCCAGGTCTCAAACCCCCTCCATCTCTCCCCCTTAGAGTGGAAAACTGTTTCTGAAACTGAAATGAGTTCAGACTTCCATGGAGAACGAATTAAGATAATGTGAAACTAGTAGCATATATTCCATGCAGCCCAACTCACAGATGGAATAACACCTCCCATAGAACAGGCAAGCAATGAAAAATCTTACGCCTTCTCCCGTCTTTTATCTTAGCTACTGCATTATTATCCCTAATAATAATTTAGCTATAACCAGGTTGTGATTTGCACCCATTCTCATTCTCAACGGGTGAAGAATGCAGTTAATAGGGTCCTCATGGGAACATTCAGCCAGTGCTGAAACAGCTGCATTGGTTATCAGTGGTGTTCTGGATCAAATTCAAGTTTTTGGTTTTGACTTTCAAGCCTATTTGTGTCTGAGACTGAGGGGAAGGCAGTATATAAATGTAATAAATAAATTAATTAAATGTCTGAGGGACTGTGTATCACCTTATGCTCCCCGCGGAGTCCTTTGGTCTGCGAGTACTAATGAACTGGTGATCCCTGGTCCGCGTGAAGCATGTCTGGCCTCAACCAGGGCCAGGGCTTTTTTGGTTCTGGCCCCTACCTGGTGGAATGAGGTCCCAGCTGAGCTGAGGGCCCTGTTGGAGCTATCACAGTTCTGCACAGCCCGCAAGATGGAGCAATTCCACCAGGCATTTGGTCGAGGCTAGGGCAGGAAGATCTTTGGGTCCCCTCTTTTGGGATGTCTTGATATCCACACACCATTACATCTTTTAATCACCCATCTTGAAGGACAGTGTTAGGTGGTGGAAAGGTTTATTGAGTGTGAGTTAGTTGTTGAGGAGATGAATTTGTTAAATATGCCTGCTGCTGTATTATAGTTAACAGTTTTATTATATTGTTCTGTTTTGTGATTTTAACGTGTAACCCACCATTAATTGGCCTTGCTGAGATATAAATATAATATAAATAAATAAATATAAAGTACAGCAACTTACCTAAATTGATCCAAATTCCTCCTGGCTTGAGTATTTTCCATATCGTATCAATGTAATCTATGACATTATGTGCTGTGTCTATGAAGAAGCAGGTTGCTATGCAATCCCATATGTCTGTACAGTGAAAGAAAAATGAAAGTTATCTAGCTGTCAACCGATACACTGCAGGTGTACTACCAATATAATCAGGTAGGGCTTACAAAAGTAGACATAAATTACAATAATTTCCCAGAGGGTTTTTTTTTTTTTGCTTGCTTCAGTTGCTTTCAGATTGGCCCTCTGATTAGACATACTAAGAAGCAAATGACATGACCTTAAAACATGACATCTTTAAATACTGTAAATATGTATTTTAGACTTTAAAGCAGGCCAAGTATTCTTTATTAGGTAAGTGCCCCAAACTTGTTTGCAGATAACTGGTAAAATGTTGCATAAGAACCTAGAAGATTGACATTCACAAATACAGTATGCCAAAAGATTAGTAATGATTCTAGCTGGAGATCATGCAGGATAGAATGATGGTTAGGCACCTATTATGTGCAAATAACCCACTGATTCCATTTGTCATGTTCCTTGCTGGTCAAGTTAATGCTACATCTGTTCCTTAGTCACAATCTCACCATTTCATTTTTCCAAATACAGACAGAGAACCAAGTATTAAAAGACTTTTTTCTCCTCCTAATCAGTGAAAAGTTTCCCCAAATGAGAGGATCTCTCTTCAGTAACTAAGTAAATTTTAGAAAATAGCCACAAGGCTACTTAAAACAGGTCTGTGCTAAAATCTTCCATTTCTCTGAATCCTGCATCCATACTTGGTTAAGTATTGTGCTATAGCCATCCATCCCAACAGGATTTTGCTGTGTAGGTCAGACAACCCAGTTGTGAATTATTGCTATTGCACAGTGATAGCACAATATCCAACCATGTATGGGAATAGCATATATCAATTAGCAAGCAACTTTTTGAATTAGACAAACCAAACATTTTAGACTACTTAAGTTTAACTCAAAGCAAAGATCATATCAAAGATCAGTTATCAAAAGGAAACCATAAGGCAAAGGCTAAAAGTGACCGAGGCCTCTCGGTGATGGGTAGCCCTTGGGTTACTGGCGAAATAAAATCTTTTTTAAAATCACATAATCTGAAGTTTTGTTTCATACAGCCTCCTAGTTCTACTGCTGGTGGCATACCGTCCAAAGCACGTTCACAAACATTATCCTTAAAGTCCCCCTTCTCTCTCTTTTCTACTTACTACGCTCACAGTAGATTTCTTGAAAATCTCCTGCTGTCATAGAAAAGTTTGCCCCAGGAGGAAGACTGTGAGGATCAACGTCAGGAAAATAAATTGGTTGTATCTGATCAGCAGATCTCTTGTTATTGCTAAACTGATGAATCCAAGGATATAGTTTGTACGAATTAGTTTCAGAGCATCTGTAATATATGATTATCAAACAACAGTTTCACCTTATCGTTTCAAAGATAAACACTACAATATTTAATATTTTTGAGCTTGGATTCTTACCAGTATACATTTAACAACCTCAAAGGTAATAACAGAGGTTAGTCTGTGGCAACAAAATAAAACAGGAGCCCACGAGCACCTTAAGAATAAAATTTACTACAGGATAAACTTTCATGAGACTATCTCATGAAATGTATAAATGAAATAGTGTATAAATCCAATGGCCTCCTATATTTAAAACAAATAGGAGGCACAGAAGATCTGTTATAAAGAGAGGCTTATTTGAAACCCGATTGAATTACAATAATAATAAGTCACTCAGCATTGAGGAGGGTCACTTCAACTTTGACAGACAGGCAACAAAACCTAGCAGAAGATAAAGAGAGACAATGGGAAACTACAGGATATGCAAGATATTAGCACCTTTTGTTCATTAGGAATCCTTGATCTTTTCTTAAACCTGGGAAGTAAACAGTCATTAATGAATACTAATTCAGTAATTTCACATTGGATGCTCCCTCTGAAGTTCCTTCATTTAAGGATGTGTAACAAAAGGTTATAAAGAAGCAATTAAATAACTAACTTAAAATATCCTCAAATTGAAGATTCTTAAATAAAAAGGCTAAATGACATTTGTCGTATTCAGCAATTGTGGTGTTCAACAAAGCTGCTTTGGCTTTTATTATTTTATATAGAACAGGCTCTCTCAACCAGGGTTTCTTGATGGCCATCGAAGGGTGATATGAACCATTATAGTCATGCAAACCTGCTCCTCCCTATCAAAATGGCCAATGATGGAGGAGGTGGGAAGAGGGGAAGCAGGCAGGTATGTACACAGCTATGCTTCCCAACCATATTCTGCATGGTTGTACCACTTCTGGGTTTTCTCAAAGGTTGAAGAATGTTTCAGTAGTTTCTTAATGGTAAAAAAATTGAGAAAGGCTCATACAGAAGACTGCAACATAAGACTTCATACAGTACTTTCAAGTGCTCAAAGCCTATTAACATCATCTTCTCATTAAGGTTTACTACATATTACAAATGGGGACTTAGATAGCATGGCTTACTTAGTGCCATTTAAGCAATGTATGACACAGGACAATGGTTCTCAACCTGGGGGTCGGGACCCCTTTGGGGGTATAACGACCCTTTCACAGGGGTCGCAGCAGGGCAAGCAGCTTTCCGGGGGGGGGGGCATCCACACAACAGCCTTGCGGGGTAAATCGAGAGAGCGTTCATCTGTCTGGAGCAGCAGAAAAGAACGAGATCAGCATGGTGGGACAAGAGGCAGAACTGAACTGAGAAAGCCTGGGGAAAAATCAATTTATATACAATCATGAACAATGGATCTTCATGCCATTGGTTAGTTTCAGTTTAATTTCTGTGAAAGAACACTTGCATCATTTTATGGTTGGGGGTCACCACAACATGAGGAACTGTATTAAAGGGTCGCGGCAAGAGGACAGTTGAGAACCACTGACATAAGAGAAATGGAAACCTGATCCATAGGATGGATTTCCTGATCCATAGTTCAGCATCTCAGCATTAAGCTTGGTGCACATTCTTGCAACAGAAACAAGTGTAATTTTATAATGTAACAACAATAGCATTTATTAGTAGCTATATTCTTATATTAGGAAGACATATGATTTAGTCCTATATTATAATTTGTTTCCTTTGCACTTATATCTCTGTTGATACCTGGTCATTGCTAAGAAATCAGATCTCCCATATTAGCAAGACTTTGTAGTATAAATAGAGGAAGGACTCCCAGCCAATGATTAATTTTTTTAACATGCATTTTTCAAGGTGTTCAACAGATAATTATGGAGAATTTGCAGTCTTTATGCCTTTATTTTAAAAATCTTAACACACCAGGACAAATCTTGGTGGAAGTCTAATAGTTCAGCTTTCAGAAGTTCTTGGAAAAAATAATGTAACAAGAAAATAAAAACATAGAGCGTTCACCAAGAACAGCAACCCTGGGCCTGGGAGTAGCTCCTCCTCCTTCCTTTAACACACAGTAGTGAAATCTGTGATTTAATGCCATGTTATGTGCTCTCTACCTTTCCCCCCTGCAGCAGAGACAGGGAAACACACTATGTAATGACATCACATCATACATTTCACCAAAGTGGAAGAGTGTCTCAGTGGCATGCCATTTTCCAATACGAGCAATGTAGTTCTCAGACAACACAGCAGACATAGACTGCGGTCTGGAAATATGCACAGATCCTTCCATTAATCAAGCAAGACTTTCACTCTCTCTATTAAAAGAATCTCTCAGTATTCAATCCCTTTTTAAATACACCAAGACTTCTGAAATCAGTCTGAGATGCAGTGCACAATGGGAAATCTAACCGTTATTTTGGGAAAATGGGAATAAGCTTACTGGGCACACTAAAGCCAATGTGCACATTAAAGGTATTTAATGAGATGTCATCATAGAGCCCAATTTTTATCACAAATTTTAATATATTCTGTATAGAAGCAGAGTTGGGACCTCCAGGATTATCTAGTCCAACCCCCTGCACAATGCAGAAATTACCAACGGCCTGCCTACCCACAGTGACCCCAATTTCATGCCCAAGTGATTCCCCCCCATCAAAAATCTCCAAAATTCAGCCTGGCCTGGGGGGAATTCACCTACCATGTAGGTATTAATTTTTTAATTCAGAAATTTGACATGTGAAACTGATGGGCACAGTGGCAAATACTTATTAATCCCCCCCCCAAAAAAAAAGACCTAGAAAAATCTTAATAATATTATCCAAGGATCAAATCATAGCATACTTCAGTTATACAATGTTGGGTCTTCTGGAGTTTCAGATTTATAAGCTATTAAATATTTTCCAATTAATGAATAACAACATATGTTTAGGTGTATGGTATTAATACAGAATGTACTGCATTTAAGGACTTTACAAAAATCAACCCAAAATTGTAATTACAATCAGATAAATTTTGCTAGTCTTTAAGGTGCTGGCAGACACCTGCTTTATTTTGATTACCAGCCTACAACTCACAATGCAATCCTAACAACTCACAACACAATTCTAAGGATAGTTATAGCCTGCTTAGGTTGTGTCCTAAACAGAATAAGCAATTCTGTTTAGGACTGCTACTGTCATTTAATCAACAAATTATTTCAATAAGATGGTGCTCTCTCTTGGTTTCCTTTATATATGGAATATAAAATTATACTAGCATCACAGACATATCTGCTGCCACAGTTTATTTGACTGCAATGTACTATTCACATCCAAGTGAACAGCATAGCTTTCGATGATTTTTGGGTATCAAGGCAACAGCCAGCTGATAAATGTCAAGTTTTATAACAGACTTTGCTTGCAGGCAAGGAGGTCTAACATGCAACTCATCAATCTGCTTGTGTAAATAAAATGTAAGAAGGGAATATTTAACAGTCACTGCTCTTATAAAATTTATTTACTTTATTTATACCCAATTTCCTCCCTAGTGGGGAACCCACATAGTTTACAACATTATCCTCTTATTTATTTTATCCTCACAGTAATCCTGTGAAATAGGCTAGGCTGAGAATATTGGACTAGTCCGAAGTCACCAAAGAAAATTCCATGGCAGAGCAGGGATTTGAACCTGGGTCTCCCAGATCCTAGGCCAACACTCTGACTGCTATTTAGTTGATTTGATTACACATATATTAATATAGCTAACATTAATTTTGCACAGTACTGATCTATCTAGATGCACATTCAGATATATGAATACAGAGCTATATGTACAACCACTAATAACTAAAAGTAAGATTAAGTACCTGTTGAGAACAAAGTTAGAAGAAAAGAGCATAAAGAGGCTCCACTCATTTCCTTGGCAAGTATAACCAAGCATAGCTATCTCCCAGGCCAATCTACCTAGCCCAGCACCAGGAACAAGAACATTAACTTTGGAGAGGTCCCTGAAACACAACAAAAATAATCATTAAGCATTGATTATATCTCCTTGGCAGAATAAACAGCTGTGGCTCAATTTTTTTCAGTCTTTTATCTGGATTATTGGTGATCTCTCTTAAATTTAAGTCAACCATATATTCCAACAACTGAGAAAATGAACATCCATCTTCAGAGTCCCCCTCCCCATATACTGAAAAAATGTTTGTTGCATTATTAAACTATACCTAAAACTGAGTTTGTGCTTCCTCTATGTATGTTTGAATACCCTGTTCGATTTCCACAATACAAAAAAGATCTAAAGGGATAAATTTAGAGAGCTGCTAAATTTGGTATTTACTCAGAATATATTTTTGAAGGTGTTACAATCAATCCTAGCCTGAACTAATGCAGTCACTGCCAAAGGTAATTAGGTTAATATTTAAAATCAGTAGCAGAACAAAACGGCTATCGGACAGTTTATTATTTTAGTTTTTTTTATTCCTGCCTTCCTCCATAAGAGCTCAAAATGGTGTACATGGTTCTCTCGTCTGCACAGACTTCAGTAAAGACCATCCAGTGTAACATTAGTGCTTATATATCTGTGATCAACTGAGGTAGGTATTTCAGTTTCTACAAAAATAGTTAAGATTTCAAAAGAAGCCAAATGATTTGAATGGTATGACTAAGAAGCTAATTTTAATTCTGGCAATTTATATTACGTTTAGATTTTATTGCATTTTATGTTATTTTATATGTAACAATGGATTATATTTTTAACTTTCTTGTAACCTGCCTTGAGACCCCAGCAAAAGATGTGTTAAAAGTCTGAAAATAAATAAAAAGTAAGTATGCACAAAGTTAGAACAACACTGCATACTAGCCCCTGGCTCATTCCTCCATCCAAAAATGGTGCCCCAAGAAACCCTATAATGCAGTACAAACTGCTGCAGTCAGGAATAATTTGAAAGCTACAGTGTATGTACATCTTTCACTCTATATACAAGCTCTGTAGTACTAGACAGTTTTCTAAAAAAAAATTAAGAAAATAAAATTTTCTTCCCACTTAAATGAAAAGTGCTCATAGACAGTAATCTACTTTCCAAAAAGACAGCCATTACAATTAAATATGAAACGTTGCACAGTATGTTGAAACATGTGATTATTTCATTATACAGTTTTGCTGGTGTAGTATTTATTAATTGTAGCATCTATTAAGGACCCAACAAAACACTTCTGCTGGACCATCAAAAGTCAAAATAGGCTGTTTAAAATTCTGTATTAGGGTTTCTAGGGGTACCTTGGGATTTCTTAAAAACAGCCTCAAACCCTTTCAATCTAGCTTATTGGGCAATACAGTTCTTGTTATACACATAATTTTTTTTTTAAAAGCACAGCGTAATCTGGTAAGAGAACATTTCAATAAACCTAACAATTAACCTTTCAGATGTACATATAGAAAACACAGGTTGAAAAGGTTTTTTTTTTCCAGATGAAGGATTTCAGTACCTGTTCTTAACAGTAAACATTCCTATAAAACTTTAAGGTACCATTATAATGCAATGTTTTCCCACTAAGCTAGGGAAAGGAGAATGATTAAAAAACCTTTTTATTTAAATGCATAAAAACTTACCGTAGACTTTTCTATAACTGAAGACATTCTTGAATGCCTTGAATCTAACAAGGGAAGGGTATTCATGTTATAGTTTGTATGAGTTTTTGAGCCTTTATCTTCGTGAAAATCTCTCTCAGTTGGCTAGACAATGCAGTAGCAATGACTGCAAGCTAAATTAAAAGTGGGAAAACTGAAGAAATCTGGTTATTTCAGACTATGGCCACAACTGGAATACTGTCAAGAGAGTCAAGTGACACATTAGAAGAAGCACTCTAAAATCAAGGATTGACATGCATAGTTGTTATATACAAAGTTTGGAAAACAAATCACCAGCTATTTATAGCTAGTGCCTCAGATTAAAGCATAGGAAGATTACAAAATAAGAACTTTGTAAATTATAGCATCTTCTGCATTCTTCTCAAACTATGACTGAGGATGTCATTTGGCTTCCCCTCTAATGTGTGACTTGGACTCTTGCAAGATTCGTTGAGAACCATTTGCTTTATGTTTTCCAGTGGTGAACCTGCTTTATTTATTTATTTGGAATATATATTCCACCCTTTCTTTGGAACTGTGGCATTCTTGCCACAGCGGGATGGACAAGTCAGCTTTTCAGTCCAAGTTTGTTTCTGTGAGAATCCCAGTAGTTAAGATATAGCCAAATCAGAGTTTCACATCTCAACCTACTCCTTTTAAAATATGAATATACACGAAATTGCTACTAATCCAGGGTTTTATCGTGTCAAAACTAAGTAGGGTGTTCTCCATGCAATCACATTTTTGCACTAGACCAATGAACTTAGATTTTGAACAAGATGATATTAGAAAGACAAGCTGAAGTTAAAGGCAATTTCTCATTATACGGCTAAGTCAGTTTTTACTTATCATTCAGAGTTTTATGTGTCTAAAAATCCTTTAGAAACACATATGTTATTGGGCATACCTTCTGTAAAATAAACAAAATTATTTACCAGCAGTCTTTTGGGAAGTTTTTAATAATTTCATTAATGATTGGTTGATAACAAGAATCTCTCTCAGACTTCCCACTTTCACTCCAGTCTCTTACAAATTGTTTCAAAGTAGACTTTAATTTGTCCATGTCAAAAGTTGAGGCTGGTGAAATTTTTCCATTTCCCTGATAAAAATCCAAAGAGACAGTATCAATGCAGAAACTAAGCAAATGAAGTAACTGCAATCTATAACACTACAAGATAATGCCTGGCTTAGAGCCATATATATATATATATATATATAGTAAATCTAATCTACTACTGCAACACTACAAGATAGCAATAACATTGAAGGGATGATTTAAAAAATTGCTTCTGAACTCTAGAAGCAAAACTCAGGTCTGTAACTGAGACCTACATGAAATCAGCTGGATATTCTCTTTTTAGCTATCAGCACATGGCTCTCCATGAGAAAATATGAAGTAGACCATTCATTAATCAAAATAAGAAAGCACTAAATAGAAGTTTAGACCATTCACCAGATATAAGTAATTTCTTCAGATCAAGAAGGGATGCTTGGAATTTTTTTTTTCTGGAAAACAGCTCTTTTTTCTTTCCAGGGATGCTTTTGGAGTAGTTGTTCGTATCTGGATTTCACACAGGAAAATCCACTCACAAACAATTACTACAGAGTACTGAGAGTGATTTATCCAGATGAGTAAAAGCAGCCAGGATGTCAATATGCTACAAAGAATGAATACTTAATGCAGCTTACTCAAAAAGACTGCTGATAGTCTACAAACTGCACACTGACTTAAATGTAACAATATAATTATTAACATTTGACGTGGGTACTATGTAGATTTCAAAAAGATCACTAGAATAAAAATTGGCATGGGTTGCCACTTGCATCCCATATCACTTTTAAGGTTTTGATGCTGACCTTTATGGTCGCCCACATACCCGAGGGACCATCTATCGCCTCATACCCCCCACAGGACTCTTTGCTCTGTGGGTGCAAAACTGTTGGTAGCCCCCAACCCAAGGAAAGTGTGCCTGGCCTTGACCAGAGCCAGAGACTTCTCAGCCCTGGCCCTGACCTACTAGAATGAGCTCACGGAAGAGCTAAGGGCTGTGCAGGAGCTTTCAAAGTTCCACAGGGCCTGTAAGACAGAGCTCTTCTGCCAGGTATTAGGTTGAGGCCAGGCTGATTCAGATCTATGGGCCCCTCCTTGCCTCAGCGAAGACATCATGCTGACCTCCATATATACAACCTTCCCCTGAGGCATGGAATGGATAGAAGGGGTGCTTGAGCCATGGGAAGTGGGCTTAGATTGAATGCTGCTAAGATTTTTAAGGGAATGGGTTCTTTTATGGATTTCATTGTGGGGTTTTTAGATATTGTAACCTGCCTTGGGCCAGTGTATAATGAGCGTGGTGGATGATAAATAGAAAAATAAATAAATAAAGGACTAAATAAAGAAGCATATAAATATTTACTTTTAAACAAAAATTCTTACATCATCACCATATTCTTTGTTCTCAAACATATGTGTACAGTCGTTCACAATTGTCTGCAAGATCTCTTGATTGTGGTCAATACATTTACGAACTTTTTCAAGGTGAACAAGAAACTGAGGAAGCAATTTTTGTTGGCTAGCTGGAAGAGATCTGAAATGTCTCTCTGTACGGTTCACTCTTTCATGCATATTTGTTCTGGAAACAAGAACAAAAAACAACAACAGGTAACACGAATACCAGAAACTAATACAAATTTGGAGGAAATCTGTAGCTCTCTGCTATTATTCTCATTTACAAGTTTAGTAAAATTACATTCCACTGTGGAACCAAAGCATACATATCGTACAATAAGCAACTATGGTCAACATCCAGCAAAAATCAGTCAATATTAAGTCCATCTGATTTCACAGGAAGACTTGAAATAGGGAAACAACAGGCCCCAAGAACACTTTATTTTGAGCTGATCATACTTGTTTCCGTAGAATACTGAAATAATGAGCACCATATATGATCTCCAATAGGAATTCCATGCAGCTCTGATCCTTGAAACAACATGTATTGTACACCTTTCTGTACACACAGCAGAATGCAGAAGACAGTCTCCTCTATACTATGCTGTGAGTGGGTCCAAGTTTCTGAATGCTGCAAAAGACTTTACATAAGTATTCTTTTTTATGAACATCAGGTTTATAACCTTCACTCAGTGCTAATTCTGTAAAGGCTGAGGGTGAAAGCTTTTTGTATACAGGACAGCCCAGGTTCAAACCCTGACATCTCCAAATAAATCTCAGAACACTCTCTTCCATTAGTCAGGAATGACACAAACCTTTCTTCCATTTTTTAAAATCTAATGCACAAGTAGCCCATGTCTAATATTATTTGACTTTGACATGTCTTGACAGGCATTGTTTAAAAGTGATGGCTATGCTTACACATACCAAGACTAAATATATTTAATGTTACAGTATCAAGCAAATACCACAACATGCATTTTATCCTACAAACCAGTGACATACTTTTGAATGAAGAGCCTACAGTGAGTGCTCATAAGCAACAAGTAAAAGAATGGCTTGTATATTATAGAAAACAGAATATGTATATGCAATATGTCTGGTGTGTGAAATAGGCTTCAGTCTTCCCATGAGCTTCTTGCATGCAAGATTCAAACTTGTCAGAGTCAACTTCAAAAACTAGGTTGTGTTAAATTGCAAACAAAAACCACCACATGAAAATTTATTGTTTGTTCAAACCAAACATCTAAAGCTTTACTGATGCCTTTTACAAACTTTTGAGGGCTAATAAAAAGCAATCAACTCTATTCAGGATTTTATTAATCCTTGCTAGAGAAGACAAACCAAACCAACAGCCATTAAAAACAAATATTCCAAATGCTTTTATAAAGCCAATTAGGTGAAGGTAAACAAGGACAGCTAAACTCAGTCTGAAACCCAAAGAACACCAGAAGCCACCATGGCAGCAACTTATACAAACACTACTCCTGATAGAAAATTCCTGAAGAACTGGTAGTGATGTAAGAAGCTACTATGCAGTCTCTTGCCTTTGAACACTGCCATAGTGGTATAGGAAAACATGATTGCATCACCAGAGTGGTGTAGTTATTACATTGTCACATTAGGGCCTGGGGGACCCAAGTTCAAATCCCTGTTCTGTCATAAAGCTTGCTGGCTGATTTTGAGCCTCGCATATTTCAATATGGTTGGTGTGATAATGAAATGGAAAGGAATTGTGAACTCTCTCTAGTTCCTCTGAATGGCCCAACATAAAAAGCTTCTAATTTTTTTTTCTAAAAACCACCACCAGATTTCCTTGATGGAGGGGATTGTTAGAAACCTACTGAATAATAAGCACTTGCTCAGAATTTAAGAACCAACTAGACTACAATCTCATTTACAGTTTGAAGAACTTCTCTTGCGGCACCAGACCATCAAGAAAAGCTCCAGGGCATTCAAGACTTCTTTCTTTCTCTTTTGCTATCAAGTCACAGCTAACTTATGGCAGCCTCATAGATTTTTCAAGGAAAGAGGCATTCAGAGGTGGTTTGCCATTACCTGCCTCTGCATAGAGATCCTCGACTTCCCTGCTAGTATCCCATCCAAGTACTAAGTAGGGCCAGCCCTGCTCAGTTTCTGAGATCAGCCTAGCATGGGCTTCTCAAGTCAAGGCATGCCTACTTCACAAACTTACTCTCAACTTTATGCCACCTTAGCTATCATGGTTTCTGAACCACGGGCCTTGAGAAATGTAGGTTGGTGAGACAGCTGCGAGTTCTAGCACAGATTCTCTTCCCCTTTCTAACCCCATGAATGGCCCCGGTCACCAAAACGAGCCCCCGCATCGCCACCACTATGGGGCTGCGGGCTAGCTATGTAACTGGGGGCGCGGTTACCCATAGTAACGGAAGGCGTTGATGATTCTCCGGAAGTGCTCCCGCTCAAGTCGCTCCTCCTCTTCTCCCGCGGCCGCCGCTGGTTGCCGCTTGGGCTGTGCCTGCGGCTGCCGCCGGCGCCGCTCGCTGCAAAACGTCATTTCCCGGTCCCACACGGGCTCCTCCGGCGGCTCCTCTTCTTCCCCCCCTTCTGGGCTCGGCCGGCTGCCTCTGCGCATCGCCTTCACCGGCGGCTGCAACTGCAGCGGCTCTTGCTGAGGTAAGGCGCACGCGGCGGCAACCGACATCCCGCTTCCTCCCCCCCTAAGCCTGGCGGTTGAACCGCCGCGCGCGGCCGCTTCCGGCTTCACAAAAAAGCGAACGCGGGCGGATAACCAACCACTGTTCACCGAACACAAAAGCACCGCCCCCGCCGGGGTTGTTAGCGCGCATGCGCCCGGAGTTAGCGAGCAAGGCGCAAGCGCAGGACGGATCTCCGCTTTACGGCTTCCTCCGCCGCAACCATAGACATCTGACGTGTAACGTAGCTCCGGAACGGAAAGGCAAAGGCGGCCCTCAGCGGCGTAAAGCTGGGCGACGGGCTGCTAAGCAAGAAGGTTCTCAGGCATTGGTGGACCAGTGTCCGGACGTGGCAGTCGGTGGCGGCGGCAGCGGCGCTTGGGACTTTTGCACAGGATTTCACCACCGTGCGCCCAAGCCAAGCCATGGCGAAAGAGACTGTCTACTTTTGCCGCTGGAATCCGCCGGCTCCTCCTGCGGGGCTCGGAAATTACTGTTGCGAAGTGGCCGAAGGCAAGGCGCTGCTACTGGGCCGTCCAAATTGCAGGGGATAATGCCTCGGCGGAGACTCGGCACCCGCCTCTTCCAATCGCCAGGGATACTGCGATAGATGATCAGAGGCCCAAGAACGATCCTTGGAAGTTTCAGAGGGTAGCCTCCTGCAATAGCACAGCCAGCTCAAATTCAGTCGCACCTTAGAAATTAGGCTATAATTACGGAGCTCCCTTAAGCAGATTCCTTCTTGTCATGTTTTCCAATTAAGGCTGCCAACCTCCAGATGCCAGCTGGGGATCTGCTACTATAATTAATCCTTCAGTGAAACAGATCAGTTCTGCAGAAAATGACCACTGTGGACTGACAATATATTCTATTGAAATCCCTCCCCTCCTCAAAGTCTACCCCAAAAATCTCCAGGATATCCAGTGACCATTCAACAGCAGTGTAGAGTTGCATCAAACGTCCACATAACTACAGGCGGCCACAAAACAAATTTAGATTGTTATACCATTGGTCCCAGTTTATTATTATACTCAAATCTACAGGCATTAAATGACACAGTGTACATATTGGAGACAAATAAGTTTTGATTTTAGCTTCAACTAATGCTATTTAAAATTAATCTTAACAATGCTCCCATATGAATAAGCCACACTACTTCCTCAGTAGAATTAAGCATTTTATAATTGCATTACAATAGCAGCACAACAATCTAGTAATTTCCATGGTGTGTGTAAAGGGGATACTGAAGCTAGGTTATGACAGCCTTGTGATACAATTCAGTGTTATGTACTTTTATCTACTTTTTTTTTTACACACTCCAGAATTGAAGGCAACTTTATCCACACCATAAGCCTGTGAAATGGGTTGCTTGGGAATGTCTAATAATGCATTACAAACCAATAATTCTGAATCTTCAGTTTGGTACAGCCTGTATATCGTTGTGGTCACCACAACCACAAATATGAGCCTGACTGGCTCTGGCTGGAGGATATTTCTCCCCTTTCTGGTTTCCTCACTGCTACTGCAGCAGCCAGCAGAGTAGCAACAACAGTGCTACCGCACAGGAGACTTCAACTTTTGCTTCCTCTGCTACTTCCACATACATAAAGCTTCCTTGAAAAATACTGAGGACTTTTCCAGTCATTATTTGCTGGTAAATTCTCACTGTATTGACTTCTGGATGCCAGCCCCAATTTTGCCACTGGCATTCTACATTTGTGGGTTTCTCCGATGCCATCCAGCTTTCATTTTACACTTCTGTCAAGAGAGTAGGCATTCCTGGCTCCTGCCTTCCCTTTTAAAAAAAATCCAAGCATGCACAATAACATAATGGCATAACCCCCTACTTGTTCTCATTGCCAACCCCCCCCCATGGAAAAAAGTGCCCAAGCACTCTTTTGCATATGCTGCACAGCTCACCCCTGCCCCCACACAAAAAAACCCTTGGGAGCAACGCAAATTCAAAGCAGGCAAGCATCCTGTGTCATCAGTTTCCTCCCCTTTCCCACCCTTCCCCCCTATAATGCATGTTATTTTTAAAAAGAATAATCACTATATAAGGACACTCCTATGTTGTAAAACAAATGGGGCTTCAAACCTACCAGATCCTAGTCTGAGACACTATCATGCTAGGAGGTTAAATGGGAAGCCTAGCAGCAAGTGTAACTTTATGCTGCAA
The DNA here is from genome assembly GCF_049243985.1 of Paroedura picta. Taxonomy (NCBI): domain Eukaryota; kingdom Metazoa; phylum Chordata; class Lepidosauria; order Squamata; family Gekkonidae; genus Paroedura; species Paroedura picta. The sequence goes on along the minus strand of NC_135375.1, from coordinate 69,312,272 downwards.
ACTACCAAGTTCTTGCTAAAGACACAGTAGGAAGTGATAAGGAAGAAACTAAGTTACAACATATTGTCTCTAATGATCAAGACACTCCATTCTGGAATATGGAAGCCATCTGCCCTACTCCTATTCCTGGAGAAGGAACTGCTATTCAGATAAGCCTAAAATGCCCACTTACATGAAAATAACTCACTTAAGTTTCACAAGTGCTGAGCTTGCTTCAACTCAATCTGTATGTGAAACACACCCCCAAAGAACAGGCTACTACTACTTTTTGCTGTATCCAAATAATAGCTGCAAACAGAAACCTAGAACATCATATGCAAGTTTCCAGTATAGTAGTTTTCAGCATTCATTGGCATCTGAAGAAAGTAACATCCACAGGATACTTCCCAGTAACTTTCACTAGAAGAAGAAGAAGAGTTGGTTCTTATATGCTGCTTTTCCCTACCCGAAGGAGGCTCCAAGCGGCTTACAGTCGCATTCCCATTCCTCTCCCCACAACAGACACCCCGTGGGGTAGGTGAGAGAGCTCTGATATCACTGCTCAGTCAGAACAGTTTTATCAGTGTCGTGGCGAGCCCAAGGTCACCCAGCTGGTTGCATGTGGGGGAAGCGCAGAAATCCGCACTCCTAGCCACTACACCAAACTAGAACACGGCAGATGGTAAGACCCACCTCACCTACAGGTGCTAAATAATGTTTCTGTATAGGCTTAGCTTAGGTACTGCCACTGAAACTTTGAACCATAAAATTTGCAGGGGTGTATGCTCGTCTAAAGATAGCAACTCCTTTAATTTTTTAACAAGTAGATTTAATCTGTCTTTAAACACAGAGGTTGTTTATTTTTTAAAAAACCTTAACATTCACAATTATATACATTATCTTGTTAATACAAAATTATCTTGCATAGAAGCAAATAAATATAAAAAATATACATTCTTGTTGCTGCATGAATTCTAAAGTTAGCTGAGTCTTAGAGGCACTTTTATTCCAATATAACTGAATATATTGTGAAATTTTCTGCTGTTGGGCAGAAATAACGGGATAAGGCTGAAAGGTTTTGTTTTTTAAGAGAACATGAAAATGAAGGGCTTCTGAATCTGCAGGGAACACACATTCCCCATCCCGTCAGTACTCATTCAGGGTTCCCCTTGGCTAGCTGAATTTACCTGATGGACATGTGTCTCTCTTCCAGTGCCAAAAGTATTCTAGACTGTTTCTGCTCTGAAATCAGAAGCTGTCAATAGACTTTACAATAATTTCAATAAACTGATTTTGCAATTAGTCTGGCTTCATTTTTTTTTAAGGACGGGTTTAATGCGCAAGGAAATGGTCCAAGAGCCACTTATTGCAACACAACATTAATAACTCATCTTTTTTGTCATTGCTATGTCTTGAGTAATTTGGCCATAATCTCTTAAAACTACCTTCAAAGACAAAAGAATAAGGCTGCTTTCTTAGTAGAGCAGACAGATTTGCTCAGGTTTACGCTTGTTATTCGAGTTTAAAGTCAGTGCGCTTGTTTTCCAGTTTGAAGCTGTTCATGCACTGGGATCCATTTACCAATACCCCAAAAGACCATATTTTCTACTATGAACCCATCTGACCACTTTGTTCCTGACTGAAGACATGAATACAAACAAACTTGGGTGGATCCGGCTTGCCTTAGCTACAGCACAATTTTCACTGGTGGCAGTGCTACTACAAAAGAGAATCATCCCTGGCAGTGTTAAGGCACATTGCATTATTCAGAAAAGCACTTGAGGGAGGATTTTCCCTCCCCATTAAATAGCAGTGCATCCAGGAATGCAACGGGACTAGCGGAGGGCCCCCGTGGAGGGGCTGCTGCCGGCCTTCCTGGAGTCCCAGCTTGCAGCTGGGGTGAGGCGTCCAGAGGTGAGCAGACTGGCACATGACGCTGAAGCAGCTTATTGTGCTGGCAGCCGGTCATCATTACATGCAACGGCCGAGCCTGTAGCCCTGGTGGGGGCTGGGGTGATGGTCTGCGGAGGCAGACAAGCCAGCAGGCAAAGCAGGGCACCGGAGGAGTGCCACCCTCAGCAGCCAGGCAGTGTTTGGCCCTAAGGCTGGCTGTGCGCCTCATGGGCAGCTCCTGGAGGCAGGCACTAGGATTGGTCCATGCAAGTGGAAGTGCATGCCAGACACCGGATGTGTCCTGGACAGCGCTCCGCCCACAGGGTCTTTTCCAAAATATTAATCTGAACAATGGTAAGGACAGAAACATGGAAAGTCATGTAGAGCTCTTGATGCCAGTGCAGATGGGAAAGGGTTTTATATACACTGGTCCAATAACCATAGATCTAGCAGAACATAAAGCCTAAGCTGTGACTCCAGAATAGGATAGGTGATAGGAAGAGAAGACAGTGCTGCATACTTTCTAATGTGCAAACAAGGGTTAGAGTGGCTCTGCCTTGCAGCATGCATAATTCTGAACACAGAATTGCATATGGACACACAGCAAGCCCATAGCATGGCTGTTAAAAAGCAACACTTTGTTAACTTTAGATTGTCATCCGCTCTTTGCAACAATGGTAACTAGAAGTTTACTATAAGAGAAAGGCGGTTGTGGGACACTGGCGTCTAGGAGAAAAATGCAAAGTGTTTTGTTGGAAAATTATTGCATAGCACTGCATTTATTTAACTCCTGGAGAAATTATCTTATTTGACTATGTGTTGCAAGTGTTTTCTTCATTAATTATAAAAGCTTAAGATTTTAAGTGAAATGACAGGTTTTAGGTTATCCTAAATCTTGCATAACTAGCCAAACCACATAAAAGTTCTGTGTTGGGAAGAAGCCGAGATGATTGGTCCCAGTGAGTCTGGGATCCTGGACAAGAAACCAGGATGCAGGCTCCAGAATCACAGGGGGGGGGGGGAGTGGCGGCTTACCTCCCATAGCCAATCTCAACAGGTGCACTTGCCTCACTGCCAGACACCCCAACATGAAATCCAGAGAATCTGCCCTCCTTTGTTTGGTGCCCCCTGCAACATGGGACACAGGGCAGCTGACAATGTTGCCCACTAGTTTAAGATCAGACCAGAGAAAAGAAGAAATTGTTTTATTATGGCAAACTAAATGTAATTTAGTTCTATAGTACCTTTTCCCTTTTCCAAATGCAGCTGCTGGGGCTGCCTTACCCAAGGGAGACGAGAAAGGGAAGTGTAAAAAAACTTCCTCTTTTTGCCCCTTGAAAAAATAGCCCTGCCCGCTGCGTTCGGAAATCGGAAAAAGAACTGACCTAAATTATCATAGAACTACTTTATCATGCAGATGTTACTTTACTGCAGAAGGTGCATGAGGCCAAAAGCAGGCCAAGAAGTTTTGCTCTTCTTCCTTGAACTAATCTAGGTGGATCACTACTCAGTCAAGGTGATCCTTATTTTGTAGCTTAAAATCCCAGAGATAACAGTGTCAAAACAAGGAAAATAAAAACTATAAAAGCTTATAAGATAGGATCTCTATGGTTGGCAAACAGTAGAAGGTTTTGTGGCTTATTCAGGTAATTGAGAACTGAAGATTCAGGATTCAAAAGAATACAGCACACAAATCAGTTTAACTCATGAGAATTAAAACAGACAAGATGTCAAAACTAGTACAGTACTTTGAGATTGTATACTGAAGCCACACAGAGATCTCATTTGAATCAGAGCCACATGAGGAAGGAAGAAGGAGTTTGCAAACACACGGTTTCGGTGACTGAACACAATCCCATCGCCTGCCCTAAAGAAACAGGAATCATTCATTTTCCTGAACAATATTCAGTAGTTTGGCTGAAAAACCACCCCTTGGGGGATGCTGTGATCGACAGGGGTCCTTCCTCATGTTCCCCAAAACAGGGTTAATCAACCTGTGGTCCTCCAGATGTTCATGGACTACAATTCCCATGAGCTCCTGCCAGTAAATGCTGGCAGGGGCTCATGGGAATTGTAGTCCATGGACATCTGGAGGACCACAGGTTGACTACCCCTGCCCTAAAGGATCTCCTGGTATTTTACCAACCTTGATCTCAAGACTCAACATTATAAACTTTCCAGTTGATGTTGAGATCTAACTGAGCAATACTGCTAAGTGCACAAGAAGTCTCACACTTGTACAAAAATATCAATCCTTTGTACTCAGACAAGTATCAGAATACAGGCTTCTTTGTCAGACATAACTTTGGAGCCAACTGTGTTCACAGGCATATTACTGGTTCCCAGCGATGCTGAAAAGCTCATGTGTGAGGGTAGACAGTGATGTGATGGTAGAGAGGGAGTGGATTATGCTTTTGTGCATGAATAGCCATACCTACCTGAGCAAGCAGAGGTGTGACCTAACCACCTTGGGTGACTTTGCCCCACTGAAGAGAAGAAGCCTTCTGGTGAGTCCCATGTTTTGTTCCTTCTCCCTTGGTTTGTTTACAAGTATTAAGGTCTGATTCTGCAGTACGGCTTGCCAGATCAAAATGAAAGAGGTCTTTCCCTCAAGGTCAGCTGAATAAAGGGAAGCCTACATCCTCTTTGACGCCATTACCATTTAAGGCAAGAGGAAATTGCTGAGAAAGCTGGCAGTTTCCTGAGTAAAGTGGCCATTGATAGAGAAAGCTTCAAAGTTCTCAGCTATTCTTTAGAATTCTAGACTAAAAAACGGCAAGTATTGAACATGATCAGCATGACAATCTGCTCCAATAGGAAACAGGCAGAAAATGCATTCATTAAAGGAAGTAGCTCAGCAGTCCTAATCAACAATGATTTCAAAAGGCTTCTTTGAAAACATCTGATGTGGGTTTTCATAGGTTAGTTATTGCGGTCATCCAGGAATATTAGCAGTACTTGGAATCTATACATGCTTGGCTATAGTAGTCAGCTAACCTGAAAGAAAAATATATGCACATTAGTTCACAGTATTGGACCACAATTTCTTTTAGAAGTCATCTTTCTTTGGCAGGATGCATGCAGATGGCTGGAAGGAATTGGGGTGATGTAATTGATGAGTTTGTTTCATAAGCTACCAGAGAACACTGTCAGCCTGCAATCTGTTGTTGCTATATTTCTACAGAAATATTTGTGAAAAGTCTTGGGGGGAATATATTCTCCCACCTTTCCACTGGGCTTGCTCCTCCAAATCCTCCAGGAGGAGTGAAATATACTTGTAAGAAAGATGCATTATAGTACAGGAGACTAAAGTAAGTAAGAACCAAGTACCCAGTCCTGTACCTTCTGCACCATTTTATTTACAAGCATTCCCTCCCCACCCCCAGTGGAGGATTTGGGGGGGGGGGGGTGCAAAAGAGAAGGAAAACATTCACTCGACCTTCTGTAAGCTTCTCAGTAGGATCCAACTCCATACGTTTGTGTTTTGAAAGCATTTAAGTTACTTATACCACGCTGTACATCTGGCACGGTAGATCTGAGCCTAACTGGTGTCTTTAGATCAGGTAGAATTTGTAACAGCTTATTGGAATACAGGGTAACCGCTGGTTTTTACCACAATCTGGGGATTTATATGACAATATTGTAGTATGTAATTATAGTTTTTAATGTTTTATGATTTTATGGGGTATATTGTTTTTATTGTTATAAGTTGCCTCGAGACAACTTAGTAAGGAGAGGCGGGATATAAATTAAATTATAAATAAAATAAATAAACCAATGAAGTCAAAGCATCTCAATGCTGCTGCTATAGCACTAAAGTCCTATATCGGTTTAGTACTATAGTGTTCAACTTAGAACTGTCAAAAGAAAAGTTCGCAGAAGACTGCATTGCAAAAAAGAGCGGGGGTGGGGGAGCAGCATTGTAGGAAGTGCTATAGACATTTAAGCAGCTTACCCCAGCAATTAAGAGGCACAAAAAATAGGGTAGAAAATGGAAGAAAGCAGTTTCCCTCAAAAGCAGCTGAACCACGCTTTCCTAGCCAAAGCCAGCACGTTTGTATGAAACGTAACCATTATGAGCTCTCTATATAAAAGGGAAATGGGCACTAGGCCCATCCCACCAGACAGCTGCGTACCGCTCGTGAAGCCTGGCGGCCACAAAGCACCTAACCACTGAAGGAAAGACCTCAAAGCACACCATGTCCTGTGCCACCAGCTCAGCCCCCCTGAACGCCACCAACCCAAACCCACGGGGCACACATCGCCGTAAGAAGTGCCTGCCCCCATCTGTCCATGCTACCACCAGCTGCCGCAACCTGCCTTGGCGGGAGCTGCTGCCAATGGTAGCAGACACTGAACGTGCTGCCAAGTGAGCTGGCCACACTGGGAGACGCTGCCCCATTAGCCTGTAGCCACGCCAACCAGCGGGGGCAGGAGGAGCTGCCCCCGAACCTCCTGCCCAGGCGGCCACCTGCTGCAGAAGCCCCCACCCCGGCAGCCCACAGAGGCACCAGCAGATGGCAGCGAGCACAGGCCATGGTGGGAGCTGGCACCAGTGGAAGCAACTGAACCCCTTGGCCTGCTGCTGGAGGAGCCACCTGTGCTGGAAGCTGCCCCCCCAGTCCATGGTGGCACAAGCCAGCACAGAAACACCCAGTGCCAGGAACCGTGGCAGCAGGCGCCGTGTCACTGCACTTCTCCTGCAGCGCCTCATCTGCCAGCCAACGCTGCCCACACTCTGCGCGCCCTTCCCTACAAGCCCACACCTATGGCCGCACCAGGACACAAAGGTAGGCAGCCTGCAGCAGGGTGGGCTGCTGCAGTGGGGGGAGGCACCACTCACGTTGCATTCCTTAATGCAACAGGCTTTCGGGCTAGTAGGTAAATTCTGCTAGCAGCCAGTTACTATAATGAGTCTGTCTGAAATGACGGGGGGGGGGATCTATTATCAACCAGTTACTAAATTGGAACACAAAGGGAATTTGAAACCAGCTTGTATCTCACATTCATGAGTAACTGACCCAATCATAGCAAATGTAGATACACAGCAAAATTACAAACTTCCAGCATATGCTCATGGGAAAGATGTATGCTCCCAACACAAAGACAGCGGACAACCTCTTTGGATAGATGTTAACAGCATTCTATGAAACTAAGTTATTGCTCATATCTTGTAGCAGCTTCTCTCATAGGCTCACATTTGCAAAATTACTGGTCAAACAAACCAAAGTGAGTGCATGCCATTTTAACCCATGTCACTTACTTGTTTTCTCCAGCTCCTCTATGATATCACTATATATCCTTGAACAGAGATCATCTTGTAATTGTGTTCCATCCAAATAAACTGGAACAAGAGCAACATACAACTTATAGCAGAACCAGAATTTCTCAAAATATAACTGCTCTCAGCACTGCCCATTTAAAACATCTCCAGAGTCGTTCAAAATCATTGCAGTACTTTTTTCTTTTGTAATGCTCTCCCTTCTCAAGTCATTTTTAAATTTGTTAATCTAAACTCATCTGAGTCTTGTGCATCAAGAGAACACAGCAAGATAAGCCCCTGATGTTTGGCTATATCTTCCTTTCATACTGCTGAGCGAGGCACAATGGCACAGTACTCTTGGGAGACAGACCTTTCTCCAATTCTCCTAGTCACTTGTATAGCTCAGGGTCAAACTACACAGCCATATTTTGTAAAGCTCTTGGTTCCTTAGACCCAGTTCAGATTCCTTGTAACTGCACAGCAGCTGCAAGAAATGGCTCTTCATAAAGTAGAGCCCGAATGAGCTCAGGAAGCCACTATTGAGGGAGGGAGGGCTCCTGCCTCCCTCCCCACCCAGTTATCTCCCCATTTTTGTCTTTCCATGCACAGAGAATACTCTGCATGGAGCAGCAGAAACAGGAAAAGAATTCCCCTCATCACTTACTTCACAGGAAAGTAACTTAGAGACAAAATGACAGGAGCACTCTCCCCAATCCTCCAGTGGCACCCCAAACCTATACAGGTGCTCCTGCCATTTCCTACAGCAGGTGTACAGCAGCAGCAAACTAAGACCCAGGCAAAGGACATGCCAACATCCAGTGCTTAGATATATTTAGACAACTCATGGGTGTCATACCAATATCCGTTTCATTCTCTTCCATCTCTCCCTTATGTTTCAGATACATGGGCCACACGTGTCCATCAAAGTAACCAGGTGGATCTGGTGGATTATAAACGCGAGTGCTACAGAAAAATATGGGAAATTCACTTGTATACCATGCTTAGCAAGAGTTTCTACATTCAAAAGTGTCTGTTCTCAGGCCGCATGATCTAGTAGTTTAAGCAAACAAGATTTAATTGGGTTTAGTGCTTTCCTTGAGTGATCTTTCAAGTGGCTTCTTTATATCCATCTCCATTCAGCAGTTCATGGGAGCACTCAGGTGAGAAATCTTCAAGGAAGCAAGTCCTTGATGCAGGTGCCTAAAATCAGCACTCGTCATGCATGTTCCACGGTGAGCCCTTTGAAGCTTGAAAGAGACACTATAAGCCACTGGCACACAGTATATGAATATATTTAGATTCTGATACTAGCTTCAGTGTGCTGGACCAGAGTCTCACGTAGACACTCAGGGAAAACACTAGTAAGGCATCTGGCCTCTTACACATTCTGATGCACCACACTAGCAGATGGGTCAGCAGTGCAAAGTACATCTACCCAAAGTTAATGGAGTTCTTGTATCTTTTATTTTAAGCGTGGTACACAGTGAAACTGTCACATGAAAAAGGCGACTGACATTATACCAAGTTTAGTGAGTCAACCCAAACATTTGAAACAAAGTTCCACTGGATTTCTGGGATAAGTACAGAACAGCTGTGAATTTTTTCTGTGGGCCACTCTGTGCGGCAAGATGTGCTCACCCTTCTATAGCCACATGGATCCCGTTCTCCCCCAACCTATGCGAAGATTTTTGAAGAAAACATTTTTCCAGTGCCCAGCAGGCTTATCCTGCTAAATATTTGGTACTTTTCTTATAATGCTTTTTTTCTTGTGAAATATTTTCTGGATGCAGGATGCTATTTTAAGATTTTCTATAGACTAGCAATTCCACAATCTGTATTAGCCAGCCAATGCTGAAAATGGAAATAACTGGTTGCTCTATTTTTGGAAAATTCTGTGTGTGGCTCATACAGATCTATGGGACTTTGACCAAAGTGCACATGATTGGGTACCTATGCCCATGTACATGGAAGTAAAATTAATTGAATTCAGAGACTTCAGATGCCTACTTGCTCCCAAGTAATAAGCTAGCACACATTTCTAGCCTATAGAGCTTGTTCTATTTGCATAATCATCTTCACACAAACATTTCCTTTTTACTATTTTCAGGCAGTGAAGAATGAGATCACTTGAGTGTAAGTGCCTCAATATTATGTTGTGCAAACAGCACATTATTTTCTTAACAGGTTATCAAGTGTATTCATTAGTTTTACAAGGGTGCCTAATGTATACCAGTAATAGAACACTGCACAGGAGCACTGGCAAGTGACTTCTCTCATAGCTATTGTGCTCATAGAACTAGGCAATTGTGATGGTACACGTGAAAACCAGTCATCTGCTACAACCTTCATGCTATTGGAAATGGTTTTGGAGTTGTACAACCTACATGGAACAAGTAAGCTTGGGAAAATACAATAAGGGCCAAAAAACAATTCATTATACTTAGTTGTCAGGAGGACCATACCTTCGTCTCCTCTGGCATTCTTCATAAGGAATGGTGAGGAAATATTTTTTATTCCATATACCACTGAGAGGCCTACAAGTATAATGAAACAGATTGTGTGGGTCATATTGTTATTTACTCTCGACTGCAAGATGATAAGTTGCTTACCTGTAGTTATAAAGAAGAAAGCCTTCAACAATTAAGACCCAGCAGCCTTCTGTTTTTTTCTCCTTATCATGCATGTTATTTTGTAGGCTTGGCAACTCACAGCCTTCTGGGTTTGCCATCCAAGAGTGTATTCTTGCCACCATTTTTTCCATATATAAGGCATCCAGTACTAAAAGGAAACATGCACTGAAGGTAAAGACAAATTTTGATGCCTATATTCAGCTGCAAAAAAACAACCAGAGGATGCCCCCCCTACCTGGACTGAGCTGATTGGACCACTGGATCCACACCACAGTAACACCAAGACTCTACATCAGACTCCTCTCAATGTCAACTTTGAGAGTCCGGTTGGTACAGCATGGCTATTACTGGGAGCTACGCAGAGCATGCATATTATACCAATTCTGCCCCCACTCCATTGCTTGCACATCAGTCCCCAAGCTCATTTCAAGTTACTGATTATCACATACAAGTGAATTAGTTATTCAAATGAAATATCTGTGAATTGGTCTCAATTGCTCTCACTATTACTCTGAAAGATACATTAACATACAAACCCCAACATTAGCATTTCAGCTGCAGGAAAAAAATCAGAAAGACTAGGGACTATTCAGGAAGAACCACTGTGTATATTTATCTAAATTTCATCTAAAATTCCAAAAAAAGCAAGTTATACTTTCTATGCTTGAGGAAAATAAGTGTTCAGTCTACTAACCATCATACTGCAAAAATCCATGTTCATCTACAGCCACTTCAGATTGTGACTAGAACGGGGAAAAAAGCAATAGACACAATGATATGGTAAAGAAAACTTAACCGAAAAGAGGACGTAGACCTTTTCCTGCCTAGTGTTATTTTTCACAGGAGGAGTTAATTTTAGAAACTGATAAGAGATGCTTTACTTGCAACATCTACAACGCTACTTCAAAGATGAATGACAACTGGGAAGGCAGAGAATGGGTCAGTGGCACCCAGAATTGCTTACATTAATTATGACAAAACTTTAAACAGAGGTGCCAGCCTCAGGGAACATCTGGGATTCTCCTGGCATTTTGGACTGATGATCTCTCAACTACTGACATCAGTTCCCTTTAAGAAACTGGCAGCTGGGAGAGGGGGCACTCATGGCATCCCAACCAAGCTTACATCTGAAAGTCCACAGGCTCTGCTCTCAAATCTCCAGGAGTTTCCCAAACTGGAGTTGGTAACCCTAGTCAAACAATAAATTTACAGCCAGAAGAGCGGTATTTAGCATGAAGCCAGCCCCTCTTTCTGTACTTGATAAATGAAAGGCATGCAATGTGCATGGCGTTACCTACTGTGTACCAGTAATGAGAACACCATCAGTTGGATATTTTCAAACTTCATTTGAATAGGGCAAGAACCTAGATGACAAACTTCAAAGATGAATAAGAACTTTTCAGATGATACATCTGAAATGACTACATATACTGTGAGCACTGCTGCATCATGATGCACCACATATATGCAGTCACCATTGTTTGTGACTTGCCACATGTATAAAGCTTCCATACACATGAACCAGAATGTACACGTTTCACAATTCACACAAAAAGCAGTCTTGTATACCAAGTGCATTTGTGAGGACAGAATAACCCTTACAGCTGTTGGGGCCCCAGTTCACCAAGTCATAATGTCTGAAGAGAGCTACAATCAGAATAACTTTACAGAATAACTTTACAGAAAGGCACATGCGAATGCTGTTGCACTGGAGCTGTATTCCCTTGTGACTAGGATTACTTGACAGCCATGGCTTCCCTTTGCTTCATCCTACAACTCAAGGATTGTCCTCAATTACAATGAAGGACACATTTGAATTTATATTACCTTAAAAAAATCATCCTGTGATATTATAGTGCAGTTCGGAAGCTGTTCCTTAAGTTTTCTTGCCAAAGTTGTTTTCCCGCCGTTTGTTATGCTGAATGTGAAGATAATATACAGTTATACAGTAGCAATTATGCTACTATTCTGGCAGTTCAGCAATTTTGTTCTCCAGTAGACACATTGTACCATTGGAGATACAGGCTTGTGCCCCAACTACAGGGATGTCAGTTCTGAGTTAGGAAATTCCTGGAGATTTTGGGCAGAGCCTGGGGAGGATAGGTCTGTCTCCTTCTTCAACCCAAAATAGATGCCCCCCATCTAATTAATAATCAAAACCCAACCTACAATTTATGAGGATCCCTTATAAACAAAAACATGCTTTGTCAGGAGTCTATTTTGTGTAATTATTGCACAGTGGATAATATTATTGCAGGAAACTTTGCTATGTTCCCTTAAGAACTTTTGTAGCACAGAATCTCACTTTCACAAAGCTCATTTCCCTGTTGAAAGGATACATTCCTTCTCTAGTCATTTGTGCCATTTCTACACAATTGCACAAGTACCATAAGTACCATTTTGCACAAGTTGCACAAGTACCATAATAAATTTACATTCAGCTACTGTATCAAAACTAGTGCAACAAAGGCAAAAGCTACAATGAATGTTTATTTCTCATTGCCCAGAAAAATTGTAGTGAGCCCTCAATACTCACAGCAAATCAAATTTTAAAAAATTGCCGTGAAAATATGTTTCCACTAGGGGCCAAGCCCGTTGCATTCAGGAATACAATGGGTGCTAGATTGGGGTGTGTGTGTGGAAGAACTCTGTGGATAGCCTCTCCCTCTCCCCAGGGCCTGGGAAGGCTGCAGGCTGGAGGCCCCCAGGAAGGGAACTCACTGGCAGAAGCAACTCTCATGCAGCAGGGATCTGCAGCCTCTGAGGGAAGTGGAAGGAGAAGGGGGTTGTCAGGGGTGGGGGATGGAAAGCTGGCTGCTGGACAGACAGGCAAGCCGGTTGGAGGAGAAGGTACTCAGGGGCGGGACAGCCATGCTCCCCCCTCCAAGGCCTTACCAGAAATCTATTAGGTGGAGCAGATGATAGTAACCTGACTACTGAAATATTTAAATTTCATCAGTCTAATGAGGACAAGAATATTATCTGTTCATATTTACCCTCCAATTCCAATGACCAATGTCTTCATGGTATTTACAACCTAAAAAAAAGTACAAAGTCAAGGATTTCCACAATAATACAGAAGAAGTATGTATGTTATCTACAAATAATTTCTGGTATGTGTGTAAGTCAGAACTCACTAAGTTGAACAAGAGTTAAGTTGAAGTGGTAGAAAAAGAATGGAATCTAGTGCCACATGTTTTACAGCTTGTCCTCCCCCAAATTCCCAAGGACAAATTGTATTGCAATAAAGATTTTCCATTGAAATAATTTTAGTACAATACTAAGCTGCAGTCTTTAGCATAGAATTCAAGTCAAAGAGGCTTCTTTCACTGCATTAATTAATGGATTTCAAATGTAACATGAGATTATCATTATTAACAGAGAGAAGCTGTAGGTACATGGTTTGGTCAAAGGAAAATCCAAACACAAAAGCCATGTCAGAATCTTGGCTTGGCCTAATAATAGGTACTACCCGGCTTTTTACTTTTGGAGCATGACTAAGAAGTTATCTTTGAAATAGTAAGCTAACTTAATATTTTCAAGTGCAAAGATCTGGAATTGTGAAATATATGCTGGTTTAGAGTTGCACCTACCCAAGATAAAATGAAGCACTAATTAACTCAGGAGCCAAAATTTACACCAGTTCAAGATACTGTAATTTTAGAAAGGGTATGGGAGTAACTGAGCAGGGGCTTCAAACTATTCAATGACAAATCTCTCACTATATTCTGAGCTAACTGCCCCAGCATTTTAAAATAAAAAGTCCTAAATGCTAGTCTTTTATTAGATAGGCTTAAAATGCATGTTCTTCAAAATGTGATGAAGAAGCTTTCTAATATCTACACACTATTCTTAATGAAACATGTGCTCCAGGATATAGAGAAAGAATAATTGCTTGAAAAAATAAAAACAGATAAATGGCCATTTTATTGGAATAGCAGTACTAGAGAGTGGCTATCAGACATTAAAGTGAGTGATTGTCATAGTTTCTCCACAGGTGGGGACAGTCTACTCTCAATATCAAGATTTCAGTCAAACAAGATTTTTTTAAATCCTATATATAAAAGATACATTCTTCTCTGCATGAATGATCAATAAGTTTTAGCAATCCTTCATTAGAAAAATCTGCCTACTTCAGAGGAAGTTTCAAAGCAGTTCATGCATCTGTGAGTAAATCTGTGCTGAATCTTAAACAGTATGACTGGAAATTCTCCCATGAACCTTGTAGAACAGCACTAAGCCACTCTTCTCCTTCTATAGCTCTTTGTGTCCTGCATAAACAGCATGCTAGGTAAAGTTGGCACCTGCAGCAAAAAAAGGAAATTGTTGACAGAAATGCAGCTCTGCCAGCATTGGTGCTATGATAGTGGGAACACGTTTTGAGTCAACAGGGTATTTGACTCATTGTAGACTACTCAGCACTATGCTTAAGAGTGGCATATTTTACAAACCCACACAATACCTGATACATTCCAATGAAAGCCAACACAGTGCAGTGAATAGCTTAGGGTCTAGGATCTGGGAGACTAAGGTTAGAGTCCCAACTTGTGTTTGGCCTATTCATCCATTCTAAATATAATAAATATTACATTTAAATATAATATAATAAATATTACATTTAAATTTAAATATAATAAATAAATAAATAAAATCTCATAGGACAAGAGGCAAGGAGGACAAAGTAGGCCAGTTCCGAGTCCCTATTGCGAAGGGCAAGGAGTAAACAAAGTAAATGAAATAAACTTCCAAACAGTGACAAATTCTTGTGTTCCTTCCTCTGCCAACAAAGCATCACATGGCAGTTTTCCCTACATCTTTCCTGTAGTAGCCCTGTGCAGGCACCCCCACCAGATTCTTTTTTTAAGGTTAGTTTGTTCTTAAAAACCTAACTATCACTACAACATTAAGCGAAGGTGATATGTCATCTACTGATTTTTTCAAAACATGTTGCTGTGGATGTGACAGCTGCAGGACAGGGGACAAGGCTAACCCAAGGATAACAGCACTATTCCGGGTGAGCCCTGCAAAAATGCACACCATCATTGTGCTATTGTGCTTTGAATCTGATATTTCCCAAAGATCATACCAAATCAGATTTCAGAAAAACAGAGTGGGGGAGAAGAGGCACAGAAAGTGGGTGATTAGGGAACAACATTGTGTGGGCGCTATACAAAGATCTGTCCCAGTTTGCGCAATAAATTCTCATGTGAAAACAGGCGAATACAATGCTTTTAGGTATAGTACTGTGATTACAAAATGTTAATGAAAGCTAAAGATTAATATGTTACAAGCAGTTGTTCTCTGACCCCTTAGAAATCAACTGCTGCCAAGCCATTTCTCAATGACCCAGTGTTGAACCTCACAGTGATGCAAAGTTAAAAAGTTTCCTATCCACAGGGCACACTTCCAAATCAAACTGACAATGAAGTACGCTTTAGTAAGCCTGTAATCAAGTGGCACAAGACTCGGCTTTTGGTCCTGGAGTAACAAACAGCCCCACTGAAAAATAGCGAAGGGGGGAAAGTATGTAGAAAAACACAGGCAGCTCAAGTGGCAATGCACATTCCTGTCTGCTACAGGAGCAGTTTGGTTCCTTTGGTGACCCCAGACGTATTCTCCAACCGTTCACATGAGTCAGGGTGCAATTAATGGGTCCCAACAGCTGTTTAGAACACGCTACACACTAGAAGGGGAGGCTTTGTTGTTTAGCAACCTGACGAAAAATTATAATTTGCCCATAGAAGCTCTCGGGAGTGCTGAGAACTATAGTCCAACTCTAAGCAAGTCTCGATTAGTTAAATGCAATTCGCTTAACACCGGCTCTTAGCCACAAAACACAAAAATTAACTTGAGGATAAAATACATTCGAATGACTCCGTTTTTCAAAGACAGAAAATGCAGCAGTAGATTTACACACTCATCCACTGCTGCACTTTCGGGTACTCGCCAAGACCATTCGAGCAGAGGGCTCGAATCAGCAGAGCCATCACTATTTGCTATGAACTTACAATAAAGCAGCTACCTCAGGACCCAACAAGGATGCAGCAAAATAACAAAGACCTTCGTCGCTTCCCTTACCTGCCTTATTGTACGAAGAGCTGCGGGAAAGCAGACCCCGGTCCGCTCTATGACCACGCTGCAAAAGCAGTGTTTATGTTTAAAGGCCTTAGCTCCGCCTTCTGGGGGCGGAGCTACCCAGGCAGAGATTAACTGTGGCCTTCTAAGTAAGTACAACGGGCAAGCACAGAGTACTGCTCTACTCTGAGTGGTCCGCAGGAGGACCAAGCCTCTTCTCCCATAAAACCCAGCCCCGCCTTCTTCCAGGAGGGACGGCGAGGTGTGATAGGCTTGCTTCTTCCATGCTTCCCGCCCCGGGCCAGCCTCCTTGCGGCCTGATTGGCAGCCGCCTCCACCGTCTGCTCTCGCCTCCCTTCCCCGGCATTTTCTCAACCCTTGCAGTAGCGCCCTGCAGGCTGCAGGGGGAGCGGCGCTCGATAAGCCCGCCGCCCGTGCTGGCGCTGCGAATGCTACTTCCTCATCCCTGCAGAAGCAACTTGCGCGCTGGGCTGGGACTTTCTCCGGGGCACTCTGGATCCCGAAGCGCCGAGGGCTGCGGAGTCCCCCAGGAAGGCAGCCAGCCAGCCAGCCGGGAGCCTAGTGCTGCACTCCCTCGCAGGCAGCGAAGACTTCCCCTGAGACTGCTGCGCAGCAATGTCCAAGCCGCCCCCTAAACCGGCCAAGCCAGGTAAGGGAGGTGCCCGCATCGCTCTCCCTCCGCCTCTTCCTGGGAGCTCTTCTCTTGAGCCGCCCGTGGAGCCCCTCGGCTGGAGAAGGGACGGGGCAGGCGAGCAGCTCGGTGCTGGGTGCTTGCCAGTGGGGTGGGGAGAGAGAGGTGCTTGCTGACACGTCACACGTGGCTCGTGGTGCCTAGCAGTCCCTGCCACTGAGGCAGCGCCGGACGTCCTTCGTCCAGATTCGTAGTTAATGGTTGCAGCACCCAAAGTGACTCTCTTCGTCGCCTTGGGCGCCGTTCTCCTCGACCTCTTGAGAAGCCCCGGAAAGCGGAGGACGATTGCGCCCCGGGGCCGGTCACTGGGACGAGGGGGTGGCTTTTAGCCGCGGTGCGGCTCTGCGAGAGCCTGTTAGTGTCAAAAAAGCGCCTCCGTTCTCCCCCACCCCCTCCCCGCCGCCCTCAAGAGGACCAGGAAGTGCGCTGCATCCTTCTCGCGCGCCGGGGACGGAGGCGGCGGCGGCGGCAGCACTCGCCTCCAGAAGAAGCCAAGGGCTAATGCATTTGCTATCGATCCCGCGCTCTTTCGACAACCTCTGCTCTGGGGCATTTGAGGTGGCTCCAGGTTTGGGGTGTTGATGCAGTGTACTAAGCTGACTAAGCACCAAGCTTTCTCCTCTCCCCACCCCCGGGACACCAACAGGCATGTCAGAGACAAAAAAAGTTGGAGGGGGCGGGGAGAATACGTTCGGAGGTGTGCCTCTAAGCAGCCCATCTTGGCAAGTGTGCCTGAGGTAGCAAAACACGATTCTTATATAGAATTCTGGCATGGCAGGATTTTTAAAATAGTGATAGGAAGTTTCCTCTCAAATATTTGCTAGGCAAATAACCCTTCTAGCTTGAGATGCACTGTGGTCCTCAGGATGGGAAACATGTGTCCTTCGTCTGACATGTGTGCATACTCAGAACTGGCCTCTTTCCCAGTTAAGATTTAGTCTGTCAATGAAATTCTACTTCTCCTGTTTTCTCCTCAATGGAACTAGTTACCAATGTCCAGATCAGGGCTGAAGTTCTCCAAGAATTACAGCTGATCAGTTCCCCTGGAAAAAATGACAGCTTCAAAAAGTAGTCTGTTCTGTCTCATCCCTGCTGAGCTCCCTCCCCAAATTCTGCCTCCGCAGACACCATCCCTAAATCACCAGGAATTTCCCAGGTCTGATTTGGGAACCTTAAAAAGTCCCCAAAGTGAATGATATCATTCTCCCTCTCCATTTCATCATGATTCTCTTCCAAGGTGGGTTAGGCTAAGAGTGTGAGACTGGCTCTGCATCACCTAGCAAGCTTCAGTGGCAGATTGGGCTTTGAATCCTGATTTCCCCATATATTAGAACAGTTTTTCTCAACTTTTTTACCATGGAGACACCCCTGAAACATTCTTCAGAGTTCAAGAAACCCCAGAAATGGTGTAGAACAGTGGTCCCTGACCTTTTTATAACCGGGGACCACTCAACGCCGGGGACCACTCAACGCCTTTTACTGAGGCCTGGTGGGGGGGGGTAGTTTACTCCTCTACTCTCAACCACTGCCCTAATGCTCTCTGATCGCTATGATAATGTTTAAACATCCCTTCAAAATAAGATACAGACATGCCACAACATTGAAGTGTGTTGTAAAGGGCTGGGGGGGATGAAGTAAAGGGCCGGGGGGGGGAGAAGGCGTGCTTCGGGGCCCACCTCCAATTAGTCGAAGGACTACATGTGGTCCGCAGCCCACAGGTTGGGGATTGCTAGTGTAGAATATGCTTGGCAAGCATAGTTATGTACACACCCACCCAGGGCCCCTCCCCTTCCCACCCCATCATTGGTCATTTTTGAGGGGTCAGCATGATCATATATGGTCATTTCACCTGATAAATGTTAAACAAATTTTAAAAATAAATTAAAAATTAATTAACTCCCACCCATTTGGGAAACCTGTCCAGGGTTGTCAGGAAACCCCAGGGTTTCAAGAAACCCTTTTTGAGAAAGCCTGCCCTAGGAAGAACTCTAACCACTATGCGACATTGCCTTTCCCATTTGTTCCATGTAATGGGCCTGTGAAAGATGCTGAGCTAGCAGCTGACTTAAGATGCCTACACACAGCCATTGAGACATTCTTTGCTCTTTATAGCAAGCCACCGGGGGTGGGTGGGTGGGAAGGCTGTGTATGTTGCTGTTGCCAAACTGTTGACCAGTACATTCTGCAATTAGTAATAACATCCTTTTTTTTTTGGGGGGGGTACATTATTTATTTCAGTTAGTTTACTTTTCTCCCCAGTGAAGACCCAGTTGTAGCCTCACAACAACTCTGTGAGGCTAAGAGAATGATTAGCCTATTATCACCAAGTTGGCTTTCATGGCAGAATAGGATTTAAACCTTGGTCTCATAGATACTAGTCCAACCTTTACCACTATGCCACGATGACTCATCACTCCATTGTGATATTCTCTGCTATTCAGACTGTGTGCATTGCAAAAAAGAATAGAGAAGAGAGAGGGACTACTCGATTTTGGGAGGATATTTGAAGACCTCAGAGGGTCTCCTTCTACTGTTTTGGTGTTCCGGGGACCAGGGCCAATTTTGTAGGTCTCTTGGTTTCTGTTATAATTGTCTTTGCCAAACTTTTGGCAAGGTGAAACACTCTTTTTAAAGCAAAAACCACCACTTGAAAATTTTATTTATTATATTTCTATACCACCATCCCTTCCGGATCCATTGTTTGTCCAGCTGCCATCTTGGCAACCACAAGTTCCATTGACTTCATCTGGATTGCTCTGGAGCCTGTTTTGAGAGCAGTCACCCTAATCCAAACTGCTCAGAAATAGAATGGAGATTCTGGTAGCAAGGCTGCAAAACATGCACATTAATGTTAGATGATCAAGGATTCAGACAGGAAGCTGATAAACTTCCTTTCTGTGTTACGTTACCCATCCAGAGGAACTTGTGAAGAGTTCAAGAAGTAACTGAAGACAGTTTTATTACAGACTGCATTTTGATTGATTTAGCTTTTATTATTGGCTGTCCTGGGGGTTTTAATCAGTGACTTTTATAGATTTATCATTGTTGTGAACAATAATAAGAGTAGAGGGTCATAATGGGTCTGACCTTGTGTCATTCACTTCTGACTCTAAGGAAACCTCCAAACAGAGTCCAGCCCCCAAATATTCTGGTATTAGGATAAGACTTCTACAGACTGATCAAAAACAGATATTTGGTCCCAGGAGCTTAATTTTATGCAATGCAGAGTAAAGAAGGAGAACAACAGTGTATTATTTTTAGGCTGCTGAGTTCTCAGGTAGGTCTTGTAGCTTCATGTGGACCTGCTGGACCATAAGGTTTATAGATGCTTAGGGTGTGTATGTGCATAGAATTTTCTCCAAGTGTTTATCTGTATGGTCTTAATAACTCTCACATACCCTGAAAGGTATTTCAGTATATTATCTTTTATTACAGAAAACATGTAAAAACAAAGAGGTTCCTGTAAGCCTCACAATAAGCTACTGTAGCAGATAATATTTGAGTGGAAAACATCTTGCTTCAGAACCCTTCAGAAATGATACTATATTAGTCTCAGAAGAGCACATTTGCAAGCTGCTTTTGATCTCCATAGGGGAAAAAGGCACAGTATAAAGGAATCCTTATCCTTATCCATTGTTCCTCTATATATTTGTGAAACAGCCTGGGGGGGTGGAGCGTGTCCAGCTGTCCAAGTTGGAATAGGGCCAATCAGGGCCAATCAGTAACGCTGGCCGCACCCTGATTAGCCCTGCCCCTACAGCTCCCACCCTCCCTCCCTGGATGCTAGCCACATTCCTCTCAGACACACCAGAGACAGAGAGAGACACACAGAGCCCTGTCAGGCCGAACATGAGCCCTCATTCCCACCTATCGCTCCTGCTGCAAGGGAGGCAGAGAGAGACACGGGGAGAGCTGCTCTGAGCTGCTGACAGCAACACAGAGAGAGCCACCTCTGCTGCAACGGAGGGAGAAAGAGACAGACAGAGAGAGCTGGCCTAAACAGCACACCAGCCCTCCTACAAACCAGCCCTAATTACCTGCTATTCCTTCTGCTGCGAGGCACACCAAGACACACACCAAGACACACAGAGAAAGAGACACAGTGAGAGATCTGCACCTCCCGGTGTCCCCTAGATCCTAGCGCCCATTACATTCCTGCTTGCAATGGGCTTTCTAGCTAGTGAAATAAATAAATAGGTCATATATGTATGTGTCCATATCAAAGAGGAAGGTTTCAGAGGTTATGGACTTGTATTCATTTCAAAAAATCTTGTCAACATAATTTGTACATGAGCAGAATCTCTTCAGTAGTCCAAACCTAGAATGATGTTTTGTAGCATCCTCGTGTTGCATCAGTTATTCATCATTTCCTATGCGGACCTGAGCACTCCACCACAGCACATCACTTGCAATACAAAAGAAATGTCAGTTTCCCCTCCAATGTTGAAAGCTTTTCCGCCTTAGAAGTTCAGGCCAACTAGAAATGTTGAAATAAATAATTGTGTATGTTAAAGAAAAAGAGCTTATGTTTTAAAGCAGGGGTAGTCAAACTGCGGCCCTCCAGATGTCCATGGACTACAATTCCCATGAGCCTCTGCCAGCAAACGAAGTTTCAGGGGAGAATAAGAAAGGCAATCTTACTTGAATGTAAAATGTATTGAAGAAGGGGATAGTTCTAAACTTAGAAGGGGATAGTTTTAAACTACAGGATGGTACAAAGAGCTTGAGGTAAGGGGAGGGGTTAGGGAAGCAACTGGGGAAGAAAAGCCCTTGTGTTCAAAAACAGTAGCCTATTTATTGGGGGAAACACTAGTTCTTAGTTGAAGGCAACTTTTTCATAGTGCTGTGGAGACGAAAATAATCTCAGATAGTTTAAAGAACCATTTCCCCCATCTTGGACATGGAAGTTAAATGTTACATTCTCATAAAAACATTATAATGCCATACCAGATGCTGATCCTTTATCTGATTTTTGAGATCCCCTGATTTCTGTGTGTACTAAAGAATCCCTCCTTTGAGCTGGAAAAATAATTTGAAAATGGCAGTGAACAACTTCATCTTTGTTGCCTATTCTTTTCTTTTAGGGAACCAAAGGAAAAAAAAGGAATCTAGGAATACCTCACAGATTAAGAGATTAATTGTAGCATCTACTTCCGTGGGCTAGAATCTGCTTTATACCTCTGAAAAAACCTGAAAGCTGATGTTGCAAGAAAAACCTGTAATTCTTTAAAGTGCTAAAAACTCTTTTTGTTGTTGTTTTCTGGAGTAAAAGACTGACACGTTTGCCCCACAAAAATGTGTAATTTAGGGAGAAGTATTGTATAAAAATCCAAAAGGAATCACTGTGGTCTTGTGTGGTTTCTCTTCGTGTAAGCATAAGGAAACATTGAAGTAATTAGGCCATAATTTTCTCCCTTGAGGGTTTATTATGAAAATAAATGGCATGAAAATTGTGATGCACAAATTAACACCTGATCTTCAACTTATTTATTTGCAATTCTGTAGAATTTACTTCCAAGTAATGATAGCCTCATGAAGTCAGTGCTCTTCCTTTTTACTTTCCCTGTCTTTCTATTTTTTGTCCCAAAACTTTTTGTGGACTTTTTTCTGCTGTAAAATCCAATGGTGTCTATCCAGTCATTGGCAAACGGCACACAGTGTGACATTCCTATTTTCCCTGTTTGCTGTAGCCTACTGAGCCTCCTCAAATTTTGTTTCTGTGAATCAGTGGCCCCTCAGTATCAACATAGGCAACATGGGGATCAGCATAAGAGGGAACCCATCAGCAGCAGCCTCTTTCAAAGATAAAAATGCCCGTTTGTCCAATGGCTACATGCCATTGTTTTAACCTGTGGAAAATTTCTTTGTCAAAAAAGGAAAATTAAAGAAAACAACAACTGAACACCATGGAATCTGCAATTTTCAATATGCAGATTGCTTGGGGTATTTTAATCAAGTATGCTTTTTAGCCATGTGCACAGCATTCTTAGACTCATGGAATGCTGATAGTACAGAAGGGGTCAGCAGTGGTAGGTTATCACCTTTTCTGAATGAAGTTGAGTAATTTTGACATAATTAGATACCAGCACAGATAATTTGGGGGCTAAACTCACTCTACGTGGACCTTCTCTTATCCCTGCTCTGAAAACTATGGTTGATAGAAAACACAGCTGCTCAGATCTTCATCCAAAACCCATGAAGGACCCACATCACCCCAATCCTCCAGCAGCTGCCCTGGCTACTGATCAAATACCAGATCAGGTTTTAGGTGCTAGTACTCATCTTCAAGGCCATACGTAGTCACAATCCTGTGTACCTCAAAGACTCTCTGTTTGCCTATACTCCCCAAAGAGCAATGTGCTGTACCCATTCTAACAGCCTGGTGATACCTCCCCCCAAAGAAGTCTGCCTAGTATTGACTAGAGCCGGAGCTTTTTCATCCGTCACCCCAACCTGCTGGAATGAGCTCCCTAATGAAATAAAGGCCCTACCAGAACTTGAACAATTCCGTAGGACCTGCAAAATGGAACTCTTCTGCCTGGCTTTCAGGTAAAGGCCAGCAACGAGGACCTGCCTACAATCTGTTCTCTTACCAGGCAGCTCCTGACATCCAATAATGTCCTTAACAGAAATTGTTTGTTCCCTCAATATTTGTTTGTTTGTTAATTTATTGTTGAATTTCTTGCCTGCCACTCTCAGGGCACCGACTCA
The DNA here is from genome assembly GCF_049243985.1 of Paroedura picta. Lineage (NCBI taxonomy): Eukaryota > Metazoa > Chordata > Lepidosauria > Squamata > Gekkonidae > Paroedura > Paroedura picta. The sequence continues at coordinate 69,289,009 of NC_135375.1, read as the reverse complement.
TGGCGGGTTACAGCATATGAACATATAAAAACCTCACAAAAATAAACCCCCATTAAAACTCCATCAGACATCCCATCATACAATAGTACGAAAATTAGCAAGATGGCAGCAAAAATCAATCCCTCCCCCAAAACAGTACACCTACCACAGGGATAGCAGAAGGCCAACACAGTTAGGAGTGTGGACTTCTAATTTGGCAAGCCGGGTTTGATTCCACACTCCCACCATGTGCAGCCAGCTGGGTGACCTTGGGCTCACCAGAGCACTGATAAAGCTGTTCTGACCAAACAGTAATATGAAGGCTCTCTCAGTCTAACCAGGTGAGCGTGTCTGTTGTGGGGAGATGAAAGGGAAGGTGATTGTAAGCCGCTTTGAGACTCCTTCTGGAAGAGAAAAGCGGCATATAAGAATCAACTTCTTCCTAGCTGTTGTACCTACTCAATGTTACTACTGTTATAACTAATTTGTCATTCCAAATGTTGCAATGTTACCTTTCTGCTCCCCATTGGTTCTATGTACATCTCCCCGAGATATCCCAGTAAGGGGCAGTATATAAATCAAATAAATAAATAAAAATAACCATAAGATGAGACCCATCTCTATTGATACATGGTCTCTGTGATGGATAAGAGGCTTGGGGGTAGGAAATGCTGCAACTGAAGGGGATGCCGGTGTCACTGGGATTGGGAGGATGTGTGGAAAGTGTTTCTGGATAGGGAACATGCTTTCCAACTGATAAGGGGAAACATGCCAGCCCTTTATGTGGTAACTCTACTTGATTGGAGAGTCCAGATTCTTGCAGGCTTGAATTTGGGACCTGACACCCAGATTGGCTAATGGTCCCAGGGCACACATGAGATAAGGTTTGAAAGGGAAAGCAGTTCCTTTGGGCTAATTTTTTTGTTTTTGGAGTTGGCTAGGGGAGCTGACTCCTGTGTGTTTTGCCATGAAGGGCAACACAGAGAAATGATACTAAAGAGGTTGCAGACACACCAGGGAAGGGGGGGGGGGTCATGCAGCTAACAAAGACCAGATATACCATGGATTGTAAGGATCTGTTGTGCCTGGCAGCTGCTCTCCATGTCAGGCACAGGGGTATCTTTCCCAGTCTGCTGCTGGAGATGTCAGGGACTGAACCTGGGACCTTTTGCTTACAAACTATGTCTCCTGCCCCTGTGCCACACAGCCTCTCCCCACATTCCAAAACACCCACTTTTAATGGCTTTTCCTGTTTGTTTGTTGTTTCTTTTGTTTTTGAAAAGGAGGGAAACAGAATCATTAAATGCATTTACATGGCATGTGTACTTTGGTTCTGAATAGTAGGCCAAGAAGTCCTCAGTTTAAATGTCACCTTTTCTATGAGTTCATTAAGTGGTGTTAGGGAAGCCATTTTCTCATATCTTCCCATACATTAATAATAATATTGATCTACTTTGAAATGGTAAGTGATATATGTGAAGCATCTGGAATACTAAAATAAAGCTTTATTAATTGCTGGAATCATTATTTGCTAGTCAAAAGTTTGGTAGTCTGTTGTCAGTCCCCCTCAATACCTGGATTTTAGTTTGATTGGTATCACTTTTTATCACATTGTTTTAACTATCTTATATTTTGTATTAATTGACAACCTTTATAAAGGAAGAAGAAATTTGGGTTTGCTGTGCAGCTCTTTCTGAAAGGTCTTTCTGTTTCTTCCTAATTTTCTTCATTGTGGCTTTTCCCACAGTTTTCCGGTTTTGCTTGCCATATCTGGTGTACTGTCCTTAGTGTAATGATTTTGTCTTACATAAATCATCAGCTGGTAATGCTCCAAGTTATTCAGCCACAACCACTGTTTACCTAGAAGAAAGGAACTCAAATCCTAGTTAAATGGTCACTTAATAAGCTTGGTCAGTGAGCTGGCCCTTGAACTCCAGTCATTTTGGTCTGCCCAATACTCTCTCGGTAGTGCTTTTTTGGTTTTGTTTTTAAATATGATCTGAGGATGATGCTTATACTTAGTTGTTTGGACTAGCACACAGATACTGGGAAAGCAGTACTATGATGCTTTTAATGTTTTTTTCTCTCCCCTTCTTAGGGCAAGTCAAAGTCTTTAGAGCCCTGTATACATTTGAACCCAGAACAGTAAGTACATATCTTTTCCCCCTCAAAATACTGGAAAATTGATTATGATTTGGAAGTATGATATAAAAATAATGCATCTGGGATATAGGTCACACATTTTCCATTTTGTCTGTAGAAGAAAAAGAACAGCTGCAGTCTGATACTCTGGACATGCATTGGAGTAAGATTGGGGCCCATTCTGCACAAGGACCAATGTTGCCTATTGGTTTCACAAAGCAATAATGCTATTTTAAATAGTGGAATCTCGGCGTTCCGCATACCTTCATTTGGAGTAGAATCTAGTAGCATTTCATTAATTCCCCACAGGTTTCCGGTCTCGCAGGAATCGCTAGAAAGGAAGCGATTTTTTCTGTGCTTGTTCCCGCCCCTGGCCATCAATCAAAAAACAGCCAATGGGTGGCTGTTATCATGCTCCTGAAAAGCCCCTTTCCCTTTAAGCACAGTTAAAGAACGCACACACACACACACACACACACACACACACACACATGTTTCAACGAATATGCCTTGATTCTTCCTAACGTAGAGACCCATCTAGCTGTCATGTGAGCTGGCGAGTCATCATTACCACGCTCCCCCGAGTGGAAAAAAATCCCCCCCCCCCGCACGGGCACGATTTTTGGCCGAAATTAAAGGGAACTGGCAAACAGGGGGCTGTGTTGTGCTTGGGGACTTAGGGGAGCTTTAAAGCACTTCTGTGGAGGGACTGTAGCCGGAGAAGCCTCGCTGGGTGAATCAAGCCTCGCTGGTTCGTTGCTTTCCCCGCTCGCTCCAGAAGTTCGGAGGAGAGAGCCAGGGGGAGGGACTTTGTTGTAACCGCTACATTGAGAACGCTCAGGTCTTTTTCGCAAGTGTTGCAGGTTGTTGGCAGGAGTGTAGCGATTTTCTGAGGATGAATCCACTTTTCTGGATTCCTCGGAAATCGCTACAACGAAGCCATTTTCGGACTAGTGTTGCAGGAGTGTTGCAGATTGCTCACAACGTCATGCGGAATGTAGTTTTAGTGGCGAAAACAAAATGCAAGACTAGTGCTATATTAAAGTCGTGCGGAATGGACCTGGGTGTATAATGACCTACAACTTAGAGCAAGTAGGTCATGTGTATGTGTAGGATTTAGCTTTTTATATAGTGGTGTTTGCTGACAGTTGAATCATGCACAGCCTAGTAGATGCACATAATCAATTCACTGTGGACTAAAAAACACCATATGTAATCTTTTTGAGAACGTTTCCAATGCTCTCTGTATTTCCAAGTGTTCTACTGGCTAAGACTCCGTTTAAGTTATTCCTGAGTAAACAGGATGAAGGAATGCTGTTAGCAATAAGCATGTGAGGACCTGGACAAGGGTAGTTTCATAATATCAAACATGAAAGACTGTAAAAAATATTAATGTGCTTCATCTTCTGTTATGTTGCTACACATGGAGAAAAGGCATATCAAAATCTGAGTCATACACAATTGTGATCAGCCTCTTTTTGACTTCACTAAAGAGAAAGCATTAATTTACAGAAATTTAGGCTGAAACCAAAGGACACTTACTTGGGAATAAGTCCCATTCCATAACAGGACTTACTTCTGAGTTGACCTGTTTAGGATTCTACTGATAGTGAGACACGTGAATGGTTAGTAGATGAAAAAAAAACACACATAAAAAACAAATCTTTCAGATATTTTATACTTGCTGGTTTGGCATCTATTTTGCACAGTCATACAAGGGCTATTTTTACATCCTGGCAGAAAGCTTTCAAAGGCAAACTCCTCTCACTCATCTTTTCAGTAGGGTTTGCAAAGTAAGCAAATGCTGAGGATTCTACTAAAGCAACAGACAGGGGATTTCCTTTTTCTCAAGGCTGTCTTTTTAGTGAATCGCAAGCCTGAATTAACCCCTGTGCTACAGTTTCCATGGAATGACCACCTCAGATACTACGCACATAGAAAACTGTCCTGTCTTGGGTGACTGTGCCATTGTTCCAGTATCAGAGAAGTTTTAACCTGCAATCTGATATGGTACCACTTGAGTTGCCCTTTAATGGTACCATTTTACCATGTTACGTCTCTCCTTCACCTCATTTCCTTGCATCAAGGAGAAAGCATCTGTGTAAATGCCAAAACATAAGTGGGGTCACCTATCAGCTGATAACTTTATTGAACCTCCCTCCTCAGTGCTCCACTATCTACACATTCTTTTCCCCACTATACTCTTAACATCCTACTGCTTTCCCTTGCCATTTGGAAACAGAGAGGAAAAATGCCAGGTGAACCACAGCCTCCAGAACAGCACTTTGGAAATTGAGCACAGGCTCATCTTTTTCTTTTTTAGATACTGATTTTAAAAAGAGAGCAATCTGTTCCACTATATATTTCTCCTTGGAGGAGGAGCGTGTCTCATGGCTTAAGTCCCACTTAGTGTGGCTGTCCCACCCCTGAGTGCCTCCTCCTCCAACCAGCTTGCCTATCTGTCCAGCGGCCAACCAATTGCCTTCCTTCCCCCATTCCTGACCACCCCCTCCTCCTACTTCCCTCTGAGGCTTGGAGGTTGCAGATCCTTGCTGTGTGAGAGCTGCCCCTGCCAGTGAGTTCCATAACAGCTGCCTTTCCAGGTCCTGGGGGAAGGGAGAGGCCATCCACAGAATTCTTCCACTCCACCCCCCTAATCTAGCACCTGTTGTATTCCTGAATGCAATGGGCTTGGCCCCTAGTTCCCTATAACACAGAACAGATGACTGCTCTGTCATCTGAAGGCCAGGGTGCAGTGACATATTTTCCGGTGTCAGAACACAAGCTAGCCAACGTAAGAAGTAGAACAGTAGATATCATGACTTTAGTGGCAGAGCAATCGGTATAGGCTGTGTCTGTGGTGCATGGGTGAATTTGTGAAAATCATTTAATTAAAAAGTGTCTTGCATGCTTGCTAGCAGGAAGAGAGAGATGGAGTTGGCAAGAAAAACAGTCTCTAAACCTCAGGCTGCTGTGAGATATAAAATTGGTGTGCATGGCCATTGCTCCTTGGTGCAAGAGAGAAAGAGGCCATACCTGTTTCTTCCTAAAGTACTTTCTTGGGCCAGGAGACTCAAGGTTGGATGTCAGCCACAAATGCTATATGTCCTTTATGTGCAAACTCTTAAATGAAATCTGTTTATTCATTCCAGCCAGATGAATTATATTTTGAAGAAGGGGACATAATCTACATTACTGATATGGTGAGTTTGCAAAGCACAATATACAAACCACTAATTATGTACATGGGGGGGGGGTAGTGAAGTAGTCACTTCCTGTTTCAACACCATGTTCTTTTCCTTCCAGAGTGACACAAATTGGTGGAAGGGAACCTGTAAAGGCAGAACTGGACTGATCCCCAGCAACTATGGTATAGTCTTGACTTGCCTTTGCCTTTAAAAATAAACCTTATTGTGGGAGTGAAGAAAAAGGAGTTTATCCTTCATGTAGACTTTTAAAAGAATACCTACAAGAGAAACCAAGGGTAGATCTAGAATCCTACCATTCCAAGGTGCTTGTTTCTTTTCCTAAGACCACTGCAGTGGGGATATTGGTTTTAATTAGTGAATCCAATTAAGGGTGAAAAGGTCCCCCCACCAAATTATTTCTGTCCCTGTCTGAATCAGGACTTTAATGGGAAGTTCCAGTCACAGATCTCCAAGCATCTATTCTGTTTTGACTCCTAGATTATGCCAGAACTGGCTACCATTAAATAACCATTTGGTATGGTCAACAGCAGTGGTTCCTAACCATTTCAAGTACAAGGTCTCATTCTAACAACCAAAATTTTGCAGAATCCCCCCCCCCCAGTAGTAGTACTATTAGCACCCATTGATTGAAAAACTGTAGAAAGACAAAAAACTGAAATGCTCAGCACACATATAGAATCATGAACCCCACAGGGATCCCTAGCCCCTGGCTGACAGCCACTGATCCATGGTGAAATTCTGCTTCAAGAGTATGCCCTCTTAGATGAATTATACTTCTGTGTGCTCTAGTGCACCATCTGGTGGATGCAGACTAGCTGGCTGATAGAGTTTTTTAATGGTATTTTATTATTAGATTTTTACAAAAGAAGATAAATTAAACATTTGTTCACAGCCTTTGTATAGTTTAAAAGCTGAAGGAATGCAAAAACTGAGAAATGAATGTTCTGATTACCATTACTAACTGTTCATTATTTAAATACATATTTTTCTAAGTTACCTTTTGAACCAAATTGTAAGACATAAGGATTCTTTTTTTGTTGCAAGCAGCATTGTTCACAATGCTGTGTGTGTGTTTATGTGTATCTTGCTATTCACCATCCCACTCTACTCAATATTTATCACTCTGTTCCTTGGGATTACATAATATGACTTAGCAATAGACTATAAACTACAGTGCATCATTTAAAAGAAGCTATTCACTGGATATGAGCCTCTAGTGGCACAGAGTGGTAAGGCAGCAGATATGCAGTTTGAAGTTCTGCCCATGAGGCTGGGAGTTCATTTCCAGCAGCCGGCTCAAGGTTGACTCAACCTTCCATCCTTCGGTAAAATGAGTACACAGCTTGCTGCGGTGTAAATGGTAATGAGTGGGCAAGGCACTGGCAAGGCCATCCCATATTGAGTCTGCCATGAAAATGCTGGAGGGCGTCACCCCAAGGGTCAGACATGGCCTGGTGCTTGCTCAGGGGATACTTTTACCTTTACCTTTTTATTCACTGGATGGATGCAACCTATTTTCTCCAAGATAAGAGTTTTTGGGTTCCCAAAGAAATTCCACAAAGTTTTATGTAAACAGGATCTCCCCAGTTTCTCTTCAATTTGTGCAGTTCCACTACATTCCTGTTTCAATTGCTGACATTTGAATGAAAGGAGAAATACCTACTCATGAGGGAACCATAGAGCACATCCAGTGGTACTGCAATGATTACTGCTTAGGTTTCTTAAGGTTTTATTTCTATAGTGTATGTTTTTACTCCCATGGGTTGTTGAGAAACATTAAAGACATAGGAACATAGTAACCTCTGTCCCAGGCTCATTTAGTAAGATAAATTGTTAATGGTTGGAATGTCTTTTTTGTTTCCTTTTTTTAGTGGCTGAACAAGCAGAATCTATTGACAACCCACTACATGAAGCTGCCAAAAGAGGTGGGTCTGTACCATGCAGGTCCTTGATGTGCTTATGTACTGAGCCAGTAGCAGATTGTCAGCATTAAAAATGTGTTTGGTATTGGTGGCTGCAACAGCAGCAAGGCCTACAGCAATTCATTAGATTACTTTGAGTCTATCTGGTCTACTCCCATTGAATGACTGGAAATGAACAGGGTGGGTGGCTGAATTTAAATGTTTGATGGCTTCAAACGGCTCTCTTTCGCCAGCAGTGGGATCAGTGCCACCTTGATTCCTGCCCATCATGGCTGCACAAATCGGGTGACCAACGGATAGGAGGCCTCACTTCAAGAAGGACGTAGATAAAATTGAAAGGGTACAGAGGAGAGCGACGAAGATGATCTGGGGCTAAGGGACCAAGCCCTATGAAGATAGGTTGAGGGACTTGGGAATGTTCGGCCTGGAGAAAAGGAGGTTGAGAGGGGACATGATAGCCCTCTTTAAGTATTTGAAAGGTTGTCACTTGGAGGAGGGCAGGATGCTGTTTCCGTTGGCTGCAGAGGAAAGAACGCGCAGTAATGGGCGTACAACGATATAGGCTAAATATCAGGGGGGAAAATTTCACAGTCACAGTTCAGCAGTGGAATAGGCTGCCTAAGGAAGTGGTGAGCTCCCCCTCACTGGCAGTCTTCAAGCAAAGATTGGATACACACTTTTCTTGGATGCTTTAGGATGCTTTGGACTGATCCTGTGTTGAGCAGGGGGTTGGACTAGATGGCCTGTATGGCCCCTTCCAACTCTATGATTCTATGAATGATAAGATCTGGTAACAATCTGCAAGAGAGCATGTGATGTACTATAAATAATGTAAATAGATTAAATACATGACTGCCAGTTGCATTCACTGAATGATCAACACCCCCCACCCCAAAACAAAAACAAAAAAACCCACCCAAACAGCATTATGTGGAATACATCTTTTGTCTTACAGGAAATTTGAGCTGGCTGAGGGAATGTTTGGATAACAGAGTTGGTGTCAATGGATTAGACAAAGCTGGAAGCACAGCCTTGTACTGGGCATGCCATGGAGGACATAAAGGTATTCTGGAATTTAATCAATATGGCCAACCATTCAATTATATTCTCAGTTTCCCAGGTTAATAAAGTAGCTACTACCTGGTACCAGTAACGGAGTTTGAATCCCTAGATTATTTCATTTCAGTTTGGGAAAATATTAATTTTTAAGTGCATATTTGTAAATAAAAACAAAGCTTGATCTAAAAGCAGGACAATTAAGCTTAATAAGATAAGTCAGAAGGAGAGGAGAAGATGTGTGTCATCAACTTGTATAATTTGGTTTTCTCCTAGATACTCTACCAGTTCAGTTTTCACAGGCTTTTATTGATATGGGGATTTTTAGCTGGTCTGATCTGAATGTTGACTATAATTTCCAGTTCCTTACAAGTCCCTCCCCTGCTCCCCTTTTATTTATTTATTTATTTTGCCTTCTGTAGACATAGTAGAAGTGCTACTGACGCAACCAAACATAGAACTAAACCAACAGGTACGTATGGCACATTAATATGGTTTGTTGCCATTGATCTGTATAACTTTTTGAAATAATGCATTTTAACTGTGGTTCTTTTCCTCCTGTCCTCACAGAATAAACTGGGAGATACAGCTTTGCATGCTGCTGCGTGGAAAGGCTATGCAGATATTGTAGAAATTCTGCTGGCAAAAGGTACTGATAGATCCATGCTCTGTCATAGACGCATATTTGCATGTTCAGTTTGTTATAAACAGGGCTGTTTTCACACCAAAGATTTTCCATTAGTGTATTTCTTTCTGCACAGATTATTACCAGTGTTTTCTTTCCACATGAGAAATCTGTTTTATTTTAAACATGTAAAAAATGGTGTATCTTGAATAGGACAGTATAATCATGGAATGCTACTTGGGTCTAAAGGGGAAACTGTAACTGCAGGACTTCAGTGAAGAGTTCTTTTCATTTGTTAGAATTACTTTTTCATTTTGGGAATTAGCACAGTAGAGCAGGTTGGGATGTCCCGTAGGTGCCTCTGTACTTACCTGGTTTTGTTTGTGGGTGTGTTTTTTAAAGAAGAGAATCACCCATACCTCAGCCTGTGATTTGGAAGGACAGAGAATCCTGAGGGTCACATGAGAACCTAGTGTGCGGGAGGGAGCTTCAGTGCATATTGGGCATGAAAGGGAAACAACAGGTACAACAGGTATTCTATATGGCAGAGAGTAATCTCTTTTCTTTAAGAGATTACTCTCTGCCATCTAGAATACCTGTTGCAAGGTATTACTTACTATCACATTAGCAACTTGGCTTCTGGCCACTATTCTTGGTGTGAAAGCAACCCAGGCTGATTTCTTAGGTTTACTTTGCCTGCTACAATGCAGTTCTGATTTGCATCTTGAATCCAGATCCTAAGAAGTCATTGATTCTTCTGTCATTAACCATGAAACTGCATGGACTGTTCCATGAACTGCATTTCTCAGGCTGGTCTTAAGTCCAATTTCATTGGTCCTTTAGGAGATTTAGATGGAACTCCCTTTTGTGTATTTTAACTTATTAGCTACATGGTCAAGATGTGCATTTAAGTTACTGAGAATGCAGTCCTGTCTAAGTTTACTCTTGCAGTGCAATCCTATTAAAATATTTCAGGGAGTGAACTCCACTGGACAGACAAAAATTCTGAATAAACCTAGTTAGGATTGCTTTCTTCATCACAGAGTGCCATATTTTCAGCACCAGTTTTGGGAAATGTAGACAAACTAGACTGTGTCCAGAGGAGGGCAACAAAGATGGTGAGGAGTTTGGAGACCAAGACATGAGGAAAAGTTGGAGGAGTTTGGTCTGTTTAGCCTGGAGGGGAGATGACTGAGAGAGGAGATCTGATAACCATCTTTGAGTATTCAAAAAGCAGCCATATAGAGGATGGAGCAGAGTTGTTTTCTCTTGCCCTAGAGGGACAGACCAGAACAAATGGGATGAAATTAATTCAAAAGAAATTCAGTCTAAACATCCAGAAGAAGTTCCTGACAGTTAGAGTGGTTTCTCGGTAGAACAGGCTTCCTCAGGAGGTGGTGGGTTCTCCATTTTGGAGATTTTTAAACAGAGGCTGGATAGCAATCTGATGGAGAGGCTGATTCTGTGAAGGTTCAAGGAAGCAGCAAGTTACAGTGGATGAGTGATAGGGTTGTGAGTGTCCTGCATTGTGTGGGGGTTGGACAAGATGACCCAGGAGTTCCCTTCCAACTCTGTTATTCTATGATTCTATGATGTCAACAGCTGCAGAACAGATTGAGAAAAGAAAAGCTGTAGTAAAAAGCCCCCAACATGCGTGGATGCAGCTGCTAGCTCTCTGAATGCTGTCTGTGCTGGTGAGCCTTAGCTGCTACTAAGGTTGCCAGCAGGTCTGGAGAAAAATGTCCTGTGTCCTTAATAATGTGTGGAAATGGGCAACTGCTTCCTGACACTGTTAATAACATCCCATTAAACCTTTATTAAAAGAGACAGGATAGGGTTCCCCCCCCCCTTTCCAAGCAGTTGGCAGCCCTGGCTGTTACATCTGAACCCTCAGTATATAGCATCTTGCAAAACAAAATCTGCTTGTTCATCTATAACATGGTATTTGTTCTTTTTGCTCACCTAAAATGAAGAAAGGTTCACTGTTAGTTTTGTTCTAAAGTCCACCACAGTTATATTGCAAATTATGTCACTGGGCTAGCTATGGTAAACCTTCAGACATTGTCAAATGTATATATAGCAAAAGAAAGACTGGAATTAATTTCTGGTTTAAAAAAAAATAAGAAATAGTCACTAGTTTTGTCAATGGGCATGAATGGTGGTGCTCTATCTTTTCTCATCTCTGGTGAAACTCCCGTATGCTTTACTTTGGAAGATAGTGAGAGGTGCAAAATTTTAGTTTTAAACCAGAAATGTCCTCAACAACCATGATAATGTGAGAAATCTTTCCATTTCCATAAATTAACAACTTTCTGGCTTTTCTTTTCATAAAGAAGCCCGAACAGATTTAAGAAACAATGAGAAAAAATTGGCTTTTGACATGGCTACTAATGCCGCATGTGCTTCCCTGCTTAAAAAGAAAAAAGGTCAAGGTAAGATTTGAAGGGTTTTCCCTGAATTTTCCAAATACCTCTTTAATGTATATTTAATTAATTATCAAGATCTGCAGATCCCACTCTGAAACAGTTGGAAAAAGCTGCAACCTGAGACGGCGTTACTAAAGGTCTCTTCACTGCAAACAGGGATTATATTGAACGGAAGTCAGCAGAGATTTACCGAGCAGTTTTTCAGCCATTTTTCAGATAGTTGGGACAACATTAGGATGTGTGAACAGTAACTTATGAAGCCATGAGAATAGTACCGTTAATTCAGTTTCAGGTGGTATTGGGGAGAATCCTTAATGGGACAGTCAGATGACTTGAAAGCAATAGAAACCTAGCAGAAAGAAAAAGTGGGTTACAAGATCCCTCACAAATTTTAACATACAACAAATCACTTTACTGCATGACTCATACAATGATTGGTTGTCCCTTCTGTTACCATTTAGCTGTACCAAGATGAATAATTGTGTGTTGTTTCTTCATTATAGACATCATGCGAACAATAAGTAATGCAGAGGAATACCTTGATGATGAAGACTCTGACTGAATTGCCTTATGACACTTTACACTCTACAACCTTCATCTTCCCTAAAATCCTTTCTATTTGTAACAACAAAAATGTACTTTCATATATACTGTAATGAAGTGTTACAATCATTGTAAATATCACTGCTCTCCTGCAACGTATTAGGGGTCATGATCTGGTTTCAAACAATTTTTCTTGGTAAGAATATATGTAAGATGGGTTTCTACCAGTCATCTAATCTTACTAGTAATTGTTATTATTTTTTGAAAACAGGGATTCTCAAAACATTTGGAATATACAGAGGTCATTCTATTGGTAGGGCAATTAGCCATGCTAAAATATATCTAAAATTAGTATTATTTTACAGAGAAGGAACCTCTGAGGTAGAAAATGTGCTTTTAGACTCCCCTAACATCCCAGTCTGGCTATGTGTAATTAAGAAAACTGAATTCCTAGCATGGGGAACCAAAATGGTAAAGGATAAAGAAGGATTGCTACCAGTGGTACAGTTTCCCGTGTCTTATTGGAGAATATGTGGAGAATTAGAATGAGTCTCCCAGGAGATAAGTAGTACAAGTACACTTCCCATTGCTGCCTGGGAATATCCATGGTAGGAAAGAGAACACAACATAGTAGCCTTGATCAGGGATGCAGAGTTAATGCTGGCAAAATGAAGTGAGCACTGTTTATTGGCCAGCACAAAAAACTGCAAATACCATACACACACACACACACACACACACACACACACGGTTGCTCTGAGGATGTAGGCGAAACTGAACCTTTACTTCCCCTCCATTGCAGCTGCTGGGGGGGCAGAAAATGGGCTCAGAGATGGCAGTATTCATCCCAAATCCCTTCCCTCACAATGGTCACGTTAATGATGGAAGGACGGTGACCCCTTTTTTTCCCCTCTGGAATTCCCGTTGTTTATGTCCCTTATGCTTTTTGTTGACGCTGCTCTACTTATGTGTGTGTTTATATATATATAGATAGCTATATATATATATATATATATATATATATATATATATATATATATATATATATATATATATATATATATATATATATATATATATATATAATTTTTTAAGTTATCATATAAGGCAGTGGTTCTCAACCTGGGGGTTGGGACCCCTTTGGGGGACAAATAACCCTTTCACAGGGGTTGCAGCAAGGCGAGCAGCTTGGCCAGGGGGGCGCTGCCACTGTTGCCTCCCCCAAATCATGGGTTTTCTTAACTTCTCCCCCACCCTTCTCTCAAAGGGAGACCCATAGTGGTCCATATCCCTTTACTGATGTCTCCAAATCAATTTTGTCTGAGGGAGGGTGCCTGCACATGAAGGCTCATACCTTGAATAAATCTTGGTTGGTCTTAAAGGTGACCCTGGACTCAATTTTTGTTCTTTCAAAACATTGTTTTCGTTACTTGGTTCATACCCCGCCCTTCTCTCCAAGAGGGTTCCAAAGTGGCCGACATCGCTCCTCTTCCATTTCATCCACACAACAGCCTTGCGGGGTAGATTGAGATAAACCGTTTGTCTGCCTGGAGCACCGGAAAAGACTGAGATCTGCATGGTGAGACAAGAGGCAGAACTGAACAGAGAAACCCCGGGAAAAAAACAATTTATATACAATCATGAACAATGGATCTTCATGCCCTTCGTCAGTTTCAGTTTAATTTCCGTGAAAGAATACTTGGTTGGGGGTCACCACAACATGAGGAACTGTATTAAAGGGTCGTGGCATTAGGAAGGTTGAGAACCACTGATAAAAGGAGATCATAATGAATGAAATATCCTTCCAATTTTATGGCTCAGTTCTAAAAAATTCAGACAGACAGTATTCATTTTGAAAGTAGACATTAAGAACTTCATCCCTTGCCTAACTGGATGCAAACATAGTTATTCTGATCAGCTGTTGAATAAAAGAGCAAGGAATAGGGGAGGAACGTTATATCCAGCTGTCTACAGGCCTTTCCTAGTAGTTGATGGGTGCTGTTGTTACACACTGCCTTGTGAAACCATGCATGTATAGCAGCCACTCAAAAAGTCCCTGATCCAGTTAGGGGTTATTGTGCAGAATCCTGTTTCTCTCTGTTTGCCACTCTACTGAGTGGTGGCATTTATCTGGGTAAGAAGCTTCTTCTTTTACTTGAAATGAAAATGTTAACATCTTTAAAATGTGTTTGTGTTCATACTTGTATCATGGAGTAAGGGAATGTTTTTCATTTTATTTTGCTTTAAGAAAAATCATTCCCTCTTGCTTTCCCATTCTCTTCTTCATGTCCCTCAATTAATCTTGTATTCTTCTATTTCTAAGGGTTTTTAAAAAAAAAAATCATATCTGATGTGTTTCTGAAATAATTTTAAGTAGAAAAAACCATGAACCAAAAATATCAACAGAAAGAATCCAGTCTAAATAAATATTTTAAGTGTTTTGAAATGTTTTGTTGCATTTGCTCTTAAGAACTTAAGACTTGCTTGTGTTTGCAGTGAAAAGCAGCAAGACATGGTAAGTGATAATTGTAGCCTGAATAGACTAGTGAAGATGTACTTAGGCAAGCTAAAAATGTGCAATGCTATATTAATTTTTTAAAATGTACTTGATATGCTTTGCTTTCATTATAAGCTTGATGTGAACTTTACTACAGTGCTGATTAGTTTTCACATTCATTCATGTCTACCAGAGAAATCACAATCCTTTAGTGCAGTGGTTCTCAACCTTTTCTTCGCCATAACCCCAACTTCGGTGCTGAAGCCCAGGAAGGACCCAGCGGGAGGAGTTGCCAGCTAGCGCTGTGGAGACACTTCCGCTGGCCCCCCAACTGTGGCCATGGGCAACCCCCCGCAGGAGGGGGCAAGGGCCCTGCCCAGTTGGCAGGGCTGCTGCTGCCGCCACCACTACATCCACATTGCTCACTGTCCCACTCCACGCTTGGGCGTGTGTCTTGCTCCCTTAGCTCACCACTTCTCTCCTTTCTCTCTTTTAACTGGGGGGGGCGTGGTTCTGCAGTGGCCCTTCTGCAGAGCACGCAGGGCTTGCTGGACAGAGTCAAGTGGGATGGGGCAACTTTGGACCCGCGGGGGGAAGGAGTCGCTTTCTTGCTAGCTCTGAAAGAGCTGAGCAAAGCATTTTGCCGCATTCCTCAGCAGGTGCCAGTGCAAACTTCTGGACAGGCTGGGCAGCTGCAGAAGGAGCCAGTGGGGCACTGGGAACACATGTGCACATGCGTGCACACAACAATCAAGGTGGCGTGAAGACAGCCATTGCCATGGCTTTGCCGGCCACTGTCTCCACCTGCCGCCACTGCCCGCCACCCAATACCACCTCCATGCGCCTCTACACGCTGCCGCCTGCCACCTGCCACTGCAGCAGCGGGCAACTTGGCAACCCCAGGGAAGGACCAGGTGACCCCAAAGGGCCAGGCGACCCCAACGTCAAGTTTGAGAACCACTGCTTTAGTGGGAAGGGTTAACATTAGGGATGGACACAAACAAGAAAAATGTGGTTCAGTTTGTGGCATGCCCAGTTCACAAACCACATGCAACAAGCTTTTAGGGGCTAAACTAATTGGTTTGTGAATGCCCCACCACCTGCTGGAGACACCCAACTTGCAGGGGCTCTCTAGCTGACTTTCATCTGCCTACCCCCCAATTTTGGTGAGGATTGGATTTGTGGGGTTTGAGATATGGCCTCTCTAAGAAAGTGCCCTGAGAAAGCACTTTCCTGGGGGCAACTTGTTTGGGGAGCTGAACATTTAGATTGAACAGAAATGGCCTGGAAATGTATTCATTCGCAAACAGCTGGAAAAAGTGCATTTCAGCTGACCTAGCAGAAATCAGTACATTCTGGCTTTTGGTCAGATCCAACTAAAGTTAGTCATCATGGGTAAGACCTGAGACCTGTGAAATAAATATGTCTTGACTAGTTTTAAGTGCAAAATATGGCCCAAGCTTCTGTACATTTACTCAAAAGTGAATACAACTCAGCACAATGGTTTAACAGTTAACCCCAGGTAATGATAGTATTTTATCTTTAGTCACAACTGATTTAGTTGGATTGGGGCCTATGTGTTTAGTATTCGAATGCATTATTCCTGTTTATCCCAAATGGTTGTACCATCTAACACTTAAGATCTGCATGAGGGTTACTAGTAGGAAAAGGATAAATGCCACCATTTTAATACCCAGTTGGAATGGCAGTGGAAACACTAGCACAATCTTATAAGAAGGAACCAAATTAACATAACATAAGATCAACATATGCTGCATGTGGATATAGCAATGGCTAAAGTTTGAATATTCGATCAGAATCTCATCAGGTGTTCTTAAGTATTCCCTTCATTTCGTCTACAGAGTTGGTGTAAGGCTGTAATCAATTGGCTTGAACATCTGAAAGACTTGTGCTAAGAAACATACCTTCTACCCATTACTTATTCAGTTCCTTGTAAAAGTGCAATAGGAACTTCTAATGGAACAGTACTGTTATTTACAACAGGAATTTGTACACTGTTTTATTCACATTCCTTCAGTCAAAGCTTAGTGTTCCTGCCTTATTGTGAAGAACCTTAGCCCAGAGTAAATGTAATGTGTTAGCAAGTCTACAAACTGCTGAAAAAGCAAATGTAGGCTCATATTGGAGTCAAGGTAGGCATTTAATTCTGGCACCCCACCCTGTGTTTCAGTGCAATCTTATCATTCTACAAAATGGAAATTATACAGTAGTTGATTGACACTGCAGCCATTTATAATCTAATAAGTGAAGATCTAGACTTTCTCAGAAAAGGTTTAATTATAAGTTGTAGAGGAGAGGTATTTAAAAAGCACATTCTTTCTTGCCCATAAGAATACTACTGTGTTGCTACATATAAACATACAGTACACTCCAGCTGTAAAAAAAAATAATTTGTGAGACCACAGTCATTGCTTTTTCAAGTATGTTCTCTTGGAGTAGGAATCTTCTATTTGTTCATTAGATGTAGAATGCAGAAATTTTGGTATTACCATAGATATTTATGGCTGCTTCAATAATAAATTTGGGATTGAAACGAATAGATTTGTGTTCAAAAACCTTCCAAAAACAGGGAGAAAAGGGGTATAAATGAAGTAAAGAAACTGCTCTTAACAGATGAAGATGGGTAGCCATTTTAGTCTGCCACAAATGTGTTTTCAAGGTGCTACTGGCCTCTTGCGCTTTTCTACTGTTCTTAAGAGGAAGTTCTTGTTTAATGTAAATGTGTATCCTTGTTTAGTTGTTTTTGTTGGACAATGTAGTGAAAAGCCATGAGCCCATCATGAACTAATTTTTTCTGCACAATTTTTGGCCTGATGTGTCAATATTATAAATGCTGTGATTTATGAAGCAGGTGCAGTTTAATTATATGAAAGTGGCCAGATTTTAACATTGGTAAAGCCGGACACCATTGACCAGAGGGTTCTTGATTAAAAATTAGGTCTATATGGAGCAACAAAAAGTTTCACAGAATGCATAGAACAATATTGCAATATTGCATATTACAAAAATAGTATTGTAATATATATATTTTTACTTGCAACATAAGTACAATTTGCCAGGTACTCTCAGATGTCCCTCCAAAAGCGGAACAATCTGGTCACCTTAAAAGTGCATATATAATCGTGTGAAGTTCTCATTTCTTACTAAACATTTAATGAAATGAGACCTGGCTCATGAAATCTTATCCTGAAATAAACTTCATCTCTGATGTGCTACTTAATTCTGTTTTATAGTATTTCTGTCATTCACAATATCTGTTTGCATGTACATAATGTGTGTGTGTGGGTACTGGCAGATAATTTTTCAGATTAATTATACCAGTGTACATCTGTGGACAGGAGGTTCTGCAGAAGATGTTTATGCCACTAGAGGGAACTAACAGCAACACTAAATAGCTAATCTTTGGATAACATATGCCCTTTTTTCAGCATGGCATCTGGTTTCTCTCTTTTTACACTACATTATATCAAATTGTACTATAAGGTTCATCATTAAACTAGATTTTTATGTTACATAATTTATACTACTGAACTGAATATATTTTTTTTCTAAAATGGGCACTTTATAGATTTTGATCATCTTGCAAGGAACCATCTGTGGGGAAGACAGTTCAGTGTCAGTAGGCAAGCTATTCTCACATCATCCAGTAGAGACCACTACAGGCAAAAACATACTGCACCTTTTGTCAGTCAGTTTGTGGTGTGTTCTAGCCGCTTTCTTCCCATTTCAATTATATGGTGGTAGGTAGATGCTATAATATAGATTGAGCACTGGACTAATGATAGTTTGTATAAATTGTAAGAACTTAATGCATACCAAGCAAGTATTCATTCAGACTGTGAAGGCTACATTTACTACTTTGAAGCTAAACCCAAGATCTCAATTCTTTACATCGTTTATAGAAAAATTTTCCTGCACAAGGCCTATTAACATGAGTGCAAGTAACCCAGGAACAGCCATGCTGGATCGTATCAGTGGCCCATCTAGTCCAACTGCATGGTTTTCCCAGTAGCCAACTGCATGCATGGAAGGAGCAACAAGGTCAAAGCCTTGCTGCCCTTCTTGCTGCCCTTCAATAACTGGCATTCATTTGTTACTGTTCTATGACTGGAACATCCACAAGTTTTTATTTGCAGATCTTGTTTGTTCATTTATGTTTAATGTAGAACGTGGGTAAGGGGAGCTAACCTTTACTGTGCTCCACTGCATTAAACATTTTTTTCTTCCAGCAATATTCTGAAATCAGAGCTGGGATGGGAAAATATTCCAGGTAATAGAGCATAGAAACTTAAGATGGAGAGGAGGTAGAGTGTAGCTCCCCTCATCTGTAAATGGAAATATTTCCATTTAATGTGTGAAAAGAAGAAGAGTTGGTTCTTATATGCTGCATTTCTACACCCGAAGGAGTCTCAAAGTGGCTTACAGTTGCCTTCCCTTTCCTCTCCGCGCAACAGACACCCTGTGACGTAGGTGAGGCTGAGAGAGCCCTGATATCACTGCTCAGTCAGAACAATTTTATCAGTGCTGTAGCAAGCCCAAGGTCACCCAGCTGGCTGCATGTGGGGGAGCGCAGAATCAAACCCAGCTCACCAGATTAGAAGTCCATGCTCCTAACCACTACACCAAGCTGAATCAGTACAAATAAAAAGGCTTCCCCTTATATGTACAATAAATGACTACTTATCAAATTATTAGTCTTCTGACTTCAGTTGTTATAGGCTGAAAGTACCCCTATATATCTAATGATGTGTGGCCTATCTGTGGACATCTGGATCTGTGGATCAGGGCCTCATGGATACCAAAATTTGCCTGCAAACTTGGAGGACCCACCCAGGTTTGCAGGAAAAAAACTTTAAAAAAATACTTTGGTGGGATTAAATCCACCCCATCCACAAATATAAGAGATGCAGAAATGGTAGCAATGTCTGGGAGCCAGTCCAGGCCCAGCTACTGTTGTGGTGTCTGGGCACTTCTCCAAGCCTGGTCACATTGGCTGGCCTTGGAGCCAGTGAGAACTGCTCCATGCCCAGAGTAGCTTCCAGATACCACAGCTGGGCCCAGAAGTGACAACAGGAAGATGTATTTCCCCTTCATTTGGACCCTCATCAGCAATAAGAAATTAGAGAAAACGAGATGGGGGAGGAAAGAGGGGGGATTTTCAGAGAGGGGTGAGGGGAAGAGAGAAGGGGAGGTTGACAGATAATGGGAAGAGGAGAAAGGGAATAAATGGTTACAGAAGGGGAGGAAAAATGTATAAGGGGAATATTGACAGATAAGAGAAGGGGGACAACGATGAGAAAAATGACAGAGGGGTGGGGTGAGAATGATGGGGAAGTTTGTTAGAGGGGGGAGGAAACAAAGGGACAGTTGGATTCACCATCCCTTCAAGCTTCTTGTAGGTCTTTTTACAATTATAATGCTCACCTATGTTTATTATTAACTCAAAACTCTGTGGATAAGTCTCAATAATAGGGGGGAATTCTTGTTGTTTTGAATCTAGTTCAATGAACTTTACTGGCAGTGCTCAGCCTTTCTGGGTAATATTTAGTCTCTACATTAAAAAAAAAAAAAAAAGCTCAAGATTCATGTATAAAAGCAAGAGTCCTGGTTACAGAAATAGACCAACCATAAAACAAGAACAAAATAGCCTTTACAAAAAATCACTGTTTTCCACAGTTGCATCCAAACTTGTCTCTTTTCAAGGAAATAAGTTCTCCAAGACAAGCAAATGGAAAATCAATTCACCTTACTACCCGAGAACGATGCTGACGGAATTTATAGCATCACTACTGCACCCTTCCCTCACAAGATGGATAAACTGGGTTAATATGTAGTATTTTCACCTCCGCTGACGGGAAAGAAAGCCCAAAGGGAAAAGTAGGGCTGCTAGTTTTCCAACAGATTGACATCTGCCACAGGAACCTGGTTCGGAATCCCAAAGTCCATCTATTTAAATAAAACATATACTTCATTTCATAGTATATCCCCAATCCACACATGTACTATATAAAACAGGAATCTGGAAGTGCTGGTTTTGAATGCTTCTACCTACTTGGGATCATCCACCCTTTCAAAGGGCGAAACTTCTGAGTTGGGCACTAGAAGGACATGATACTTGGGGCAGATCCATAAATAAGCATGGCTTGGATAGCATTGCTACGCTACCCCACCTCGCCCTAGCTACCTCCTCTAAGGTACTGAATTCTAGCTAACTGCATGTTCTGTTTCCTGATTTGTTTAAACTATATCATGTATTATATTGCAATGTGAACATATATGTACTGAAACTGCCCTGAGCCGCAACGGAGGGTGGTATATAAATGTAATAATAAAATTAAAAAATAAAACAAAACATAATGACTTCAGGCTATATGAAACCATGGTGCATATGCATTAAATAAATAGACACAGATGTGCCAGAAGACAGGAGGCATACAAATGGCCAGATGAGTAAATTGGAAGAAAGAATACAGTGGAAGAAAGAATCAAGATACAGGATGATACTGACAGGCTGTAAAATGGGGCTAAATCTAACACAATGAATTTCAGCAAATATAAAGTTCTGCAGTTAAGGAGAAAAAACAAATGCACAATTATAGAATAAGGGAGGTTTTTTTTAGTACTAGTACTTGCAAAAAGGGATCTTGGGGTTTTAGATCATACACAGAACATGAGTCAGCAGTGTGTGGTGTGGTAACCAGAAAGACAAATGAGATCACACAAAGTGAGGGTATTGTTTACTCTGCTCTGGTTAGATATTACTTGCAGTACTGTTTTCAGTATGTGGCACTGAAGTTTAAGAAGGATGTTGGCAAGCTGGAATGTGTCCAAAGGAGGTCAACAAAGATGGTGAGAGCACCGGAGACCAAGGTCTATGAGCAGGGCAAACTTATCCATTAGGCACAGCAGGCCCAGGGCTTAGGGTCCACAATACTTTTATGGACTCACAAAAATGGTTTAATTTCTTTTAAAATCAGAAGAAAAATGAACTTTTAGGGCCGAAGAAAATATTTTTTTTCTTGCTTTAGAAAAATATGTAATTTTGGGGTTTATGAAAATCTATTAAAATTTGATTTGAAAAAAGGTTAAATTTACATTAATTTTTAAAAATATTGATATTATAATAGGAGGGGCCCTTGAAGGAAAAAGTGTCTAAGGCCCATGAAAGCCATAATGTGGGCCTACCTATGAGAAAAGGCTGAAAGAACTGGGCATGTTTAGCCTGGAGAAGAGAGAACTGAGAGATATGTTAGGCCTATTATGCATGGCGGTGGCCACATAGAGCCACCGGTGGTTTTGTGCAGTGGGGCAGCATGTCCCACTGCTTCCTGTGTACACATGGAGGATGAAAGCCCCCGGTACACACAATCCACCCCAGAGTTGTCCATGTGCATGCATAACTCTGGGGCAGACAGGTTTCCCCATGCCACATGGTGGTGGCAGGGGTTGGGAGTGTCCCTGCACAAGGGTGGGATAGCATAGCAATGCTATCCCACCATCATGAGGGTCAATGAGAGCCCCATTGGGCTCCGCAATTCCACAAAGCCAAATGGGGCATTTTGTGTCCCTTCAGGGACACCATAGGTGGGGGAGGAGCCAGGTCTAAATGGCCAGGATCTTCCCTGTATGTATGGGCCTAGTCTGGCATGGGCGCCAATGGCACCCACGTTAAGGCATCAGAGGCTGTAATGCAGGCCAGAACTGAGAGGGTGCTGGGCTCATGGTGATGCCATGCGTCTTTAGGGATTTGCCCAGCTGACATGCTAGTGCTGGCCCGGACCACCCATTCTGTGCATAATCAGCCTTAGCCATCTTCAAGTATTTGAAGGGCTGTTAAACCGGAGATGAAACAGAGTTTTTTTCTATTGCCCCAGAAGGTCAGACCAGGACCAAAAAGTTTTTTTTTCTTTTTTTACAGAAAGAAAAAGATTATGCTCTTCGTTTAATACACTTGATACCCCGTTTCAATCCCCTTTTAACTTATTTTCTTAGGTAAATCAGATAAGGGCCCCATTGTTCTTGAAAACCCTCTTCTCTTCATTTAAGATTATAAGACTGGCTACAATATTATGGACTTTTATCCAAAGCTTATAAACTTTTCCCCATTTGCACCACATTTAAAAAGAGAAGTCTACTTTGTTACCATCGTTTCAACATTTGTTTGCATAGTTTTTAACAATTTTAACAATCATAAACAATTTATACTTAACGTAGTCTTAGAGCCATCCACATTTCCACTAGGGAAAAGAAAAAAGGAAAAAATAAAAGCCTACTTAGTTGTACGGAAAGAAAAAAAATATATATATGGGTTGTTAAGGTTGTTAAGTTATATAAGTGTACATTGTTAATACCAAAAATGATAAAATGGAGTCTTCATTAGTTAGTAAAATAAAGTCTTCGTTAGTTACATTTACACCTCCTCAGTTAGGTGCCTCCTTTTAGTTATGCTTTAAGTTTAGGCTGGGAGTCACTACAGAGATATGTTAAATAATTCAAATTCAGCTAACATAGGAAATCTAAGACCCCACACTTACATGGTAGAAGATCTTAGACCCCAGATTAACTTATTGCCTATATGGCTACGGAAAAGAGGAAAAGGAGGAAAAGAATTTCAACCCCTGTGTCTCATTTCCGTTCCCCAAGCTTCTTAAGGGGGTCTCATATCGAGGCTTGTTGCATCTTGTTGTTCCCATTGACTTATGTTCTGTCCAGTTGGCCTTTGGCTTAGAAAGTGCAGTTGTAGTCTTTCCCTCGGAGTATACATCGGTAAATCTTGAAACAGTTGTACCTCCTGGGCTCCAATATCAGTACAGGTTTTTTTCCAAGAAGCTCCTTTCAATCAATTGCTTTCACAGCAGATCCATATATCTTTTGATTGGTTCTTGTGTACAGTTGCTTTGGAGTGACTGTATATCTTCTTAGGTAGGGTGTCCTTATCTAGGCTGCAAGGCTCCGACATCCCCTTTTCCATCTCCATAGTTTCAAATTTCTCTTCTGCTTGTAATTTTCCACCTTGTTTAGAGCTATCATCAGCCACTGTTATTGGTTCATCATTCCTGTTAGAGACTTCTTCCTTGATGCCTTTGAACTCCATGAGCATATTTTTAAGCAAGCCATCTGTAAATTCTTTCAGATCTTGGGTTTGTTTCTCTAATAGATGAGCAATTTTTTTTAGCATAGACATGTTCTAGGCTTAGAATTTTGTTAGTCTTAGGCAATTTTGCAAATAACCAGTAGAGGTCCTACAGAGTCCTAAAGAAAGCAACAGTCTGTTTTGATATTAAAGCAATGTCTCGTACTGGAACAGAATTCTCGCAAGATCTTCCCACCCACTGCTCTTATCTCTTATCTCCGAAAACCAAAACAAATGCAGTAAGAGCTGTTACTAATTAGTTTGAGTTAATTTAAGTCCTTCTTCTACTTAGAAAAGAGAATTAGCCTGCCTCATATCGAGGTGGCTTCAAGCAGAGCCAGAGACGGGGGAAAAAAGGAGAAACGGAGAGACGGAAAAGTACTTGCATCTCTGTGCGTTGATTGATGTCTTAATATCTTGGAATTTAGCAGATGTCCTCCCCTCAGTTCACAGCATTCATTTGCAGTAAATCGTAGTAGAGGATCAAAGTAGATTTGCTTATCTTCCTGTCACTCTAGCTTGCTTAAATTAAAGAAAGCAGCTTTCCACGCCGAGAGTTTATTCCAGGGGAGAAGGTGCCGGGGGAAGCCCCACTCACTGTTTATAGGCTCGATCTGATGTCTGCCTGATGTTTTCACTCCGGAGTTGTGATGAGTCGAAAGTCTTGCAGGGAACTATCCAATTAGCTTTGTAGATTAAAATAAGAGCTTTGTAGATTGCAGAGTTGAAAGAAAAGAAAAAAGTTTTAAAATGGCGGATGGCACTTACTGGACCCTGTGCACACTGAGCTTGCGTTCCAATGGGATATTAATTTCCCTGTGGAACAGAGAGGCCCCAGAGATTCACAAGGAATTCCTGAGTAGATGGTGGGTGGGTTGGCGTACCCAAAAGCCGATTCTGTCAATCACAGCAGCAACTGACCCTCAGTGGAACAGGAGCTCGAAGTATTCGAGCTATCCAAGTGCCATGTCTCCGCCCACCCGTGGACCAAAATGTTTTTGAGCTAAACGTTAGGAGGAACTTCCTGAAAGAGCAGTTCTGCAGTAGAGCAGGCTTCCTTCATTGGAAGTTTCAAAGTAGAGCCTCGATGGCCATCTGACAGCAATGCTGATTCTGTGAACTTAGGCAGATCATGAGACAGGGAGCAGGAAGGGATGATCCAGTGCTTGCCTCTCGTGGTCCATTCTTACATGCTCACAGTAATGCTGATTCCTACTTGGGGAGCAGGAAGTAGAAAAATTGGTTTTTATACCCCACTTTTTACTACCTGAATGAGTCTCAAAGTGGCTTACAATCACCTTCCCTTCCTCTCCCCACAACCCTGTGAGATAGGTGGGGTTGAGAGAGGTCTGACAGAAGTGCTGCGAAAACTGCTCTTAGAGGGCTGTGACTAGCTCAACCAGCTCAATGCATGTGACGGAGTGGGGAATCAAAGCCATCTCTCCAGATTAGAAGATGCTGCTCTTAACCACTACACCAAGTTGGCTCAGGAAGGAATTTTCCAGGGATCCTGGAATATTTGCCTTCCTCTGGGCAGGGGTCACTGGAAAAATGGGGAGGATGGGAGGTAATTGTGAGTTTCCTACATTATGCAGGGGGTTGGACTAGATAACTCTTGAGGTCCCTTCCAGTTCTATGTTTCTAAATATACAACCTATATGTAATTAATATATCAAGGTTTAATTGGGTTTTTAACCCTTGCATACCAACATCAAAACATCACTTATTTGATCCACCAATAGTTATTCCTGGAAAATGGGGGGGGGGGAGTGTATTCAATGGCACTGCAAAGTGCATATCTAGCTGATAGTTATACAGTATGGGTGCCTGGCATGCTAATTTGGATGTGAATCTAAATGTATATCTAATTGATTCAGCAAAATATATTCATGGAAGAATGCTTCCATACACGGTCCTCCTTATCTGTATGTGTGTTAAGTTATAGGTGAAGCAACTCTCCTGTAAGAATTGGTTTTGCATGTGTGAATTCAAATAATCCCATATGATCGCATAGCGCAGGGGTAGTCAACCTGTGGTCCTCCAGATGTTCATGGACTACAATTCCCATGAGCCCCTGCCAGCAAACGCACAACTCAGGGGCAGACAGGTTTCCCCATGCCACATGGTGGCATAGAGCATGTATTCATACTGAGACTGTGACATCAGCACTATTGTGTTCCCAGGAGCATTATTAACAGCTTCTCCTGGAAAACTGGGCAGTACTATGTTGCTTAGGACAATTCAGTTGGTATGACAGGATGAAATGGCAACTGTCACCAGTGCCATTGGGAAGGATATAGATCACAGGAACAAAATTCTTGAGGCCTTGATTACCGTAAAACCTATGGCTTGTTTTGACAGGATGTTGGGATTGTGTCTGGGTGGTACAAGAGGGAACCCTAGAAGGAATCTTTGATAGAATGATTTTCAGCAGCCAGTTATCAAAACTATAGTTTTACAGTGGAAAGTGAATTATGAAACTGATCATCATTATCTTTGAACTAGTTATAAACAGAAACACAATGTATATGGTGGTACAACAGTGCTACTGAATCTATCACTGCTTTTAGCACTTTCCAGAGCAAGCTACTATTGGATCAATATAACTTAAAACGAGTGTCTTCTGGTTGTCCATTAATTAGCCACCAAAAAGCTAAAACCATCTTGGAGAAAGCTTGCTGACTCCAAGTTTCCTTTCTACAAAGTTTTTCTTTTTTATGCTTGGCTGAACAATGAAATACGGAGGACTTGGCTAGAAGCTCAAGGTCTGTCAGGAGAGTGGAGATTGCAGACTTGAGCTGTGAGAGAACAGCATCTTGATAAATGGCTACATCATGGTGGAAAGAGCAGTATTGGCTGTACTATTCCATCAGCAACATCTGTTAATGAACTATCCATCAAACCCTCTGGAGAGGGCATTCCTAGAGTTGCTCTGAAAAGCCCATACTAACATATATAGCTGTCTTTGATAGTGATGGCCATTTTTGTGTAAAAGCCAAGTACTGCTGAAGTTTCACAGACAAGATATGTGAGTGACTTGTCCGATAGATGGGGCAGTCCCTTCCTATCACTACTCCCCATTTCTTCCCTCTTTTCAGTGCAGCCTTTTCAACACCACCTTCATTCCTCATTTTATTCAAGACTAATTTTTTCCTCTGCCTTTGTTTTGGTTCTCAGATACATACAAATAAAAGAATCTGCCTTGGACTGAGTTAATCATTGGCCTCTGTAGCCCAGTCCAGTCTATTCCAACTGGCCATGGCTTTCCAAGAATCTTGTCTTTCCCCAGCCCTGCTGCTAGAGATTTAATTGCCTGGATCTCAGAGACTTGAATTCAAACCATGACACATTCATAGAATTCCATGAACCAATGTGGCTTATTACTGTTGAGTGACTGCAGTAGAGCAGCTAGAATGGAGCACAGTAGCACCATAGAAACCCACAAGATTTTGGAGGTATAAACTTTCAAGAGTCAAAACTCACTTCATCTTGATAAAGGGAGATTTGACAATTGAAAATTTATTGCCCCCCCCCATCTTGTTGGCCTTTTTATTATTCAGCAATTAAGGGGTTAATAACTCATCAGTTTTCAGCAGTGAGGTAAGATTTCATGCAAGCGGATGAATATTTAGGGCAATAAAGGGCATGCGTTGTGGACTCAACTGAGTTGGCTTGAAAAGAGCAGAGTTATTCATTATAAGGAATGTGACTATATCTGCCTCTTGACTGCCTCTTGTTGGTACTAGATTTAACCATGCCAGCGTAAAGCAGCATCTCAGAAAAGGGTCAGTGTGCCACTGGACTCAAATAGATGTTCTACTGCAGATCAACCTCAGAAACTATCTTCTTTGCATTTCTCTCTGCTGTTTCTGTAGGTGACTTCTTTAACCAGAGCTTGATGTTAGCACTCGTACAGAATCCTTGCCTGACATTGCTCAAATCTGCTGTAGATTCATATATGGACTCAAGGACCCTGTGATTTGCCACACCTGCTTACGAAGGGTTTATTGTTATCTCTGATAGTATATGACACTGTAGTGTTTTGGATTTCAATATATCAGTGCAGATGTTTAGGACTTCCTTGCAGAAGAACTAAGGAGACACAATTCTGGGGGAACTGGTCCATGGAAACCAGTACAGTCTCTATATCTCCTGTCTTCACAGGTCTGGTGGGAGGATAAAATGAGAGGATCGGCACAGTGCCTTGAGTTCCTCTAAAAAGAGAATGTAACAGAAATATAAAGAATGAAATGGGGGGAAAAACGTATGGTGTTCACTGCAGTAACCGCATATTAGTCTATTCATACAGCAAATAATTTTGTTTCATATGATCTTTGGAATGAATCTCAGTGGCCTGAAGAGGGGAAATGAAGAGGTTGGAAACACTGGAGACTGTCAACAGCCCTGTAATTACTTGTTGAATAGGCATAGACACTGATAGAAACAGCAGAGAATGAAGTAGAAGGTGTAGAAAAATTCATCTGAGTTTTTTATGGGCCATGTCATTAATAGTGGTAGTTGCCTGCTGCTCTACATTAACATTTCAGTATATATATATATAAAAATAATCCCTTTCCCAGGTGTGCATACTGTCCTTTTACCTTTCAACAGGACCTTGGCTCAGCCATGAGTGCATAAAGAATGTTTTTTGTACTGTTGATCAGCAGCCAGAGTTTCTACTGCTCTAGTGGCTCTTCCTGAAAAACCATGTTCTGTGCCATTGTGGCCCAGAGGCAGCTGTTCTCCACATGTACATGGAGAGTGAAATCTATGGGGTCAAATAAACAGTTGTCGATGGTGAAGCAAATTGAGTTGAAGATGGATGGGTGGGTCTTTGATCTCTCTTCACTTTTCAGAATAAGGAAGTCCTGCCAGCTGTCCCAACACTGCAGCTGCAGTGAAGGGTTAAGCTCATTCAAATGTGGCATTTGGGCTTGATGCTTTGCATGTCAGTGTCCATAAAGAAGTTCTTTTTTATTTCAGTGGTTCAGGGAGCAGCCTTTTGCCATAATGGTAAGGTATGTTAAAAATTAAAGTCTTCAGATACTTCAGTGTTACCTAGGCATTCATAAAGTCTCTTAAGTCAACAGGCAGGACTTAGTATACATGCCATTTTGTTGCTGCTGACATTGCTTTCATGCAGGGGTCTTATTTTGCATCACAAATGATAAATATGAAATATTTATTTGTATGTTTGGATATTTACACCCCACTTTTCTTTCCAATGTGGGTACAGTTCTGAGAGTGGCTGAGCTGGCTTTATAGTCTATTTGTCTCTCCAATGAGGACCCCAAAGTGGCTTACATTGTTCTTGCCTTTTCCATTTTATCCTAACAATGAGAATTAACTGTTTGTTTCAATGAAGTCCCCTTCCATTGCTCAAACATTTCAGCAATGGAATGCAATTTTTTAAAACAAACAAACAAACAAACAATACTCAAATTTCCCCAACTGACAAAAACCTGCCCTGCTTACAAAAACAAGATTTAACAAATCTGGGAACAGCCAAAAGTAATATTTAAAATCACTGTGTCTGAGGACAGTACCAAGCTTGGAGCCTACCTGGGAGAAGGGGCCAAGGAGGAATATGGCACACTATAATCTTACTTGCCATGGAGAAGGGTCCAGCTACCATTGATGACCTGGAGAGGGGGGCTGGCCCATGAACAAGGAGATGGCAGAAGCCAATGTAGAGCTAGCTACAGATATACTTCAGCACCTATCAGAGAGGCAGGAGTTTGGCAGGCTGAGGCCATCTCTGCACTGGAGGCTCTGCACCAGGCTGCAGGCTGGAGTTTGAGCTGGGGTAGGTTGTCCCACCTTTTCCTGCTCCTGAACAGGGGAGCATTTGGCCTGGTGAACTTCGTCCACCCTGGATTTGTGCTCCTATACGGGAGCCAGGGCAACAAAACTCCCAGCATAAAAATGATCTGAAAGAGGATTTATGTTTTTATTATTATTATTATTATTATTATTATTATTATTATTATTAGATTTATTGCCCACCACTCCCTTGCAGCTCGTGAATGCTGATTTCCTTAAAGACTCTTAAAATATTCATAAAGTAAAGTAAATATTCATAAAGTATAATTTTCCTTTCTCACCAGGTTTGTTCATTTATATGTATTAAACATATATTACATTTTTGCTTTGACCACCTTATACTAAATGCCTACTGACTGACAAACCTACCTGCATGCCTCTAGCTACCATCCTAAACATACCAAACAATCTATTGTATACAGCCTGGCCCTATGTTACAACTGCATCTGCTCCCATCTCACAGATAGAGATGCCCACTGAATGATCTACAACAAACCTTTTTGGAACTAAAGTACCCAGCCAATGAGGTCAAGAAACAGATTAACAAAGCCAGAAGGATACCAAGAGAAAACCTGTTAGAAGACAGACGCAAAAGAGGCAATATCAGAACACCACTAGTAGTTACATATAGCCCTCTGCTCAAGACATCAGCAGTGACTTTCCCAAGTACTGGAGGACAAACGTTTTCTTGCACACCGACCACCCCCCAATCTCAAACAACTCACCTGCAAAAATGCAGCATCTAATGTGAACATGGACACGGGTACTAGAGCTTGCAACAAACCCAGATGCCCACTTTGCTGCCTCATACACTCCAATGACACAATCACTGGACCTACAACATCACCTATATCATCAAAGGCTTATTCACTTGCTCATATTCTAGTATTGTATCTGCCAACAATGCCCCTCTGTTTTCTACATAGGGCAAATAGGTCAAACCGTCTGCCAAAGTATTAATGGACACAAGTCTGACATAAAAAATCACAGAACTGAAAAACTGTAGGGGAACACTTCAACCTTCCAGGACATTCTATAAGGGACCTCAAAGTAGCCGCTTTATTGCAAAGGAATTTCAAGAACAGACCAGAAAGGGAGATTGCAGAAATGCAAGTTATTACAACACTCAATACAATGGCATACCCTAGATTCAACAATGACATAGATTTTTTAAATCTCACTATGCACGCTAACCTCATTCAACTCTTATATCTACATTCTTACAATTCCCTCTTCTTTTTAATTTATTTTATTTGGGATAATGTGACTGTAATGTGATGTTAGTAATATGTAATATAATTTTGAATTTAACTCTCTGGTCTCAGGACAATTGCCAGCACAGCTTGTTACTTGCAGGGATGCTTCCATGCTTGGGTGGAGACTGCTGCGGCTTAATTTGAATATTATGACACAGTTTACTAATTTGCCACAATTTGCTTTAGCCTTATATCTCCACAGTTATGATGGTTTTTCATTTAGTCTGAGGAAGAGTGCATGCACTCAAAAGCTCACACCTTAATAAATATTTGTTGGTCTTAAATGTCGTATTGGACTCTATTTTTGTTGTGCTACTTCAGGCCAACACAGCTACCCACTTGAATTGCTAGCACATAGTTTGGTTAAGCTACAAAACAAGAGTGTCCTTAACGTTGCTTTAAAACATTGCATTACCCAATGTTAGTCTGTTCTTGTGTTCAGACAACTTCGTAAACATCCCATGGCAGTCTCACTTCTTCCCTGTTTTTTTTTTTCTTGATCCTAAAACTGGTTTCTCCCACACTTTTTCTTTTCAAAGCAACAAAGCCTCTGCTCGTAATCTGAACTAAGTTATTTGCATTGGTGACGTCCGGCACAACTTGCCCACTAAAACCCATTGAGAAAGGGTAGGCAGGTTTGATTTTTGTTCTTTTAAAATGTGCAGGTGATTTCATTGAAACAAGCAATTATTCTCATTGGCTATACTTTCCTTTTAGCTCTGTCTTGTGTGTGTGTGTGTGTGCTGGTCTAGTCTGGTTTGGTCTGGTTGTTCAGTCCCACCCTTCCTCTCTCCAGCCTGAGAAAGCTGTGAGCACGTCTTGATCTTGCTTTACTTGAGACTAGGGATATTATTGAAGCCAATGTTGTTACTCACATGCAATATCCACCCAATTGTCTGCTGACTGTTCGCACCTTACTCCGAGTTGCAAAAACCTTTTTTCTTTTCAGTACATTCTTTTAATGTTTTCAGTTTTTAAAAAATGTCAGAGGCCAAGTGATTGAACAAATAAATTATCTTTTGTGTGTCAGGGTTCTTGTTTGAGAACCCGTTGTGTTTTACACAAAAATAAATGGGGCTACTCTCATGTAAGGAAGGCAGAGCAAATGATGCTGCTGAAATGCTCAAACACTTCAGCACCTGCACAAAACAAAAACAAAGCCCAATACTAAGAACGCAGGGAACCCATGAGGAAAGTTGGACCCAATCTCACTAATCGTGTGATCATCAGAAGTGGCATTACCCACACAAAAATGCAAAAGGCAGCTGTAGTCTGAAAAACCCCTGTCTACCCGTGCTCTATCAAGCATGGTGGTTAGATGACAAGAGAGATCTTTCTTCCTAAACAGAGAAATCTCTTTGTACAAAAAATGTTCCTTTCTTCTGGATAAAATATGTTTATTATGAAAATATGACCATTCCATCTGCATGTGAAAAACTGTTTTAAGAGGTACTTGGAGATTTCAGTATTTTAGATCCATAATGAAACAAAATCATCTCCCTTAATAAAATGCATTTCCAGAAGTGATTATTCTTCAGTGCCGATAAAAAGTACGAGCATTATCATGCATGATTTCTTAGGCAATATGAAAAGCAATGCAATTACATTTATGAGCACTGATAAGGTGTTCATCTGATAATCATCAGAGGTTAAAAGTTTAAAAATCACACTAGAAAAAGCACTGCACATTAAAACTAAATAAAAAATTTAATACTGCACTCAAGCTATCACATTTCTTACTTTGCCTCAATAAGGGGGCTAGACCCAGTGTGTGCCTGTGTGATCGTGTATTGAAATTGCCTAGGAACTTCATTTTCTTTCTTGTGTGTGGATTCCTTCTGATGAAAAAAATCCTTTGGGAATTATTTGAAGCAATAACTCATTCAAAAACAAAGGAGATTAATTTTAGTTTGTGATCTTTTACGAGGGTTACCAGCTGGGCTTGGCATCAAGAGGGAGACTGGATGGAGTGGGGACCGGAGGAGACAGAATTGCTGGAAATTTTGGCAATTCCTTGAAAGGACTGATATCACTTCTGGATTTTCTACAGAAGTAATGTCATTCTCTCTAAGACCCATTATGCACGGGGGGAATAACGTACATTCGGGGTGGAATAGCTGCAACTAAAATCACCGATAACGCACGGTGCCAGCTGCAACTGGCCACAGCTTCGGTGCATGCCACCAAAAAAGCCACATGAGTGAAACGCAGAAGAAAGCGCAGCTTCTGGGTGACTGGGGTGCAACCAGAAGCGGTGCCGGGATCGCCGCGTGCATAATCGGTTATTCTGGGTTTTGCCGCCGTCGCGCCCCGTCCCGTGCATAACCGGTGTGCTTCACATCTTCCCCCTCCGTGTTTTCCATGTGACCCAAAATCGCCGTTTCGGCGGCTGTGCATAATGGGCCTAGGAAGCACACCGGTTAATTCCTAGAGAGGTGTGACATCACTTCTATTTGAAATATTCCTCTTTCTCCTGCAGGCCACGAGATAGGATATCTCCCACCCATGTCCCCAGGGGGCACATGACAACCTTATCATTTCCAAATGGAGAACTGATTATTTACACTGATTCTGTCATTACTAACAAAAATTTCTAGAATTGCAGCCCTTTTTGGTCATTACAGATACACATTCTGGAAGCCTGGCAGCTGTGTGTATTGGGAGTGTGCACTACACATAAACCTCCTGGTAGACCCAATATATACATGCTGCTCCTTCAGATAAAATGAAGATCATACATACCATAAGGATTATGCATGGCACATACTATGACGTGAAACACAGTGACTTGAAAGGGTCTTTTGCTGCTAAGTATTGTGTGCATTTTTGATATCTATACTACTTAAAGCTCAATGAAAATTGTTATTTATAATTTCAAACAATTTATATAGCTATAATAAGCATATCCTTACATAAATAACCTTTCTTCAGTTACCCATTACCTTTTCGAAAACCCTGTCATGTTTATAACCATAACAGAGACACAGTAGTTAAACAGGCTTGTTTCCTAGATCAGTGATCCCCAACCCCCGGTCTGAGGACCCGGACCGGTCCGTAGATCAGGCAATACCAGGCTGCGGCTCCTCCTCATCCTCCTCCCTGGCTGCTGCCTCCTGGGCTGGGTTGCCTTAACACTCTGCCGCCGGCTCACTTTTGGTGTTCTCCAGTGGCCGCCATGGCTGGGGCTCCCCCTTGGCACGGCACTGTGCAACTGGTGCTGGCACCGCCCCCCAGCGGGCAGCGGGAAGTCAGGGGCGCCGGCAGGAAAGCAAGTGGAGCAGGGGCTCAGCCGGCGGCAGCAACGTCCCTCGGTAAAAGACTACCCCCCCCAGGCCTCAGTAAAATTGTCAAGCATTGACCGGTCCCCGGTGATAAAAAGGTTGGGGACCACTGTCCTAGATCACCTAAACTGTATACAGGTGATTATGATCTTGAAAAATCCTGTCTAATCCTGAGTAGAATTAAAAGAGTCAGGAAAGTGGAAGATAAAGGGCTACAATGTTTGGTTACCATAGATTTTAAAAACAGATCCCTCCCCATGTTAAAAAAGAATTCCAATACCACAAATACCATACATTTTTTTCAAACAAATTCTTAGTCTGAACAATCCAGTGATTTAACACAGGTGGTGCAGTGTTTCCAACAGTTCCAGTTTGTCAAAATTCAAAATGTGCATCTATATATAAAATTTATTACATTTTATTAGCATTTATACTAATATTACCAATGTTCTCTTTGGACAGACAAAAGAGATTTGGTGAATGACCTCGTGTTTCTAGAGCTTTTAAAATTATGACTTGTACTGGTCACATGAACACATGCGACTGCCTTATACAAATCAAAAACTTGGTCCACACATGTCAGTATTATCTATTCAGGCTGCAGCAAGTTCCCAGGTTCTCAGGGAGAGGTCTTTACATCATCATCTACTGCCAGTTCCTTTAATTTGAGATGCCAGGGATTAAACCTGGGACATTCTGATCGGTAATCTAGAGATCTTCGCCAATTTTAATAACAGAAAAGGCCAAAAACAAGGACAGTACTGAAAAATATGATTGTGCTTATCCATGCTCTATGGTAGCTTTATAATGGGAAGTCTATACCCATATTCCATTATTTTGCTAAAACTCTGCATCAGTAGTGTGTTTAAGTGTTGCCATCAAATCAAAGCTGACATATATGGTCACGTTGACCCCCCTCCTAAAATTGTCAGTGATGGGCCTGGAAGGGATGAGAAAGGGAAGGACACCTAGTGGGTGTTTACACAGCTTTGCTTCTCAACCATATTTTGCATAACTGTGCCAGTTCTGGGATTTCTCGAAGCCTAAAGAATTTTTCTGGGGTTTTCAATGGTAAAAAACTTAAGACAGGCCAGTCTACAACT
This sequence comes from Paroedura picta, assembly GCF_049243985.1. Taxonomy (NCBI): domain Eukaryota; kingdom Metazoa; phylum Chordata; class Lepidosauria; order Squamata; family Gekkonidae; genus Paroedura; species Paroedura picta. Next base: position 69,253,993 of record NC_135375.1, on the reverse strand, counting down.
ATCATGTGACTTCTTTATATGCAGAGGCCCAAGACGACACTTAAATATAGCAAAACGGGTAACTCCTATATTCATTATAATATGCAGATTATTCACTATGTGGTAAAGGTAAAGGTATCCCCTGTGCAAGCACCGAGTCATGTCTGACCCTTGGGGTGATGGCCCTCTAGCATTTTCATGGCAGACTCAATACGGGGTGGTTTGCCAGTGCCTTCTACAGTCATTACCGTTTACCCCCCAGCAAGCTGGGTACTCATTTTACCGACCTCGGAAGGATGGAAGGCTGAGTCAACCTTGAGCCGGCTGCTGGGATTGAACTCCCAGCCTCATGGGCAAAGCTTTCAGACGGCTGCCTTACCACTCTGCGCCACAAGAGGCTCTTCACTATTTGGTATTAATAGTAAAATGTATACATAGCTATACATTCAAAACATATGTTCTCTACATATGAACCTAAATAAAAGCTTGTCTTTATGACTGGCACACATATGGGTCACACATGACATTATTTCCTAGGTGTTCTGTATTTAAATAGGACAATCTTGAAGCTGGCCAAGGAGCACAGATTCACTCCACAGTTGGTAGTTTGCTAGAATTTGTTAACAGAGTAAATAAAGAAATCATGTTGCAGACTCTGATTAAGAATAGGTAAAGATTTATTCAGGAATTACCATACTTGAGAGTTCAGAGGTGAGACAGAGATAGGAGCTGACTACATGTCTAACTAAGAAAGAGAGATAGACTGAAAACTGTGGCTTCCGAGAAGAAGCAGGAAATTGCCCCTAAGAATAGCAATCTGGAGACAGACACATAACAGGAGAGAAGGTCATGACCTCACTGTCCTATCTAACAGGCTTCTTGCTGCCCCCTGCAGAATCTTCTTCTATTCTTATTTGTACACCAGACATTCTCCACATAGGTAAAGGTAAAGGTATCCCCTGTGCAAGCACCGAGTCATGTCTGACCCTTGGGGTGACGCCCTCTAGCGTTTTCATGGCAGACTCAATACGGGGTGGTTTGCCAGTGCCTTCCCCAGTCATTACCGTTTACCCCCCAGCAAGCTGGGTACTCATTTTACCGACCTCGGAAGGATGGAAGGCTGAGTCAACCTTGAGCCGGCTGCTGGGATTGAACTCCCAACCTCATGGGCAGACAGCTTCAGACAGCATATCACTGCCTTACCACTCTGCGCCACAAGAGGCGATATTCTCCACATACAAACTAAAATAAAAGCCTGTCTATATAACTGACACACATATGGGTCACATATGACATTATTTCCTAGGTGTTCTGTCTTTAGATAGGAAAATCTTGAAGCTGGTAAATGTCTCTTCAGGAGCAGAGATTCACTCCATAGTTGGTAGGTAGCTGGAATTTGCACTTCACAGCAGCAGCTAGATATAAGTCAAGCTCCAGTGTGTACTGGGCCAAGGTTCCAAAGCTAAGAAGCTGCAAGCTAATCCATATGAACCAGCTGAACTAGACTCGGGTTTAAATAGCCTCAAAGGGCAAAACTCAGACTGATGCTTGTTCCCGAGCCTCTGCCTCCCAGGGTTTCATTGGGCCATGCTATTGCAAACAACTAAAGATACTAGGACCACAATCTGGCTTGGTGGTCAGAGTATGGACTGCAAGTCTGATGCTTCTTTCTTGTGAGTTTCCTACTTCATATGTGTGCTGCCTCTACCAATCTTGTCTGGTGGGAAGAGCCCCTGGGGTTGGTAGCCTGGGTCCAAAGAGAGTAAAGTAGCCAGTCTCCAGTTGGGGCTCGGAGTTCTTGAGAAAATACAACTGATCTCCAGAGATCAGTTCTCCAGGGGAAAATGTAGTTTGGGATTGGGTTGGAGTGTTTCTGTGGTATTACATCACTGCTGCCTTCCTCCCCACTCTCAGCCCTCAAGTCTCCAAAAATTTCTCAACTTATAGTTGGCAACTTTATATGAGAGTGAAATAGCTTTTCTTGGATCTGGAGGGTCAGCAGCATCTCTGGTGGATGGGCTGTATAAACAGGCCCCTTGGCTGTAGTCTCGGGATCCAGGAGCTTCCTCAGCACTTTCTGTTCCTCCTCAGATAACTAATTTATTCCAGAGTCCATCCCAAGAGGCACCCTGACATTATTTAGACTTCTGTGCTGTATGAAGATGCTTTAAATCCAAGCAGACACTCTTAATTGAAGAACAATCAATTACCCTTTATTTACAGAAAGGTATGTCCAGTTTCACTAGAGGACTTTGTCAAAATGTTACTATTTCTGTATTCTTGCTGGCTCTAGATGCTGCCATGGTATGTGATTTCAGCTTCATTTCTGATTCATCTTTACACAGAGGCTGACACTGCAAAGGTGACATTGACCTTTTCTGCATTGCTCAAATGTTGATTGCTGAAATACTGTATTAATTGTAATACTATTAGGAAGCTTTCATTTCTACTACATGGTAGATCAGGCTTTCTCAATGATGGCTTCATGAAAACCTGGGGTTTTCTTGACAGCTCTGGAAAGGTTTCCCGAGTGGGTGGGTGTTAATTATGTATGTATGTATGTATGTATGTATGTATGTATGTATGTATGTATGTATGTATGTATGTATGTATGTATGTATGTTTGTGTTTGTGTTTGTATTTGTATTTGTATTTATATAATTTTTAAAGTATTTATCAGTTGGTATGACCATATAGGGTCATGCCAACTTGCCCCCTTCCAAATGGCCTATGATGGGCCTGGAGGGGATGGGAAGGAGATGAGGCTCGGGTGGATATGTACACAACTATGCTTCCCAATCATATTCTGCCTGACTGTGTCACTGAAGAATGTTTTGGGGGTTTCTCAAGGGTAAAAAAGTTGAGAAAGATTATTTTAGATTATATTCATTTGTCTGAAACAACCCTCTGTAGAACAATTATCTTTCAGCAGGAGGTGCTATACAATCTTTAATTGTATTCTATGCATTTTCAAGGAAAATAAATTAACAAAGGACAGATATTCATGTTGTGCTTACAGAAAGAAACCTAGATAGTTATCCTAACTTTATGTATATATGTATGTATTCTCAATATTTTTGCAAAAATTAGAAATAGGAACATTCCACAGTTCTAATCCCATGTAATTAATACACTTTAAAGAATTCCTCACACTAACATTTCATCTCTGCCATGTAGTTGTAGTAAATGCATGCTCGGACATCATTTGAATTTGAGCTCGGCTGTGATACCTCTTGTCAAGACCAATGTTCAGCCTTAATGCCAGTGGAAAGCATAAAGAGAAAAACACAGAAAAGAGCAAGAGTCCAGGAGCACCTTTTTGACTAACAAAAATGTTGGCAGAGTTTGAATCACTTTCATGAGTAATTTCTTCAGAAATATTTGAAGTGAACCAGTGGACCAGTTTTAGAAATCTTGACGTTGGCATTAAATTTTCTGTTAATGAAAAAACAGAACTGTTTACATGACAGATGAAGACACTGATATCATACATTTCCAGAAATGGATTTTCCACATGTACACCAGTTTTGATATGCAAAGCAGCCGTTAGTGTTGACTAAGGTTCAGTTATACTGTTTTCCATCAGTAGATGCTGTATTGTCTTTTCAGATTATGTTCCCACTTCTAGTTCTTTAACCAAATTAAACAAAAAGGCAGAAGTTCGGAACTGGTTTGATGTAGTTATTTCCCTCTCCCCCCTTTTAAGGAATCAGATTGTGAGATGCAAAGGAATTCTTTCACTGTGGAGTATGTACACCAGGGAACTCATCAAAGTCTTTTCCAATCAGTTTTCTGCAAAAAATTGGTGGCAGAAGATCAACTGTTGCTCATTGAGGTTCCCACCTCTTTGACCATTGACCACAACATGCATTTTTGTTTGATTAAAAGCTCACTGCATCAAAGCATAATATGAAAGATAGCAGAATCCTTCAAAGTCACAAGGACCCTTCTTTTAATCATAGCACTTATGAAACAAGGTCATTTCATCTTAAACACTTGTCAAGTGAATTTTAGAATGCTTTCTCCATGTACTCCCCAGATAAAAGTCATTTGATGTTTTATGCAAGCATTAACCACCTCCAAAGGCCAAAAGCCAAGTAATGCAAATGTCTCTCAACAACCTCCTTTTTTCACTATATGCAATCTTTAATTATATGGCCATGTGTTAAACAACATTATGTCATGTTCTTTCTTTTCCATCAGAAACAAGCAAGAGGAAGACTACCAAGATTTGTGGCAGTATATGAGCTTTTATGAGACACTGCTCACTTCTTCAGATACAGATGTGAATCTGTTTTAGATACCAAATGACAATAGCAGAAGAATGACAATAGCAGGCATGACTGGTAATATGCATAGAGTAGTAGCGTAGAGTGATCAGCATTGGTATGAGACAGGAAACCTAGGTCTCCATTACATCCAGGTGGATACATTGCTTTGCACTTCATTACCAGTTGGAGTTCAGAAGTCTCTCTTTCTAATCTCCCTTTGAAATTTCTTTTTAAGAGAATTGCTGTTCTCAGGTCAGCAGCTGACCTCCCTGGAAAGTTAAAATATCCCCTCACTGTTTTTTGACTGTCATGGTTTCTAATATCAGACTTTTATCCATTTATTCTTTGTTGCAGGGACTGGTCTGATTTGAACCTGGACCTCCTGGATCCTAGTCCAACACTTCAATCAAACATATATTGGCTCAAGAGAGTTACACATTATCAATATTTTTTAGTAATGGATTCAGGCTACAATTCCTAAGCATCACTGCCGAGTGATGAAGAAGGGGAAAGGGTCTGAATGTGCATCAGCCAGCTCCACCAAGCAGAAACCAAGAACAGTGCCCTTCATGAAGGGAATGTCTATATGCTATATACTGCATAGATAACAGCCATTATAGGGATTAGGACCTCCTCACCTGTCTGTTTGTTATAATCTAAGTAGTTCATCCACAGATTTCCAGTTAATGTCCCAGTAATGTCTCTGGCTCTGCTAGATTCTCCAACACGGTCTGCTGGCAACACTTTTTTGGTCCAGGGTTCCTGGGACTCCCCTGGCTCCAGCTCTCATTCAGGATTTCCTCTGGACCTGCCAAGAAGTAGTCTTGTAACAACTTGGAGGTAAACACAACAACAGTGTCTTTGTACAACATCATCAGTGTATAATCTAATGTGTACCTATGCTAAATGTTGTCAAAGACCATGTCCTAGAATTCTCCTCCACAAGCTATTCTGAGTGTGAGCCCAGCTAGTGTCAGTGGTGCTGCATCACAACAGCGTCTAAACAAAACAGACATCTGAGGAAGATCGCGGTTTCTTGTGAGGCAGACTGAGATTACATACAAGAAGCCTTGGCTACATTTTATCTCTGCATTTGCTTGCATGTCTATTCCTTTAAAAAATGAAACCGCTTCATAAACTGCGAACACGGTGCATACATCAACAAAATGGCCTTTTAATCCTATCATAAATAAGTTGGAAAACATATGCTAGCTGATAATTGCAAAACTGGCGCTGACTCATTTCGCTTTCATGACTAATTATATTTTATTTCAAGGGGAAGTTAGCTTGTCAGAAATGGGGGGAAATATCAGAGATGCTGAAGTTAAAACTTTCACAGGCTCTTTGCCAGTGGTTCAAGACAGATATAGCTGGGAAAATGTTCAACTGGAGTCAACCAACTTTATAAACATGCAAGATGTCTTCCCTGCAGGAAGGCTTTCTTTATTGAAAGAAAACTTAAAAGAAAGGGAGTCATTGGCTCCATTCCCATATATTTCCTAATAGCAGATCAGGCAAGGAATGCAAAGAATTAATTTAAATATTGTTCTCAACTTAAAGTTATTATCCTTTCTGTTGTTTTCTGTGAGCACGGACACAGAATACCCATTTAATAAGCGAATAAAGTAGAATGAGAATAGGGGAAGGGGGACTTAGCAGAACAATGCACTTCATTCCTCAAAGCTAGTCTTTGGTTGACTGGTTTCCTCATCTTCATGAAATGTGTGAAATTTCAGTTGCATGTCTACTCAATCTAGAGTGCAAGGTAATTAAAAGGTCTAATGATCATTCTTGGGTGTTTCTTTATCCTAAACTTAAATGAGAAAGATACCTCTGCCTTGAAAGGATAGACTAATATTTGGTCTTCAGACTCATTTCCTTGTTTTAAAAAGTGCTTTATGTGTTTGTTTAGATGTGTTGTTAACTCATCTCAGAGAAAGTCATGTAGGTGTCACATGACTTACCTGTCCTTACCTATACTTTTACATTGAATAAACTTTTTCTAGCACTTTCATTTTTAAGGCTCTTATCAACTATACATTTGCAAATTGTATATTTGCTCTCTATGATTTTGTATCATGGGCTTCATCTCTGCCATTCTTGAATACTCCAGCCAGTAACAGAGCCATCCTCCATGCAATTAAATGCCCATTGAAGTCAAGGGGCTTAGAAGAGTATGATTCTGCTTAGAATGGCACTGTCAGTCCACAGACCTGAGACAGAGTGTGCAGCATGGACAGCTTAGCATCACTTTTGAGAAAGAGAGATAATGCAACCATGCAGGGAACTTCCCATTTATATGGCACTTTTGATGGCAGGGTTCTAAGACAACTGACAATAAGAGAAGATTTTTTAAAAAGCTGTGGTAATTTATGAAAATGTTAGGGGTCTATAATGATATAAAATGTCCTCTCTTCCTTGTTCCTGTTCCAACTGCTAATCTTTAAAAGTTCTATGATGGCCACAAAGAAAATAACTCATGTTGTCCAAGTGCACTACCAATCTTCAATCCTGCTGTTGAAGAGTTGTGACTCTTGGCAGCACTGAATGCACAAATAAACACATAAAGTAGGCCATTGATTAATCAAGGTCAGTACTGCCTTCTCAGACTGGCAATAGTTGTATACAATCTCACATCACCTAGTATCTGATCCTTTAACTGGAAGTGCCAGGAATTGAACCTGGGCTTTGCCTGAAGTTTCCACAACCCCTCTCAATGGCCAATGAAAGAAGCAGTGTTGGTATTAGTAATGTGCACAGCCCTCTCCCCAGTCCTCCATTTCACCCTAAGGGACACATCAACACCACCATTGCATGAGAGAAATGAGAATACAGAACCAGGTTTCTAGAGTCACCTGCCTCAGATATATCACTGTGACCACAGTACAATTGTATGGGTCTTGGGTGTGTAGCCATATTGATCTGCAGTAAAAAAGCAAGATTTTAGGCCAGTAGCACCTTAAGGACCAACATGTTATCTAGGGTATAAGATTCTGTGAGTTGAAGCTCACTTTGTCAGCTAGCATTTATTGGGAACCAGCTTAGAGCAACGGATAGACTGTGGCAGGGGTCAGATGTAGCACCACTCTATGGTTTTGAAACAACATGAATGAGACAGTATTCAGGGTCTACAAACCAGTGTTTTAAATTGATTTGCAATCTTGATTTTGAGGGCCAGCAAGAAACAATGATTCATCAGTTCATATGTGACAGCAAAGTATGGTTTGTGTTGCGTGGAAGTTGCTAATTGACTGAATGCAGAAGAGAGGAAGGGAACACAGGAGTACAGGGCCTGTTCATGAGGTACCAAACAATGGCAGAACCATCCATGTGAGCTTAGAAAAGAGGAAGTCAGTCTACTACAGGCTTCACTCATGAATGAACCTGAGGAAGTCACTTGGTCTTGGTTCAACCTAGCCCACATCTGTGACAATTAAAAAATAAAGATTTATTTGGTTCATAAAAAACAAGCCCTATCTCCAAGAGACAGTTGTACATAAGAAAGAAGTAGAGTAGATGTGAACCTGAAAAATGGAGGTTTGTGGGGATACATGTGTTGGGGGCATCGTGAACCTCAGATTCTGAACTTACACAAGCCCCATTGTGTTCGTGGACCAGTTCAGTTAGTTGGGTTTGTTACATGGTCTCCAAGTGTTCTGTAGATGCAAAATTCACTGTGGAAGCCCCTGAGTACATTTTCTCATCATGAACATGGTTTCTTGGTGTGGACCATCCCTCTCCCTTTTGCCTATGGGAGGTGGTCATTCACCCACCTCCCCATCTTCTGGGTCTGGGGCTGATATCTCTCATGTGAGTGAACACCCATTCACTCAGTACACTGGTGGTGGGTCAGGATAACAGATTCATGGCACAATTTGAGAGTTCAGGCCATCTGGCAACCTTGAGTATCCAGTAATCCAGGGGATTTGAGTCGGTGAGCTCAGCTTGATACACAGTTTCCAGGTCAACACTGATGGACCCTTCTTCCAGGGTTGGGCAACTGTATTCCTCAGAGGCTGTCTGCCAAGGCAGACGTTCCTACTCTACCACCCACAGCACCATGTTGGGGACTCCTGGTTTATTAGATGCCCCATATTATTGATTGCATGACATTACACTGTGTGATCTTCCATGAGTCTCATGGACTATAAATAACAACATATAGATGTTCTATATTTGGGGGGCCTCCAGTGTGAATTGTTAGCCACTGTGTGAGAGCAGATGTGGCGTAGATGGACCAGTGGGTTTTTCCAGCAAATCTCTTCTAATATTCCTCGCATGTCCTTTTTCATTGCCTTTCTGACTGGAAATATGCTGGGCATGCTGTCTCACCAGTCACACCTAGTGTCTTCAATTCTCCTTCAAATAAAGTTCACATTGATCCCTGACTGCCATTTGTGCATGAGAAAAGACCATTCTTTTTCAGAGAATCTTGATTCCCAAATATTTTTCATCCTTTGAGGATCCATGTTTTTTGTGATACAACCAATGGACATGATATGTGATTTGATGTTGATGTTGGAGTGATCCAGTGTAAAACACTTGAGAATTCATCAGGACCTGTGCTTTGGGACTAAGATTTTGCTCATCGTGTTGCCATCAAGGCATACATAATTTTTGTGATGCAAGATGTGGCCATGGGCATATTATTTATTTAGATTTCTATACCGCCCATTGTGATTTGATGGTGAGTGTGGGGTAACCCTGTGCAAAAACTCCGAGGATCCATTGGGAGCCGTGCAGTAGAACCATGTTTTTGCTGTGTGGTGTTGCCACAAAGGTGGATCTCTGATTCTTGTGGTCCACACTGTGGTCATTGACATTATAGGTGACCTGTTGTTGAGTATGGGATGTTCTAGTGAAAAAAACATGAGGCCCCATGTATTTTACCGAAGTTTTTGTGCTATTGAGGCCCCATGAAACAGTAGATGCATGATTTTTGTGGTGCTCATTATAGGCTAAGACATGATTTACTGTATGATGGTGGTTTTATTTCATTTTGATATAAAATATATGAATTCACTAGGATCCATGTCTCAGATCCTGGTTTTTGTGCTGATGTTGCCCCATAAAGCATTGGATCCATTTTTAAATGTTCCAGTCCAAAGTCCTTGCTTTCACAAGTAATTTGATATTGGATTGTTCCATGAGGATCCATGTAGATCCAACTTTTACTTTCTTCCCATACTCAGCGAGCAACCCCTGTACCAAGAAGAAAAGAGAGAAGGAAACCTTGAGTTTCCCCAACAAAACACCGTAACAGTGAGTATTTCTTCAAAGCCAAACAAGAAAAAAAAACCAGACTGCAGCAAGGTTTCACCCAACATGAGGGAAAATAATTCTCAGCTGACATTGCAAATGGCCTTGTCGGAGAGGGGTCATATTGCCCCCTTGGAAAAACAGCCAGATGCCACCATGAAAATACCTGCAGTTCAAAACTTGGCAGTCAGAAGTTACTTGTCCGCTCCTCCACCTCGACCAGACCCACTATCTATCCAGCAATTTTTTTCCCTGCCTTCACTTGTTCTATAACTCTTCTGCATTCCACCCACTTTGTGCTAGAACAAAGAATGCAACACCATTGCATGTGAATGCTGGAAGGATATAGAGCTTGCTGTCATCATAAGCAAGAATGTGAGAGACTGTATTGGCTGTCATAGATGCCTGTCAAGTACAGATGGGAGAGACTGATGTTTCCATGGCCACCAGAGAACACCCCCCAAGCCCGCTTCATGACACATCAGCTTTTCTGGCATGTGAGACATGTGTGCAAAAAAGCAAACTCCATCTCTGCAGACACAAGCCGCCAAGCCTGCCAAACCCAGAAAGACCCATATGTGCTTGTGTGATCGGGTGGGGTATGGCTTCATAAGCACCTGATCACAAATGCTGAACATGCCTGTTTTGTGTATTTCTGAAGTTTGTGTTGCAGTCCATGCCCACCTCTAAAGCAGAGTTATTTGTCTTTTTTTCTCCAATGGACCCTGCATCTTTTTCTAGAATAAAAAGCCCCCAAGACTCATCTAAAGGGGGCCATTGCCGCTACGGGGGAGGAACGCCAACAGGGACTCCCAACCCTGGCATTCTGGGCAGGGTGTGTGTTGGCATGGCAACAGGGGGTGTGGGTGAGCTAGGCGTCAGTTAAACGGATGGCCTGACATTGCTCGGCCTCTTTTTCCCCATCAGGGTGCCCAAAGATGCGAAACCCACCCTCCCTCCCTATTTATGAATTGTTGGACTATTAGTTAGATGTTGGATTGTATTGTTGTTTAATTGTTACAGCCAGCGGAAGTGTAGCATGGGAAGGATCAATTTTGGGGTGGCCAAGCTTGCGCGCTGGCCACCCCTAGATTTGGGGGGCCCCTTAAGGGGCTGTGTGGATGCAGAGCCTGTTGAAGGTTTGAATTTCTGGGGGGCAGGAGAACCCAACAGAGGCTGATGCCTGGAGGGGTCACTCCATGTTGCCTCCCCCCCCTTTTCAGCCTGCCATTATGTCCAGGATTCTGGGCCGGATAGCCAATGCAACCTTTTGAGGGTCAGGCTGTGATGGGCTGCCTTGTGGTCAGCTGACCACAAGAGGCCAAATTTCTCTTCCCATGCTTGCCACGCTCAATGTTGAATAAAGGCTGTGGCCAAATATTTTATGCCAAATTATGGTTGTCAGTATCCTCATTAGGCGGTCAATATTCCCCTGCAAGGCAAATGTTAAAATATCATCAAAATCGCTTTATTCAATTTTCTTTTAGAATTCTCTACAAACGTTAATGCAGTCATAACAATAATATTTGATCTGAACAGTAAACTGAGTACTGGAGTGCAGTCAGGGAATTCATATCCATGACTCAATTTTGAACATGCCTCGAGTTTTGTTTCTATGTGTGATTGTCATATTATCTCTGGTACTGCTCCTTTTGTTCTCTCAGAATTGCGCAGTGTTGATGTAATGCTGCTTAGGCAATTACAAAGTTATTCCAGATATTGCAGCTTATATTCCCTGCACGCATGCTGTTTAGAAATGAGTTTTTGCTTTACAACTCCAAGGCCCTCACTTATATCTTCCCAGGATGCTAAGGGGCCCAATCATTCAGTTGTACCATATTTTATGAAGAACATACTCTCTTCATGTAGCTATGTTTTAAAAATAATTATTCCTTGAACAAAATCGTGTGTCCTTGACACTCATATTTTCCCAGCCATTTTACAGTGAAATGCTAAACAGAACTACAACTTTTAAGCCCACTGACTTCAGGGTATAACTGTTTATGATTACTGTGGAACATCAAGCAAATCTTCAGTGCACATTAAATTTCCTTGTGCTGGTGCAGTTCTAAGTTCTGAGAATGCATTGACTTTGGTTATCTACAACTTCCCAAATATAGCCCAGAATTGTTTATCTCCCATACCAACACACCTAGGAAAATGCTGTATAAGTGGACCATTTCTGGTTGTACAGATGGGGCACTCTTGCTTACCACCCTACTCCATCCTTGTTTTGTTTTTTTAATATCTCAGGAGAAATGGTTGTCAACTACCTGGAAGGGGGGGATACCCTGTTAATAGTGGCTTTGTGGGATATAATTTATGAGGTGATGTGATTTACCTCCATGTCATGAACAACTGCCCATTTCCACACTTATGCCTTTATTAAAGGGACAGGGCATTTTTATCTAGACTCACAACATGATTATCATATTTACCCAGCATCATAAAAGTTCTTGTTGCATCTTTGAGGAAAAGAGCAAGGAATACCAAACACAAAACATTTCCAGAAAAGTAGGTAGCATACAGGCTTATGGTAGTACGTGCTTCAGTTTTTCATTATGGGAAAAGAGCAAGACAGGGGAGAGGACAATAACTCTGTCTATGCGTAAGTACATAGGCTGCTGGAGGACTGATATAAGATTCCTGCTTCTCCAGTAAATGTGCCCCTTCTCCAAGGAGTACAATTAAGGCCACTGTAGAGCACTTGCATCTGTAGATTAGGACTGTTGGATCTTAAATGGCTGCAGACAAGGAAGAGATTTAGGGCCACACAGAAAATGCCACATAGAAAAAATAGCAGCATTAGGCCAGCACAACGGCTTAACGCAAAACAACAACAACAACAACAAAAAACGTGCCTCTGGGAACTCCCCACCTGATGGCTCCTCTGCCTTTCTCTAGCACATCTTGCTACTCCGCATGCTTGCTTGAAATGGCGGAAGAAGGGAACGTGCTATACACACTCCAATCACCTTTCTCCCTCTTTTAAAGGGACCATGATGCCAGCTAATTTAAAAAAAATAAAAGTTCTCAGTTTAAAGGCCTGGGCAATTGTACGTCTATTTGTTGCCCCAGGCAGTTTTTTTTAAAAAAAATAGAAAGCCCCGTTCCGAGTGAAGACAGAGGGAGGCAGGCTCGAGGGTGGGCACTGGATGTGGAGATCTCGCTACTTTGGTAATGCACATGTCTTTTGCTCATAGCTTGCTGGCTGTTCTCATCCTGCTCTCGCTACATGGCAGGGGTAATCGAGTTTATGCGTTTCCCCTGCAAGCACTTTAAAATGGATGATGTAGCTGCTGGTTTGCAGATATAACGTTTGATGTTCACAACATCATGCAAAATGCCAAAAATATGGCGTTTACTAAAAGTAAGGATTTCACTTTTTTTACCGGGTGCAGAATGGCCCTTAGGATATTTGTATATCACATGGGGTAAAAAAAGAAAAAAAAAGAATGGTATAATATAAAAAGGTAGCACAGGCAGAACAAGATACAGAACTTTTAGGTTCCTCTGGGGCCCAACATTTTGTGAACCGTAGCTCCCTGTGTTGAATTTTAGCTACTCCTATTTGTATTGGTTGATACTTTCACCTTCAGAGATTAAAGGTTTCCATCTAGGACTTCTGAAAGAATACAAGAAAGGCCTTTAGGATGGTAAGGAAGTAGGAATTACTTGAAGCACTCAAATGAAAGAAACAAGACATAAGGGAGCCATCTATCCCTTGAGGAGACTTAGAAGTTTTCAGAGAGGATTTCAGATCATGTCTTCATATCTTTGTGCCTATAGCTTAACATATTTTTAATTTAAAAAAAATCTAACTGAAAGACAATATTTTAAAAACAGTTTTGATATATCTTTAGTTTCAGGGAGATGAAAATGAATGAAAAATATGTTCAGTTGTTACTGACGACTAGTGACTATTAGAATGGTTTGGCAGTTCTTCCATCCTTCTGAACTACCTCAGGTTGCCTGTGGCTGTACTACATCAGCTGTTTCTCACAGATGTTCCAGTATAAATCAGAAAGAATCAGATGGAGTGCAAATTCAGTCCCCACAATGTACAGCCTGAGGCTAACAGTATACTTGGCTACCTTTGTCAGTGCTGGAATAAAGGATGACCTACTCCACTAGGAACTGGAAGAAGCAGAGACCAAAGCATGTGTCTAGTAGGTTTTTAGGTATACACTTAAAATATAAATTGAAAATATATAAACATATAAATTGTTAATCAGACAAGTAAGTGCTTGGTTGGCATCATGTCTAAGAGACTGAGTTTATGATCTGAGAGTTTACAGATCCAATTTAACCTTATCCAGAACCTAATGTAGGACATAGATTTACTATGCATGAAATTGGTAGTCAATTCTGGACAGACCCCACATACCCCCCCCCCCCCAAATCATGCATTCTTGGTTTGTGAAGGTCACATGAAGCTGCTTTATACTGAATTAGACCACTGGTCAGCACTGTGTATTCAGACTGGCAGTGTCTTTTTCGCATCACCAACTGCCTGGTCCTTTTAACTGGAGATGCCAGAGATTGAACCAGAGACCTTCTACATGCCAACCAGATTATCTAACCACATAGCCATGGCCCTTCCATGAGATTTAGTGTGGTCCTAAGCTTAAATGGTGTTAAAACAAAGAAGAGGAGAGAAAAACTAATGTAAGGTTATTCATTGAATTGAACAAACTTATGATAGCTGTGTAGAAACTATAGATTTGACAATGAATTCCGAATGAATACCTTACTGAAGAACTACAGTGGGTGTGAGAGAACAAATTTAGAATCCAGTGGCACCTTTAAGACCAACAAAGTTTTATTCAGGGTATGAGCTTCCATGTGCTCACACACTTCTCAGATACAATGTCATGAAATGGAAGTAATCAGTTCATACTTATAGGCAAAGTATAAGGGTAAATTTACATACAGCATAATGAAAATGGAAAACCAGTTATTTGTTTATATTCACTTGAGATTGAATTGCATGGGAAACATGTTGTGTACAATAAAATGTCCACATTAAGAGAATAATAACCAAATATATAATCAATTGCTGACAGCAGTTAGCTGAGACCTTGCCCTCATGCCCCCTTCCTGTCCTTCTCAAGCATGGAAGCAACTTAGGGCATTATGTTCTCTGAAGGAGAGCATTTAGCTGTATCCTCTGTTCACAGACCGCAGAAAAACATATCAATATACAGTTCCAAACTGCACTGCATCACACTACAATCTACTTGTTCAAATCAGTTATTCCAAATAAGAGATAAATTAAAATACAGAGGCCATTTGGATTTTCTGAGAGATTGTGAAGAATGTAGGTTAGCATATGTAGTGAGTTAAGAAACCAATGTCCCTGTTGAATCCTGGGGATTCCATTGTTCTGAGTGTTGTAATAACTTGCATTTCAGCATTTATTCAGCATGAGAGATTGCATTTAGTATCTGCTCATGGTCCTTCTGGAAGATGTGATTGGGCACCATGGGAATGAAGGTGTTGGGATGGGGAACTAGCAGAGTTTTAATCTGCATTCATAAACTGGTGACAGGAAAGGCTTAAACAGTACATGTGGGATGAACAAAATGTTTACTACTGGGTTCTGCCCAATTGTTGCCAGGTTCCAGATTTATTTTTTTTCATCAGATGGGAGCACTGAGAAATTAGAAGGCCCTGCCCTTTTAAATTAGTAGGTTGCGCTCCATGAGTCTCTGGCTTTAGGATGGTAGAGACCTGGGCTGAATCTGCACTGGGCTTTTTATCCACTCTGAACCTGAATAACCCCCCTTATTCAATTTCTATTTTGATTTTGGGCCCTTTAAATTTTCCCTCTGTAACATCCATGATTGAGTCCATGGTGACACTAACTTTTCTCCGTGATATCCAGAAGTGGATATAACTTGCTACATCTGAGAAAAGCACTCCGAAAGCCGCAATATCGCAAGTGTATATGTCGGCATTTTGCTGGATTAACTTCCTTCCTCCTCTCCACGCCTCCAACACTGACATAGTATGGTAGACTGTTGCTGATTGGTCAGGGTATCAGTTCAAAGACTGCAGGAAAACTGGGGTTCCCAGTTGCCATTCCCTCAGAAGCTTAATTTTTGCCCTCATTTTTAGGATCGTTTTTAAGTGACTGCACTCAAAACCCAACAACAACACTTTTCTGTGAGCAGAAATTTGCCTTTTGGCACCCCCCCCCCCCCGTTCTCTTCCCAAGATACTAATAAGGGGTTTGGGGGGGGGTTAATTTTATTTTACAGGCTCTGATTAGATAAATGCACACTCCTACTCTAAATACTGCAACACCCTTCAAAGTCCATTGATGTCAAAGAGTAGCCGATTGCTTGCATTCACAGCACTTTTCAAAAGTGTATTTATGCTGCATTTATGCCACAAAGTGTGTTTATGCTGCAAACTGCACTTTGACAGCAAGTAGTACAGAAGACTGGTTCCTTTTATTTCTGGATTGGATGGATGATCTGGTTGAATTCTGAACACACATACATTCAGAGAGAGAGAGAAAGAGAGAGAGAGAGAGATCATGAAGAGCTTTTGTTTTCTTTCTTCCTTTTTTGCCTAGGATGCCTGTATAGTTCTTAACTAAAACAGCAGTTTTGTTGCTAAGACAGATGGTTTGAAGGTCATGCTGTGGACATGAACGAATGCACTGGACAGCTGGCCTGATGTAGCAGCTTCACACCCGGACTACTTCCAAGTGGTGAGGGCAGCAGCCAAAGTGTTATTGCCTGCGGTATATTTTCTCCAACTGATCCTCTCAAGAATAAATCTGCCTCTATGTTTTTTGCCAGGACAGGATCACAGTTCAGTTCCTCGTGGCTTTAAAAAAAATCCACTTTTTCCTCAAAAATGTTTCCTAAGTGTATGTGGTTGATTAACAAAATAATACCAGCCTCGCCCACCTTTCCTGCCACAACACAATCCCGCAGATTTGGTGGCTGTTTGTGGTTACTTCAAGCACCAGCTGATTTGCTGGATGCTGATTTTTAGTTCAGCATAAACAAACCAAACACACACAAATTCTTGCTTCTATCATGGAAGAATTTTTAAAGGAAGGCAGTAGAGAGCACAGCCAAACTCTGCATCTGGCCCACACACATTGCCCGTCTAGACTGATCAACCCAGACATCACCAACTCCATATGTTTTCAAATTCAATTAGATCTTCTGATCAAAGGAGTTGGATCATTTAAGTATTCCATGTATCTTAACTATGTACCTTCTCAATGACTTCAGAAAATGTTTTTGCAATATATTTCAGCTGCTTTAAACCAGAGGTAGTTTCTTCTTTAAAGCAAAACAACGGACTCTGCAGCATCTTGAATAGATAAGGGTGCATTTACTTCAGCCTTGGCTGTAAAATCTGAACTTTCCCCAGTAAAAACACTGTGCGCAATCTAGCCAGATTTGTTCTCGTCCCATTGATATCATTGGTAGATGGTACATCTAGTTGTGTTTCATAATGCAAAGAAAAAAAAATCAAAGAAAAAGTCACCACCACATGGTGCTTAACAGCTCAGAAGCCAAACAAACCCCAAATGCAATGAAATAGAGCCATGCATTCAATTGTTTTATATATTCTCATCATTTCAGGAATTTTGTTTGTGAATGTATGAAGAATTGGGATACCCTGTGTGAACAGGAGTAAATAAATAATGGAAGCAGGCCTTTCAAGAGGTACCATGAGCCCCCACGTATCCTTGGGCCTTCGTCACACCAAGCGATACATGAAAAAACCTCAGGGTATGTCTGACTCTGGTTCCTCAGGGTTACCAATGTCTCAGAGGTTTTGACCCTTTTATCCTTCTCCTGCATGATTGTTGGAATGTGCAAGCTGTGTACTGCGCACAATTCAAAAGCATATAAAGAATATCCTACAGGGGGCATCATAGGAGATGTATATTTAGCATAGTTAGAATAGGAAATTCCTGATATTTTTCAAATACTCTCCCCCAATGTCCTTATTGGCTCAACTGGAAGACTTCTGCTCCTTTAAGCACATTTAAGCATTATTGTATTCTTTAAGCAGTGTGGTGTTCTACCCCTTTGCATATTTAAACATTGATCACTCTGAAAGGCATAGAGAAAGGTAATGACAGATATACCAGAGAAAGAGACAAGTAAAAGTACTGCAGGTACTTTATAAGCTAGTGCCAATGGTACATATCACATATTTGTGAAGCTGAACACAACTGTTTCCTTACACAATCTTTGGAACACCTCAAAACAGTTGAGATTAGATTGCTACTGATTGATATGAGTCAGCAATCCCATGAACACAGATGTGAGGGTGACTCAAATGTCTGCAATAAATGTGTCTCAATCTGACTCACTCCTGAGAACCAGACAACTCAGATGGCCTGGACCTTGTCCACTATCCCTGCAGCTGAGGTGGGACCTAAGCTAAGCTAAGCACTAACAGGCCTATCCTACATGAAGGACTCCTCGCTACGCTGTCACCCAATTCTTGTCTCATGGCAGATTGCCCCGCCACTTCAATGGGGAGCATTTTAGCCATCCCAGATTTGTGCCTCCAGGTGAGGTGGCTGGGGCATTCCTTTTTATTTAAAAAAAGATGGGAATGTGTTACAATGCAATTCCACCTTCTTTTAAAAAATGTCCCAGGTAGCTTTATGGTGCCACGTTGTGCCACGGAGCTACCGGTAGCATTTTTTGTTCCTTCTGGAATGCTGTAGGTCAGGTGAGGGTGCCAGATGGGCCTGGACTGACATAGGCCCCAATGGCATCCACAGCAAGGAAGGGAACACAGAAGATTCCACATTCTCTTGATGCAGGGCAATGATTTAGGCCAGCCAAATTCCCTGTGCGAAAAGTTCTCAGAGAAAAGTCTTATTCCCTGTCTTGTACTTAAGGACTATTGAACTGTGAAAATGTATATACATGCAATGCAGTTGTTAATAGTTACATTACTAGTGTGTCAGATGGGGACTGGAGTTCTCCTGGAATTGCACTTGGCTAAAGAGATCAGTTCTTCTGGAGGAAATGGCAGCTTTGGAGTGTAGACTCTGTGTTACTGCACCAATGGCACCTTTAATACCAACAATATATATTTCCTTCACTATATTTTCCCCAGGCATTACACCCAAACAAATGGCAACCATATAAACTAAGCTTGTTATTCCAGTTTGGTCCTTGAATCTGTTAAAAGTCTGTTATGCTGTGTATTAATTTACTGCTCACCCTCTATGTGTGGACTGGTAATTTCTATTTCATTGTATTTGAAGAAGTGTGCATAAACACTAAAGCTTATAACTTAAATAAAATTTCGTTGGTCTTCAAGGTGCCACTGGACTCAAACTTGCTTTTGCTGCTTCAGATGAACACAGTCACCCACCTGAATCTGTTATCACATCCTTGCTGAGACCCTTCTCTCCCCAGGCTCTACCTTCCCCAGGCACTGTCCCTAAATCTCCAGGAAGTTTGCAACCCACAGATGGCAACCCTGCTCAAGAGACCCCTCCCTCCAGGCATCTCTCTGTCAAGAGCTGGTCAGCCAGGATGAGAGGAAACCAGCCATCAGAGATCTTTAGCAGAAGTACATCACCCCTTCTTCTCTTGACATTTCCCTTTGTCTCACTCAGGTTGTAGAGCTGATCTGCTACATCCTTCTAGCCAAAACAATACTTGAATATACAGAAAATATTTTATTTTGGGCACAATCCAGCAGGATGTGCTGCAAAAGATCCAATGAAATAGAAAGAAATGTTCATGGAGTTTTCTGCAGAGAAAGTTCTTACAGTTTGGAGATTTTCTCTAAATTGTCTCTAAATGTGTTTTATTTTATATGTCTTGGTTTTAGTTAGAAAACTGAAGACAATAGAGGAAAACAATATTAGCTGGCCCAGTGGAAACAAAAAATAAACCAGATACAGGTATTGAAAACTGACTATAGTACAACATGTTCCCTCTCTTACAACTTCTTGATGCAAATGCCAGTGGCCTCAACAAAGTTTGGTATTATATATGACTGGTACCAAACTAAGTTAAAATTAATTCATGGATACTCTTCTTTAAAAACAAAGTCTTGCTGAGGAATTTGGATATAACAAAATGTGTGCAGTACCCAGAGTTTAGAGCTTTAGACTATATCTAATAAATATATATTGATACTGCTGCCCCCATATGAAATCCACATTAAACTGTGTACAACCACAGAGAACCATGGAATATATCAAGGTTCCACTAATTTTGGTAGGATTTGAGGATGTGCAATGTGTTGTCCTTGGGCTACAGCCCTCTCCATAGTTCCAAGTACTTTGACTGAAACCAATACAACCCATGTAAGTTATTCATCCATATCTTTATGGGGAAAAGAATAATGGGAAACTCCAGGCAATCTTCTGTTTTTCTTTACCATTTCTCTCTTAACCAGATTTAAAGCTAGACTGGTGTAATGAAAAACAACAGATTGGATTTGTAATAGGACCAGTCAACCAAGAGTTTTCTTATCATATACCTACATCAGTTGTAAAATAAATAGCCCTTTCCAGCTTTATTTAACTTTTGTTCAGTTTTTCCCCCCTATAGACATTCATATTGCTCTTTTGAATTGTGGAAAATTCTAAGTAGCATTTCTAAAAGTCTTTGGATGGAAAAAAAGTTACATTTACTGTGTTTACTACTCTTACCAAATCACTGGTATTATGAGGGGCCACATCAGCCATAGCAGCCCAGCAGCTGCCATAGTTCACCAGATCAGCTCTTAGCCATACAAATCAGCCATGTCTAAACTGCTGCATTTAATTATTCTCTGCATAATACTCTGCCTGGGCAAAGCCCCTTCTTCACAAATGGGTGTGACACAGCTAGGGTTGCCAGGTCCCTCCTGACAACTGGTGGGGAATGGTGGGGGGACTTACCAGGAGTAGGAGGAAAGCCCAGCCAGCATGCAGCGATGTGATTACATCACTGCCCACATGGCCTGGAAGTTATGTTATCACATCAGGGATGTCAGGGCAACACTCTGGTATTTGGCCTCTACCATAGTGGGGGCCACCAATGGTCCTAGATACAACTGTTATTCTAAACTAATCTCTAGTTGTGACCCTGTGAATGAAGAAGCCCAGAGAAGAATGTACAATAGAACATCTTGGTTCACAATAAAAATTAGTGGCTGGATCTTCCTTTTCAGTGGCAGGAAAATCTCTGTTTAAAGGGGCAGTGGTGGGGAATTTGCTCATTTTTTAATGTGCATTAGTGAACATTCATTCTCTAAGATTAAAACATGTATTACCATGCTTGACAGCCATATTTTAGAAATAAAATGTCTTGATATGAAGTGCCATTGTGCAAATGCAGATGGAGTTGAGTGGTAATGAGGTGATACCACACAATTTCCATGTATATATCCATTTGCCCCAAATACCTTAGTGCAACTTTGTTTACAGCTGAGCTCCCTTAAGGCTCACTAACAGCTCTTAATTTTGCCTGAATGACAACAGCACGGATGTTGTTATCTACCAATGGATTAACTGCTAGCATAATGAAGGTACTTTGTTTTTGCTGGATTTCTTTTTTCTGGACATCTGCATATTCACATAGCTTCCCCCCCCCCCCAATATCTCCATTTTTGTCTTCTGGTATGCATTCTGTTTATATTTCACATAACTAACTAAAAATAAGTTGAGCTGATTTCCCCCCCAGCCGTAATCAGGAATGAGATTTATTTTTAAAAGAAGCAAGACTCATCATTCCATAAGGAGTGGCAATAAATAATGATTAGATGCATAGGTGTTTCAACAGAGAATTACTGATTTTTTAAGTAAATAGCGGGCATTGTAGGCTCTTTAAAGCATGAGGGAAAAGGATTGGCTGCCTGGTTTGATAGACAGGTGGAAGAGAGTCACATATAAATTATGTTGCTCTCTTCCACCATTTCCATCAGCACTTGTGGAGGCAGAGAAGAGTGAGACAGCAAAAGAGGTGAGGAGGGACCGGGAGGCGTGATTTTATTTAGGGTTATGCCACGCAGCTGGTGTAATGCTATTTTTAAAGATGTGCGGAAATGCTCCTAGTTTTCTTGCTGTAACTTAGTCTCTATATATTTCAGCATTATAAATATTTTGGTGGACCTCATGTTGGTGTAGTTGTTAAATTAGCTTGGTGTAGTAGTTAAGAGCAGGTGCCTCTAATCTGGAGAACCAGGCTTGATTCCTCACTCTTCCACATACAGCCATCTAGGTGACCTTGGGCCAGTTATAGTTCTCAGAGCATTCTCATCTACCTCACAGAGTGTCCATTGTGGGGAGAGGAAGGGTAGGTGACTGTAAGCTGCTTTGAGACTCCTTCAGGGAGTAAAAAGTGGGATACAAAAACCAGCTCTTCTCATCTCCTCTTCTTGATTTAGGTTTGCAAACTTTAGTTTGGGAATTCCTAGAGATCTGACGGGGGCTGGGGAGGGTGAGGTTCAGGAAAAGGAGGCACATCAGACATCAAAATATATACCAATTCATAGCTGAGAAATCAAAATGACCAAATAGCAGGACAGAGCACAACTTTTGTTATGAAAAATCTTCCACAGGCTGCTCATTAGTATCTTGGAACAAAGGAGCCATCTGGAGGTTGGTGTGACTAAACTGGCAAGTAAGAGTTGGCAATGGCCAGCTTCTACCCTCTTCGGGAAGCAAAAGACTAGAGAGTAGGCAGAGAAAATGAAGGAGAGACAAAATAACGAGGAGGCTACAGGTTGTCTGAGGAAGACTGAAAAAGAGGCTCTTTGTTTCACTGGGTCTCAAACATAAGAATTCTATCATGTGACTTGGGCTATTGAAACAGTATTGCTGAAACTGAAAGGGCCAGCCTGTATGGGAAGGCTTCTTGGGACTGCTTTTTGAAAGGAATTTGGAAACTGGGAATGGGAGCTTTAGGTTCTAAGTTCCTTAACTGCATAGTTTAATCATTGGATGCTTAAGGTCTGTGAGGAGGTAAACATGATCCAGCACCTGAATCTTATCTCATGGTGAAAGTGAACTAGATGGACTGGGTGGTTACATTAACAATGAAATTATAGATCAATAGATTTATCCAGAGCATTTCTTTTTAATGCCTAGTACTACTGAAGTGGGAAAAAGCACTAAACATTCAGCAAGGTGCCTACACCAGCTGGAATAATCTCTCTTTTCAAAAAGCACACCCTGTACCAAACTGACCAAACAGACCTACCATATTGTACAATGTGGGCAATGAAGGAGTGGTCTCCCAAGGGCAGGAAAAGGGCAGGAGGGGGAGGCAATCTGATGGAACCATGACCCTTTTAAATTCCGTTTGCCTTGGGAATAAAGCGGGGGGAGGGGATTGTTGCAATAGCACTCTTGCAAAACACAATGAAACAACAAACAGAAAGCTAACAGAATGCTGGAGAGAGGAAAATCCATGTAGAACAATAACTGCTACAACTATGTACAACATGTACATAGTGAAAACAGGGAAGAATGCACAATGACAGCAAAGGAAAACCCCAGCGCATAAAAGGCCAGTGTTGTAAAGGCTGAATTGAAGTGTTTGAAAAGTTGAAGCCTCCTAAGTGGAATATTTGAGCTACATAATGAGAACATCAGTGCAAGGCAAGAAGAGGAGGTGTTGCAAACATTGACCTTCCTTACTTTCCTCTTAGGAAACTGATTTAAAAATAAGATGATGTGTCTGGTTACAACTTTTTTGGATGTTGGTCAAGTCTGGGATTACTCGGTTTTTGCATAACAGAATCATTTAAATCTTTGTTGAAGATGCTTGCCTGCTTTATGTCATTTTGAACTCTTCGTTCAGAAACAAAATGTTCTGGTTACTCTTTCTAACAGATTTTTTGCATCATGGTACTTGTTTACACAAGGATAGCAATAGCGATCATGTGAGGTAATGCGCCAAACGTCATATAGGATTGAAACTATGTGCTGCACTCTGGGGAGGAGCAAGACAACATAGTGGAGGAATGCTTATGAAGGGGTGTGTGTGGAGTTATATATACATAAAGTATTACAAGGATTCCAGGGGAAATGTGTGATTTGACTGTTATTCATAGAAGACTGGGAATAATATACAACAACACAGCCAAACATGACTTCACCTTTTTCTGAAATTTTCTTTACATTTGTAGAAGGAATTTACTTTCCCCCTAGCAATGAACATGCACTATATTTAGATTTAATCATAAGATGTTAGGGTTTTTTTTCTGTCTATGAGCTCCAGTGCTCTTGGAAGGCCTGTATTCTTTATATGCATGTTATTTATCCATTCGCCTACAGAACCCCTAGCTTTTCCAGAGTCTTGCAAGATAGTAGCTTGCATATCCCAACCTCTGACAGTATCGCTAAGAATCAGTTAAAATACTCTGCTGCACAAACTACAATGTGGTATATAAATAGGCTGCTTGCGAAACAAGTCACTTTTCAACTTTTGCTGGATTGTACTTTATGACAATAAGTCATAAACTTCCCATCCAGCAGTTCTTTGCCTTTTGAAAAGTTGCGTTTCATGTAAAACTGATGAATATTTTCTCACTACTCATTTGCATTTATAGGTTTCTTTCTAAATTTATTTGTGGAATAATGTTTTTTTTTCTTTGTTCATTTTAATACAGGGGGCAACTTGGTTCCTATCTTGCTTTATGTGTTCTTTTGTGCCAAATCATTTAGGAGAAAATGCTTGTAAAGATCTGACTCATTCCAAATGCCCCTTGCTTGCCCTCCACAGTTCTCCATTGTTCCGTCAGCTTCAACTGACTGTAAGGGTGGATGGTGGCAAAATTAAATCCTGAAATTAAAAAAAGATCTTGTGAGGTTATGGCAGGAAGGCAGGACAGTTCTGAGCTAGTAAGTTCCTCAGAGGGTGATATGTGAACCCTGCATCTTTGTCTTTTCATAAATCTTGGGGACTGTTGGTGTTTTATTGCTGTTAAGTACTTAAGGCTGCAAGACTATTCAAATTTACCCATGAGTAACTGCCATTTAGTTCAATGAGGCCTACTCCAGATTAAATACAATCCCCATTAAACATGTTCCCCAGGGCATTTTTCTTTTTTATCATGTGGGTGTGTGTGGGGTGTGTGTGTGTGCGTGTGTTGGTCTACAATTTTTATCAAGTCTGTCCAATATTTTTGCTGAAACCACCTGGCAGCCCTACTTATATTTGAACTAAAATGCAAACAGATTTTGGCTCATGCCATTAAAAGATTATTTATGAAGGGTTGCATTTTCCACTCCTCCTCCCCATCACTGGCAGCATCACCATACATTTATTAATTACATGCGGATTATAGGCTTTATATAAACAGATCAGAATAGTGGAAATGTTTTATTTATTTTTTGAACTGTAAGGTATTACCTTCCTAACTTACCTTACAGCAGAATATACCTGACCTAAGGTTATCCAATGATGGATTTCCTATCTTAGCAGTGATTTGACCTCCCAGGCATTATGCTAGCTTCTTGCTCATAACATTTTTTAACCCCAGTACTTTATTTTTCCTTTCTAGTTGTACATACATTTTAAAATATTTGTAAAAGAGGTATGTCATGTTCTTGTGTCTATTGCCTGGTCTATATCTGCAATAGAATAAGGGAGTAGCATTATGAGGTGCCAAAATGGGCTGTACCATTTCAGACTCCAGGTGATAAGGAAGTCATATTTTCAATGCTCTAGCATGTGGAAATAATAAAATTTCATTTCATCATGAAGAAATGTAGATTAACCATTTCCCCACATGCACAATGATTAATATATTAGAATTTAAACATTCTGCTGTCTTAGCAGTCTTCTGTTTCCCTGCACTTCAACATGGGTTCCTGAAGGATGATAACATTTAGAATGCCACCATGAATGAGGCATGTCTCACCCTCTCAGGGACCTCTTTGCCTACCTCCTCATCTTTGGTACAATAAATTTTATATATCAATAATTTTTTAAGGACCAAAATTTCATTTCATCATGAAGAAATGTAGATTAACCATTTCCCCACATGCACAATGATTAATATATTAGAATTTAAACATTCTGCTGTCTTAGCAGTCTTCTGTTTCCCTGCACTTCAACATGGGTTCCTGAAGGATGATAACATTTAGAATGCCACCATGAATGAGGCATGTCTCACCCTCTCAGGGACCTCTTTGCCTACCTCCTCATCTTTGGTACAATAAATTTTATATATCAATAATTTTTTAAGGACCAACCAAAACGGTTTCTAGATATACTCCGTTTTCACAATTTTTCTTCAGTGGTTGATTCCTTATACTCTTATCAAGCAATTTTTATATATATAGATAGGCCACCGGCTCTGTAAATTATTGTGGGGAATGTCAGTCAAAAAACATTCCCCTTAAAAATTATTGATATATAAAATTTATTGTACCAATTGCCTTGGAAAGGTTCTGTTTTTCTCTGTTTATGTTTCTCGTATTGTACCTCCTCATCTTTGGCATTGTGACCAGGCCACAAGATCTCTTTGACAGCTATAAGCCTTATCTCTGGGAAGATTATGCCCAACAGTACTCTATAGAGTGATCCCCAACCTGGGGGTTACGGGCCACATGTGGTCATTCGACTAATTGGAGGTGGGCTGCGAAGGACACCTTCTCCCCCCTCCGCCCTTTATTTCAGCCCCCGGCCCTTTTTTCACACACACACCCGGCCCTTTACAACACACTTTGGGTGTCATTGTCTCCCATCACTCCCAGATGGGACTATCTCGTTGCAGAGAAACAAGCTCAGGGTTCCAATTGATTTGTCACTGTCATGAGTTAAAATTTCCATGAAAATAAAATGTTCCTTATGTTCATTGTTGTGGCGTGTCTGTATCTTATTTTGAAGGGATGTTTAAACATTACCATAGTGATCAGAGAGCATTAGGGCAGTGGTTGAGAGTAGAGGAGTAAACTATCCCCCCCACCGGGCCTCAGTAAAAGGCACTGAGTGGTCCCCAGTGAGTGGTCCCCGGTGATAAAAATGTTGGGGACCACTGCTCTATAGGACATACAGACAACTGCCAAAAATGCCTAGCAAAAACATTCTATGACATTGGTGACAGTTTGCAGCTTCCTGACTCCTCCTGCTCAAAATTTGGATTTCCCCTACTGTCCACTGTCCCAGCATGACCTATCAAACTCTGAACTCCACAACACTACCAGGAACTAGCCCAGGTAATGATGGCCACTCTAAATGAACAGCAGCATACAACCTTCTGCACTATTATGGCTGCCAGCAGATACAACACCCTCCCACACAGATGCTACTTCATTAATGGGACATGAGGAACAGGCAAAACTTACCTGTATACAACTCTCATTAACACCTTCCATGGTGATGCTGGCGTGATACTACCTGTGGTTTCCATGGGTAATTGCAAATATCCTGGATGGAGGCAGAACATACTACAATGAATTCAGACTGCACCCACCACTAGCTGAGACTTCAACCTCAAACATCACCCCAAATTCTGCTGATGCTGCCATCATACATCTTGCAGCCTGTGTAACCCAACAAACCATTTGGAGGGAAACTCATCATCCTTGGGGCATCCAGCTGGGACCAGCGGAGGAGATTGGCTGCCCCCCCGCGGTGAAGGGAAGTTGTGGGCCTGTGGACATCATGCCACTCCATGCTCTCAATGCCTCTAGTTGGGTTGGGGAAGTAGGTTGGGAGATCATCCACCATGTTATGTGTTTTTAAGTCTTTTAATGGGGGTGTTTTAATGGGGTTTTAAGACCATGTTACTCAAATCGAATAAATAAATAAATAAATAAACCCTCCCTGTAGTCAAACATGGCACTATTAAGTAGCACCCTCTAGAGTCCACTATCAAGTAGCACCCTCTCTGGAGATATTTCACCATCTTTCGGTTACCTTCAATATCTGGACAGATAATGAAGCTTTCAGTGACTGGCTTCTATGTGTGGGAAACAATGACCATGATATCATTCCAGCCTTCCACAAGAAATGATGGAGGTCCCACAAACCATCATGACCACCCATGACCTCCCAGGTGACATCTTTGGGGAACACTTCATCCCAGCAGATTCTGACACAGTTACCCACAAGGCAATTCTATGCTCCAAAAACTCACTTATTGACACGCTCAATGCAATTGTCCTAGAGCAACTAGAGCCCCCCCCCTAACCAAATACTATGGTGGAGACTCCATTGATGCATAGAATGAAGAGAACTCTGAAGTATTCTTCCCCATCAAATTCCTGAACTCTCTCCCACCACATGGAATGCCACTACATCACCTCACACACCAAAAGTCAGTGCTATTGTTCTCCTCCTGAGAAACTTGAACACTAGGACCCATTATGCATGGTGGCAGCTATGCTGCGCTGCAACCGTGCTGTTACGGCGGGGCCAAAAGTCCCATGTCCCCCGTGTACATAAGGGCACGGAGGTACATCAACTGTGCCAGCGCAACGGCCCCATACACACAACGCGGGGCCATAAGTGCTAGGAGTGCAGGTAAGCAGCGGCAGCAGCTGGTGGGGATTGGGAGCAGGAGGTCCCCACTGCAGGATGGTGGGGAGCAGCATGCTGCTCTCCCATCATGGTGGGGGCAGGGTGGGTCACCCCTGTTGGTTCTGCAGAGCCGCGGATCCGGCAGAGGTGAGAGGCGTCCCTGTAGGGATGCTGTAGGTCGGGGGGAGGAGCTGGGCTGAAAGCCCGGCTCTTCCAATTATGCATGGGGCTCCATCGAGCTGGCCTTCATCTGTGCCCAGTATGGAAGAACCCGTGTTCTGTTAAGGCAGGTCTTCCAGGTGCATGGGCTAGGGCACGCTCGCACTGGCGGTGGTGGTGTGCATAATTGGGGATTTCCCCCGATGCCTTGCCACCGCCAGCATGGGCGTTCCGGCCCGTGCATAATGGGACCAGGAAACACCTCTACAATGGGATAAGAATGACTGTCACATAACTAAAGCCAAACTTGATTACTGCATGTGTGGCAACTGGATCTGCCTATGGTGATATTGTCTTCATTCCTCGCATTGATTTGGCCCCAAAAGATCCTGATCTCCCATTCACCCTCCAACAACGTCAGTTCCTGCTAAAGCTCGCATTTGCAATAACAATCAACAAATCACAGGGCCAAACCCTGGAGAAAGTCAGCCTCCATCTCGAAGAGCCAGTCTTCAGTCACGGCCAAATATATATCGCCATGTCAAGAGTCAGAT
Organism: Paroedura picta; assembly: GCF_049243985.1. NCBI lineage: Eukaryota > Metazoa > Chordata > Lepidosauria > Squamata > Gekkonidae > Paroedura > Paroedura picta. The sequence continues at coordinate 69,225,295 of NC_135375.1, read as the reverse complement.
GTTTCAAAGACCTACGGGTCCATGTTGCCCCTGGGCCAGAGCAAGACGTGCTCCTCCCACAATCTGAAAAATATCATGTAACGTGAAATCCTCCTCTGAGCAACGCATATAAAACCCATACCACGCTTCCCACAGGTCAGTCCTCTTCTAAAACCTACTAAATCTCCTGAATGCTCATCTGTGCCACAACTCTCTGCAATCACACCACCTCATGCCCAGCCACGCAGCCGCAACCCAAACAACACACCCATGCATCCACATGTCCTTCTAGAATCAACAACTCCTGAATTACTTTTACCACCCCCACACTGTAGCACCCGTTGTACTCCTGGATACAATGGGCTTTGCCCTTAGTTATAAATAATAGCTTTAAATGACTGTTCGTTTTATACGGAACTATAGTCGAACTCTCCAGGGTGCAAACTATAATATGCTTATCTTCTGCAAGTGGCAGTTCTAAACATTTCCAAAGACTTAAATATTCACTCATTTTTTTCTTACATTTATGCATGGGGATTGCAGTATAGTAAAACTATATCCCTTTTTAAAAAGTCACATGCTGTAATTTCCAGTAAAATTGATTGCTTGATCTAAGAGCCTGGCTATTGTTTGATAATGTACGTGACATTTAAAATGTTCAGGTCAGTTTCAGCAATTAATGAATATGTGCAAACACAGAAACAGCCCTTTTGAGTTCCTTAGTTGAAGGAATGCAAATAGGATAGTTGAAGGAATGCAGATGACAGACATAACATCAGTACATAAATTGATAATATTCTCATTTTAAATTACAAGTGGAATTTTCAGGTACATTTTCAAGTATAAGGGAGCTCAGCTCAGGTTTCGTAAACTGAAAAAACCTTTATGTTTTTTCTTGAACCTTCAAGATAGCTTAGCACTTTTTAAAAAGGAATATTATTTCAGCCTCCCATTCTTAAACTTAGCTCAGGAAAATCACCCCCCCCATCTTTTTAGCAGTATCATAGTGCAATCCTACTCAGAATTATACCCTTCTAAACCTAGTGATTTAGGGCAGCCTTTCTCAATCTTTTTACCATTGGGAAACCCCTGAAACATTCTTCAAGCTTCGATAAACCCCAGAAGTGGTGCAATTGTGCAGAATATGATTGGGAAGTGTAGGTTTGTACACACTCACTTGGGTCCCTTCCCCTTCCTACCCCCTCCAGGCCCATCACTGGCCATTTTGCAGGTCCGGGGGAGGTCAACATATGTTCATGTCACCTGATAAATGATTAAGAAATTAAAAATATATTAATAATTAACTCCCACCCATTCAGGAAACCCTTCCAAAGGAGTCAAGAAGCCCCAGGGTTTCATGAAACCCTGAGTGAGAAAGCCTGATTTAGGGTAGAACTTTGCTAACGATTGTACTTATAATAGCCTAAGTATCCTATTAAACAAAGCAATGGTTGAACTGGCATAATTGTGAACAACATCAACATAATTACAAGTTTTATGTTATTGTTTTGGCATAGCTATTTGGAGCCACATCCTAAATTTGCATTGTGAAATTTTAATCTATAATTTCAAAAATACAGAAGGTACTTATTGAAGTTGTTCAACTGATATAGCAAGGCATTAAAGCATTGTTACAAGTTAATATTGTAATATAATAAACTAATTTAGTTTAAATGAAGCCATAATAAAAACATGGATTTTTTACCGTCTCAAATTCGTCTTACTGTAATGTGTTGTGCAACAATGCACACAGAAGTGAACATAAGTGCACATAAAACTGAACCACAGCAACTTGCTTGTATTGCACACAGATGGCTAAATATGTCAAAGCAGGCCATAACATATGATAAAACCATATATAAATGGTTCTAAAAACAGATTTTTACAGATAGCTGACTTTTAGAAGTGCATTTAATATTTTAACATCAAAAACAGAATTGAGAGTAGGGATGAGCAAATTAGTGCGTTTTCCCACTCAGTTTGAATCTATTGGACCTCAAAATAAATTAGGTATTTCTAAAAAACATCATGGATCCCAATTCCAGTAAGAAATGTGAGTGTTGGGGTTTTTGGAACTCTGAATATTTTTTTCGTCCAATAGACCCAGGAAGAAAAAACAAACCAAAAATGCCATACTAGCCTTAGGGCTGGTTTGGCTTCTCCTGCAGCATGGTTTAAATCATACTGCAGGAGAAGCTGGCCCCAGGATCTGTGCGCAGTGGCAAGAGTTGAAACAGTTACACTAGAGTTGAAATAGTAAAGCTGTTCAACATTTGTTAGAATAGTGTTTCCGCCTATTTTGTGTGTTTGTGTTGCATGGATCTGAATGGCTCTGGGCCATTTAAGCTGTCCATTTCATTCCACCCATTTCTAAGGGTGAGGGGAGCAAAACCTGCTGCTAAAATGACTGCCAAGCCTGCCAGCCATTTCAGGCTGACAGCAGACAAATGTATATGCCCCATGTGGAAAGAGGAGGGAACCATTCTGGTGTGCTGAAAAGGCTTGTACTTGTTTCAGGCTGACAGTGTGGCTTTCTGCTATTAGGCCAAAAGGGCTGCAAGCAATTTCAGATTCCCAGATTGTTCCCCTATTCCAACATCAAACAGTTTAACAGTCTATTAATCTTAACTATGGGGATGTTCCAAGGTTTTGGTCATGGGCGGAAGGAATATGCTACATCTTTATCTTAAAGGGATAATGGTAGGCAATATTTTTTAACTAATTCTAAGATAAGATCTATTTAGAGACTCTTGTGGCGCAGAGTGGTAAAGCAGCAGGCATGAAGCTCTACCCATGAGGCTGGGAGTTTAATCCCAGCAGCCGGCTCAAGGTTGACTCAGCCTTCCATCCTTCCGAGGTCGGTAAAATGAATACCCAGCTTGCTGGGGGGTAAACGGTAATGACTGGGGAAGGCACTGGCAAACCACCCCGTATTGAGTCTGCCATGAAAACGCTAGAGGGCGTCACCCCAAGGGTCAGACTTGACTCGGTGCTTTCACAGGGGAGACCTTTACCTTTACCTTCCTTCTGCTGGTTGCCTGCTGGTTGCTCTCCAGTTGCTAGCATTTTTTAAGGTGGTGAATCCATTTGTTGGGATTCACAGAGAAACACTTTAAAACTGAGTATATAGCAAGCAGTCAGTGAGCTAGATGCTGGATATGGGTGACATCATGTGAAGGGGCTGGAATATTCAGCTTGCATTTGACTGGCATTGCGCTACATTTAATCCCCTTGGTGTAATGGTCTCTATTTATGTTTGGGTAGATTTGTGATAGGCTGGCCATGATAACTGGACCCCATTGAATGATAGTTTGTTCTCAGTAATGTTTTAAAACAATGAGCATGGATGCCTAGCTGATCAGGAGAGGGCTTCTTCATCACATGCTACCCCCTTTCCCTGTTCATACCCAACTGCCAGAAAACACAAATGGAGGGCAGATATGAGAGTGGGGGAAATGCTGCCAAGACAGTTGTGCATTTCTCCCTCCACATGGACTTGCCCCTATTGCTCCCTGGATCGCTGCATGGCAAGAAGTGGCGAATCGGTATTTGGAAATTTCCCTCATCGTGGAGCAAATCTAGGTAAAACTCATGCCTGCCACTTGAGAGCTTTGGGTTGCTGCGTACATCATGTGGAAGCAGCACTAAAATCCGAGAGCAATGAAAGGCTGTCCAGGTGGCAAATTCCCATGTGGAATTGGTCCAGGTGTACTGAAAATGCTTGCAGCTCTTTCAGCCAGACAGTGGGACCTGCAAGGCTCTTGTCAGCCTGAAAGAGTTACAAATACCAGATTGCTTCCCTTCCTTTTGAGGTGGGGGGGGGCAATCTGGCACACTAAAAAGGCTTACAGTGATTTCAGTGCATCAGATCACTTCCACCTTTAATAAGATTTTTTTTAAATATGATTTTCAATATTTTAGTCTAGTGTCAATGTCACATATCTAAACATTCTTGTCTTTTGACATTAAGGCTTAGGATTATATCTAAAACATTGATAATAGCTCCTAACTTCCTTTTTGTGGGCTTGTGTTCATTTAAATTGTGTGCAAATGCATTAGGTTTTTAAATTTATTTTTCAATATAGACCATTTAATTTTATTTCAGATTTGACCTCTGTATGAGTTTTTTGGCAGAGATGCCCTTGTAAACATTGGTGGAGATTCTGTTTGGTACCTCTCTTGCTCAGGCATCCTAGATTTTGTTAATTCCTCTAGCCAAAATTCAGGAGACGTCAAGAGATTAGGGCAATCATGGGCAGGTCTGTTATCATTTTAAAATATCTACATTTAAAGTATGTGCACTGCCGTTTTCAAGAATGAATGAATGCAGAGTATTTCAATCCAGTTTAGAATGAGTTAAAACAGATATGTTCCGTTTTGGGAGTCAGGCAGGCAACCTGGTTGCAGCTGAAATATTAAGAGACTCATCATACAGCCACTCCCACCCCCCAAAATGGTTACAACCAAAGAAAGCAATGAGGGTTTTTATTCTGTTGGGGTCACTGGACAGATGGATGGAGGAAGGGGGCAGCTGTGATAAAGCTCTGTCAGAAATGTGCTTGAGAAAGTATTTGCAATCCAGGCTCCAGGACTCCCATAAATAAACACAATTCTCCCTGTACAAGTGGACAAGGCTAGAAATGAGAGACAGGCCACATGCCTTTTTCCTATCCCAGCAGACTGATATTGGTAGTTTGCAAGTCATTTAAAAGAATACACAGTTGCCAGATGAGAATTGACGGTGGTCCTTGGCTTAGTTGACTGGCTCTTGTGTTGGGAGGAATGCAGTACAGGCCAGCTTTCTGCTTCCAGGAGAGTCTCACCGCACTGTGCTCAATTCGGTCTCCTCTACCAGCACAGTATTTGTGGCTTTCAGCAAGCTATTTCTGGGCAGTGCTGCCAGGATGTGGCAATTCAGCTGCATCCTCCTGGTCCCTGTACATCTTCTCCTTCTGCAGGATCCTCTCGACTGAGATACCAGTCAATGGGGGAAATGCTTTCCAAGCTATTCTTGTGGCCCATGCCAGCCACAAACACAAGGCAGAAGTTGATGCCATTCAGCTCCAGGATCTGGTCCCCCATACATAGCCCATAGTGGGATGCCAGTCTCTGTGGAATCACCATGGAAATGAAGATGCCTGGTTTGTGGACTATCTGTTCTGGATGCAAACTTGCATAGAATAGCAATGTGAGAATCTGCATGTATGTGTCTTGTAATATAATTTCAATAGAACAGTTCTGAGTATTGCACTGAAATAAATGCCAGCCTAGTTAAAAAAGAATGAACGAGGGAACATGGAGCAGAACAAACTCGTGGGACAAAAATGGAATGGCAGGGAGGAATGTGGTCATTTCTGCTATCAGTCAAAAACGTATGCCTTGTGTTACAAGATACCTTCTGTTCCTTTTTGAAAGAGTATCTGAATAACTTTCACATTCAACCTAACACCCCTCCTCCCCATTTTGCCAGGAGCAAATTCTAATTTTTATCCTGTTTGTGCTAAGCACAAGATGATATTGCTCTGTTTCCTTGCAGGCACTGTGTATTCACACTGATAGCTAGCTCATTACTATTTAAAGCATTCTGAGGTATCTTCAATCAAAAAGGCTCTGCATGAAAACAAATTCAGCTCAGCTACAATAATAAAATAGCCCTTTAACCCAGGGAAATCTCATTTATATTGCATTCAATGACATTTAACATATTAGTGTATGCTGAATAAGATTAACATTATGACCAAATGCTTTGCTTTACTCTATGATAGCTATGAAAGTATCAATATTCAGGGATTTTTTATGCTCTGTTGTAGCAGGGCCATCTTGCTCATTTAAAAACAGTTTGTGCATAAAACACACTAGAGAGATTATTGAAAATAATCATCCTGGTTCTGCTTATCCTGTATTGTTGACATGCTCTTTGAAGACTCCCCCCTATATTGTGTTTTAAGCAGCCTATCACTCTGCACCAGGATGTGCATCACTGCATGTTCTAGGGCATATTTTGATGCTATTGGTAATCTCCCCAAGACCTTTACCTGTTAAATTTTATATCTCAAGACCTTTTCATCATATTAACTTCTCAATCCATCTTAGGTCTTGCTCAGGGTGGTAGCTTTGACAGAAGATCACAGAAGGCTGAATTCCCCTCCCCCCTTTTCAAAACTCATCAGTACTGTGCAAAGAGTAAATGCATCCTGTTACCCCGCAGCTGATTGCCTTGCCTTTCTAATAGATATGTTTGCAGTCAAGACTCCCCTTGTGGATATCTTCCATATGTGTGTTCACTATGCCACAAATATGGCAATCGTTGAGGGGGGGGGCTGGCAGATGGAGTTAATTTAGTGCTTAAATAAACATATTTCATTTTCAGGTTTCCTAAGCGTGCATTTCACGTTTAATGAAGTGTAGTACATGAAACCTGTAACAGGCTTAAGACCTAAAGGGAACTTCCCCTCTTCACATGAATGGGTGTGTCTCCTGGAATATGCTAGTTAAAATTGGGTTGTTATGATACAAAAATGTTTATTGTATATAGCCAAAGGCCATTACAAAGCATAATTAAAACAATATGGTACAAATACGAATAAAACAATATTTCTCCAATATTGTCTACATAAAATTGTAAACATGGGCTACTGAGTTGCAGTAAGAAAAAAATGGTGTATCAAGGTGGATACTCCTGTAAAAATGCTTTGGCTCGGATCTTCCTGGTGGCCAGATTGTAAGCCGTGACTTCTTCGGGTAGTAAAAAGTTCCAGCTCTTCAAAATTGGGTTCTTGGTAGCTAGGACTATAGTCATTGTTAAGTCTGTGTTCTTCCCTGCTTTGGTGTTCTGCACATAAAAAAAATGTTTTAAAGATATATCACCTGCTGTGTCTCTCTGGCCTTAGGATACTTCTAATTGGACAACTTTTGTGTAACATGTTGTGGGCGACTTCAGCAGTGTTGTCCAACGAGACCCAATGGAGTACGTGTGCACTTTCACCACTTCCAACAATGACAGACATTCTACTATGATAGAGAAACTAAACTCTTGCCACTTCACCAGGCTGATGATGAAGTTTACATGGCAACAGTCAAGGACTGGGAACCAGTGACTTCACTGCAGAGAGGGGTGGCTCAAGAGTATATAGGGTGAGAACTCTTGAAGGGGCTTTCTACAGAAGACACTTGCGAAAGATTCACACACTGATTCCCCACACAGACGTAGGTGTACCACAACCTGCTCCTACAGGATTTTTTCCTGATGTCTATGCAAGTCCTGATGCCTTTGACTCCTGAGAGGTTACACCATCGCACCCCTCCTGAGAGGAAACACAATTTATTCCGCAAAGCCTCAAGAATTGTGAACAAATCTGTGACAGTTATTCACCTAGACCAAGAGTGGGTAGGCCAGTCACCTCCAAAGTAAATGTGCTGTTTTCTAAATGCTGAAGTAAAAAGCACCCCTCTAACCCCAGATCTATGATAGATATTTAATTTGGGGATGTGTCATTCTAGGGCACACCCATGTAAAGAGGAGAGATGTAGTACATGGAACCTGTCACTTTAAGAGACAGGTTTAAGCCCTAAGTGGAACTCCTTCTGTTCACATGAATGGGTATGTCTCGTGGAATACACTAGTTAGAACTGGGTTGTTGGTAGTTAGGATTCCAGTCCTTGTTAAGTCTATGTTTTTCCCTGCTCCACTGTTCTGCACATTAAAGGGTTTTGAAGGCATCTTGCGTGCTGTGTCTCTCTGGCCTTAGGCAGACCATTGACCCACCCCCACAGTGAATACACTTTATGGAGAAGCCAAATACTACATGAAGAGAATAGATATGATTTCTCCCCAACTCTCTCTTCTCTCATAAAATGTGAACGCAAGCTCACCACACCAAAATTAACTGATAAAGTTAAATATTGTTTCACACAGTTTATGAAATTCACTTCCACAAGATAGCCACTGGCCTGAACTCCTTTCAGATTGGAGATTCAGAAGGACTTGATTCATCAGTACCTATCTATGATAATGTATGGCAAAGATGCTACCCAGCCACTGGTTGACGTTGCAAAGAGCTGACTAGAGGCAGATACAACCACCCCAGCAGCCTGCTGCAGAGAGCACTGTGTGCATGCAGCATGTGCAGCGTCAATGGGGGCAGGCAGGACTCACAGCACCTATGGAGGGGCCAAGTGCAAAGGTCATGGTCACTTCACCCGGTATGCTGTGCACTGGGTTGTGGACAGTGGGGGAGGCTTCACCCCCCCAGCACTCCCCCCCCCCCGTTCACTTCACCATGTTCACTTCAGCAGGCAATGGCAAACCACTTTGGAAAGTCTCTTGCCTTGTGAACCCTGGGATTTGCCATTACTTTACACCAGCCCTTTCCAACTTTTCTGGAACCCCTGCCCCCATTTGGTATTTGCCTGTTTGCTTGCAGCATGGCCTGGCACATGGTGGTCTCCTGAGGACAGTTTGCCAGGCACAGGGGGGAAGGTGCAGCCAGGGGGTGGCATGGGCAATGCAGCTGAGGCAACAGCATGCCCAGGGCAGGCAGTGTGCCATGACAGTTTCAGCTGGTACAAGACCTCTGCCACAGCCTTTAAGCAGCACTTGCCCACTAACCCCTTTCAGCAACCCTCAGATAGCTCAGACTAGCCCAATCTTGGAAGTTGAGATGGGTTGGGCTTGGCCAGCATGTAGAAGGGAGACCCCTCAGGTTAATGGGGTCATGGCATGGAAGTGGACGTCCTCTGGCAATGTTTTGCCTTGAGGACCCCACATGAGGTTCCAAAGTGGCTTTGACATGATAGCCCTTTGCAGCTGGTGCCTCCATCAGTGGGCTACATTGGCCATATCCTCCTGTGATTGATGTTCCTACAGAGTGGGGGTGGCCCTCATGGTGCAGTGGGGAGATATCCTGGGCAATCGGGAGGGCTGGAAGAGACCATAATCATGAACTAGGGGTTGTATTTTAGGAAAGAGCTACTCTTTTGGCACAGATTGGACCCCAGTTTGAACTCCAGCATCAACAGTTAAAAGGACCAGACAGGAGGGGATGAGAAGGCCTCCACTGGACACTCTGGAGGGTTTCTGCCAACCTGAGGTGACAAGGCTGTGTTGTTGGCTAAGAGCCTGGACAGTAGAAAGGATCATCAAACCTTCCCCCACTGGTCATCCTCTGAGGATAGATGGGGGGATGGCCCATTACAGGAAGTGGGGCACAAGAACATTTCACAATGGGTGACTTCTCTGACTTTACACTTCAGCTGCACTCCTGGGAGGGGCACTGGAGAGGTAGGGGCACTGGTGCAGCTGGGTGGGACAGGGGTGGTAACATGGGCTCTGGACCTCCCCCACCTTTGGCAGGTAGGTCTGTCTAGTCAGTGAAATGACAGGCACTCTGCTGCCAACAGGCCATGGGGCAGCCCACTCTCTGTGTGCACAGGCAATGCCCTCCATGAATCTAGGCACCCTGTGGGTGAGGCAGCTTTCAAGCTATGGCATTGCTGACAGGTTATGCCAGCATGAGGTTCCTTTTCATAGCCTTCCAGGGAAACTTGTGAGTCATATGCTTGCAGACTTGCAATTGCCTTCTAAGCATTTTTCAGAGGATACTTTAATCAGTGGATCAGAGGTGCAGGGGCTGGCTGATGGTGTGAAAAGAAGCATGTGAGGTTAATTTATATGTCTACCTTTGGAATTGTTCTAGGTTGGACGTCAATGGTGCTACCAGTGCTGGTTGTGGGGCAGGGTATCACGTACTGGAGGAGCTGGGCATGTTACAAGCTCAGGCTGGGATGTCCATTGGGGTCTTGGAGACCATCTTTGTGTCATCTGGTTGGATGTTGCAGCAGGAAGTGGATCACGTTCCAGGACACCAATATAAGGGAGTCTTCTCATGACTGCCTTGTTGGTGACCGAAGGCACTGGACTGCAGACACTCCTTTCAGCTGCCCTGAGGGTTCTGTGGCAGGGCCTCCTGGGACACAGATTGTGGTTCATGCAGTTGGACACTATGTACAGGGGAGTGCTTGGCTCCATGGCAAATGTTTTCTTTGAACTGCTAGTGTTGATCATGCTGCAAAATAAACAGAGGGTCTGAGGGATTGCAGCCACATTGCTTGGACAGGATATCACAGCATGGCATGTCCAGGCTCCTGGCACTGCCAAGTGGGTTGCTCACCAGCCAGGCACCCCTGAGGTTACCATAGTTTGCCTGGGCAAGAATGGCTTGCCAGTGATATCTGTGGTTGCGTGGGATTTTGGCTGCCCTACTGGAAAGCTGAGATTCTAGGAGGGTTGACAGGAACTGGGCCTGTTTGACCTCACTCTGCGGTGGGTTTGCATGGGATGGAGCCTGTTGACAGGGAGTCCGGTGTGCAATCGGACTTCCCGGGATTTGGGACTCCATAAGAGGTAGCACATAAACAAGCAACACTGACCCTGCTGGGAGGCCAGGGGCTCATTTTACCAGGTGGCCTGGGGGACCGCCGACTGAGGTTTGCACCCTTTGGTTGCTTCCCTTAGCAGCAGACTTCAGTAGGCAGGGGGAAAACAGACCCCCTTGCCTTCTGAAGTCTGCTGCTAAGGGAAGCAATTTCAGTGGTATAAAATGCCTTAGAATCTACCTATCAAAGCAGCCATTTTCTCCAGGTGAACTGATCTCTATTGCCTAGAGATCAGGCATAATACCAGGAGATCTCCAACCGTCATCTGTAGGTGGCAACTCTATTCACACAGCGACCAACAAGTGGCTCTGTTCATTTAAATAGAGACAATAGGAATCTCAAATAACAAAAAGATTTCAGTTTGATCAATTACTTTTAATTTATAGCCAATCAACTGAAACTGGCATTTCAGCATGACACAACAAATGATTGTTTTGCTTTATTTTTGTGGTGTGCCTGTCATTCAAGCAATACAAATCATTTCTTGTTTGGGAAATCATTTGAAACCCTTTGCAGAGGAAAGGCATATGCACTTCACAACAATGACATCAACATTTAAACCCTTTGACAGCGGGCAGCTCCAATTAAAACTAACAGATGTAACTTGCAATTAAATGAATGGATTAATCATACTAATTAATTGCTTGGTGTTTTGGCCCTCTAGTTGCAACAGAAAGATCCAGAGAAATAGAGATTTATTTCTGCCAGTGGAATGCCACTCATTTTGTGTTGCAAACTATTTTAATTTGCAAATGAAATCATTTAAGAATATTTGTCTTTCCACTCATTCCAATGTCTAAGAGAACTAGGGGTGATAAAAGGTAAATGGATATATTATAGACCCATCCTAGCAGAAATTTCTGGGACACAAATGAGCATGTTGAACAAAACCTCTGCTGTGACCCCACAATAATGGAACAGCAGGAAGCTCCTCAGTTGTCAACCAGTAAGTGAGGGGAAAAAAAGGTTGAAAGGTCACTGTGCTTCAAGAGCAGGGACAGTAGGCTATATTGCCTGCTGGGAAGTATGTTTGCCACATGAGGAACAGGTGAGCATCAGAAAATACCTCCCTTGTCATCTTGTGGCCCTGCAGCTTATGAACCTGTAGTTGCTCAATGGCAACTGTTAACAGCATAACTTGAAGCTGCTGCTCTAACTCTGTCTTTATGTCTTTTCCAGAAAAGGGATGGGAAGCAGGTCTGTAGGCATATATTTACCAAGTAGTGCATATTTCAGTTAGTGAGATTTACTTCCCTAGAAATGTGCTTAGTATTGGTGTACCAGTATGTACAGAGTGGAAAATTGAATTGTTTTTAGCATTTCTGTAATACTACAATTCCTGAATCTATATAGTTCATCAATATTTTACAAGTGTTTCAAACTGAAAACAATTTGCTAGTCTGCATGCTTAAAAAGTACATGCTGGAAAGCAGATTGTATTGTAGTTCCTACCCAACAAAATGATTGCTACAAAACACACACACACCCAAATCTAGTGAGAATTAAGTGCTTTTATGTCCCACTGATTATAAGCATGCAAGTTATTTATATGTTGAAATATCTCCTACCAAAATGGAAGGGGATTGTCAGTGCAGTCCTCAGTATACTTCCAAGGAGTAACCCCATTTAATTGAATTGAGTAGGATTCTGAGTAAACACCACTTAATTTCAGCTAGATTGTGACCAGTGATTAAAAATATACTGTATAAAATCTTGAAGTTTAGAAACTGAAGCATTTTTATATGAAGAAAGGAAGATTACTACAGATCTTGCCTGCTGTTTCCTTTGATTATTTGGGTTGGTGGCTGAGCATCATGTGTCTTTTTGCCACAACTAGGAGAACTCATTACATTTAACTTTAACAGCAAATGCTTAACTGGAAGAAGAAACTGACAAGGAAGGAAGGAAGAAGGTAAATCCAGGAAGTATCAGACAGGAAGTAGCTGCAAGAAGATGAATCAGAGATCTAGAAGGGTTAACATTTCTCTTTCACTGTTGGATTACAAATAAAATGGCAGTGCTTGTGCAGTCTCACATTGCTCTTCTGTAGCTGTTCTGTCTATCATTCTCCCAATGACATTTCCCTGTCTATCATTCACACAATTTACCTGACAGGAAATTAATTTTCAGAAAATATGCTTCTCTGGGTTTTCTGTCAGGACATGGGTACTGGGTTGGTGGCATAGTGGCAGAGGATCTGCTTTGCAGGCAGAATTTCCCAGTTCAATCGCCAGCATCTGTAGTTAAAAGGGTGAGGTAGTAGGTGATGAGAAGGACCTGCATCTGTGACTGTGGAGAGCCGCTGCTAGTCAGAGTAGGCAAATACTGAGGGTCATTCCGCACAAAGATCAATGTTGCCAATTGGTTTCACAAGTGGAAATAGTGGAATCTCAGCGTTCCGCATACCTTCATTTGTAGTGGAATCCAGTAGCGTTTCATTTGTTCCCCCACAGGTTTTCGGTCTCGCAGGAATCGCTAGAAAGGAAGCGATTTTTTTCTGTGCTTGTTCCCGCCCCTGGCCGTCAATCAAATGGAACAGCCAATGGGTGGTTGTTATCATGCTCCTGAAAAGCCCCTTTCCCTTTAAGCACAGTTTTTAAAAAAACACACACACACGTTGCAACGAATATGCCTTGATTCCTCGCAACATAGAGACCCATCTAGCTGGCATGTGAGTTGGCGAGTCATCGTTACCAAGCTCCCCCGAGTGAAAAAAATCCCCCCCCGCACGGGTTCGATTTTTGGCTGAAATTAAAGGGAACTGGCAAACAGGCTGTGTTGTGCTTGGGGACTTAGGGGAGCTTTAAAGCACTTCTGTGGAGGGACTGTAGCCGGAAAAGCCTCATTGGGTGAATCAAGCCTCGCTGGTTCGTTGCTTTCCCCGCTCCGAGGGGAAAAAAATGGCGATCACTTTGCTAGAAGTTTGGAGGAGAGAGCCAGGGGGAGGGACTTTGTTGCAACCACTACATTGAGAACGCACAGGTCTTTTTCACAAGTGTTGCAGGTTGTTGGCAAGAGTGTAGCAATTTTCTCAGGGTGAATCCACTTTTCTGGATTCCCCAGAAATCGCTGCAACGAGCTATTTTGGCGCTAGTGTTGCAGGAGTGTTGCAGATTGCTCACAACGTCATGCGGAGCGTAGTTTTAGTGGCGAAAACAAAATGTAATACTAGTGCTATATTAATGTTGTGCGGAATGGACCTGATAGTGTGCCTCAATGTAAAGTAACTACTTGTGTTGTTAGGATCCTGGTGGCCATGGAAGTTGTAGTGAGAAAGAGAGAGAAATATAGTCAGATGTGAGGAAATTGACATAAAAAGTACTTAGTTAATAGATTTTTTAAAATAGGGGAAGCAGAGGACAAAGGACAGACACCAAGGCTGGTGCCATAACCCCTAAAGCTTAAACTAGATATTTTGGTCTGGAATCCTGCTTGGACAGGTAGCAATAAGCCTCTGCTTTCACCCCATGCCTCTTTGCCTCCTTCTTCCCCCCTCCCCAAGTGAGTGGGGGCAGTTGGGATAGTTACATGGAAATTCTAAAACTGAGTGCTACTTATTAATGTTTAATATTACCATGACTGCTTTGAATGTATTGCTTATTCTCTTAAATAAACATTTCTTTGATTTCGCTATATGGTAGGTTTCCATGTTCTTTACAAGTTTGCCTAGGCAGTTTGTCACTTTTGTCAAATGATCCTTTGATTACTGGCTGTGTGTTATCCTCTCTAGCCTGGTATAACACCTAATCCAGCATCTCTTTTAGTACAGGAGTGAGAGGCAATGAAAAGAAGGTTCTTGTCTTACACTTCAGCTTTTCCAGAGACAATATGGAGTACATGAGGAAATGAGCCTCATAAACATATGTCTCTTATGCATTTAGTACCACACGATAATGACCAATGCCACTGCCAGAGCATACAATGCCAAGCATTTTTAGGATTGCAGGACCAACTTTAAAATACAAGCCATAAATATTCCTGCACATTTTTAAACCATCGGCTATCATAAAGTAACTGTTGTTGATGTTATAGCTGTAAATAAACCATAATTATAATAGCATGTGCTAACCTTTAACTTCAGAAATAGGAAAGCATAAATATCACAAATTTGATAGATGCTTCATCAGATGATGTAATACAGTTTCCTCCAAACTCTCAGACTCATATTTCAAAAGCATTTCACTAGCACAGCCTTTCTCAACGTTTTTACCACTGAGAAACCCCTGAAACATTCTTCAGGCTTTGAGGAACCCCAGAAGTGTTGCAATCATGCAGAATATGGTTGGGAAGCATAGCTGTGAATATACCCATCTGGGGCCCCTCCCCTTCTGACCTCCTCCAGGCCCATCTATTGGGGGGGTCAGTATGACCATATATGGTCATAGCACCAGAAAATGTTTAACAAATTTTATATAGATATAGATATAGATATAGATATAGATATAGATATAGATATAGATATAGATATAGATATAGATAGAACCTCTTGACATGACCGGGTGCTTGCGCAGGGGATACCTTTACCTTTACCTTTACCTTTACCTTTATATAGATATAGATATAGATATAGATATAGATATAGATATAGATATAGATATAGATATAGATATAGATATAGATATCTATATCTTGACATGACCGGGTGCTTGCGCAGGGGATACCTTTACCTTTACCTTTACCTTTACCTTTACCTTTACCTTTACCTTTATATAGATATAGATATAGATATAGATATAGATATAGATATAGATATAGATATAGATATAGAAAGAGCCTCTTGTGGTGCAAAGTGGTAGTTCAACAGACATGCAGTCTGAAGCTCTGACCATGAGGCTGGGAGTTTGATCCCAGCAGCCAGCTCAAGGTTGACTCAGCCTTCCATCCTTCTGAGGTTGGTAAAATGAGTACCCAGCTTGCTGGGGGGTAAAACAGTAATGAGTGGGGAAGGGAATGGCAAACCACCCCGTGTTGAGTTCGCCATGAAAACGCTAGAGGGTGTTATCCCAAAGGTCAGACATGACCCGGTGCTTGCACAGGGGATACCTTTACCTTTACCTTATAGATATAGATATAAATTCCTACTCTTTCAGAAAACCCTTCAAGGCCCATCAAGAAACCCCAGAGATTGTAGCCGATATTTCTAATTTCTATCCTAGAGACAGTGGTATCTGTTGTTTCTCTGCCCAGTATGGTTACTTTTTAACTGCTTTATTGATTTTATGTCAATTGTTGTGATCTGTCTTGAGCCAGTTGTGCTGGGAATGGCAGAATATTAATATAATAAATAAATGAATGAATAAATGAAATGTTTCAAACAGTGATGTGAAATCTTCCCTTGGAAGTTAGTTCAGATTTTAAAGTCCAGCTCTGAAATGCTGAAATTCTGATGACAATAGGGAACACTTCAACCAGCTACTAATGGGAACTTTGCCCAAGAGCAGAAGGTTAGGAAAGTCCTATTGATGGCTTTTCTGTGAGGTTTCCACTTCTCCTTCTCTTTCACTTTGGAGGCATCAGTAGTTTGGTAGGGATGTAAAAGTCCAATCTCTGTAGTCTAGACATCAGTTGTAATTCTGGAAAAACTCTCCCACCTTGAGAATGGCAACCCCAGGACCAGAATCACTTGTAATAACATTTCCCACAGACTCTGGCACTGAGATAATGTTTTTGTAATATTCAGTATTATGGAGTGAATAGAAAAGAAGCATAGAAATATCATTTCCAGTGTATTGATCTCCAGATGCCCTGGCAACTACATTTTCCAGGGACACAATGCAGCAGGGGAACTCACAGAGACCCTACAGAGATGCCAGAGGAATCCGTAATTTCCACAGTAAGGTTAATGAAAAGGGAAAGGAGTGACTTTAAAATTGAAGGGAAGTGATAGCAGAGGTTGACTTTTTATGAGTTGGTTTGAATTTTAATATGTTTGTTGTTGTTATGTGCGAAGTCGTGTCCGACCCATCGCGACCCCATGGACCATGATCCTCCAGGCCTTCCTGTCCTCTACCATTCCCCGGAGTCCATTTAAGTTTGCACCTACTGCTTCAGTGACTCCATCCATCCACCTCATTCTCTGTCGTCCCCTTCTTCTTTTGCCCTCGATCGCTCCCAGCATTAGGCTCTTCTCCAGGGAGTCCTTCCTTCTCATGAGGTGGCCAAAGTATTTGAGTTTCATCTTCAGGATCTGGCCTTCTAAAGAGCAGTCAGGGCTGATTTCCTCTAGGACTGACCGGTTTGTTCGCCTTGCAGTCCAAGGGACTCGCAAGAGTCTTCTCCAGCACCAGAGTTCAAAAGCCTCAATTCTTTGACGCTCGGCCTTCCTTATGGTCCAACTTTTGCAGCCATACATTGCAACTGGGAATACCATAGCCTTGACTAAACGCACTTTTGTTGGCAAGGTGATGTCTCTGCTTTTTAGGATGCTGTCTAGATTTGCCATAGCTTTCCTCCCCAGGAGCAAGCGTCTTTTAATTTCTTTGCTGCAGTCCCCATCTGCAGTGATCTTGGAGCCCAGGAAAATAAAATCTGTCACTATCTCCATTTCTTCCCCATCTATTTGCCAGGAATTGAGAGGGCCGGATGCCATGATCTTTGTTTTCTTGATGTTGAGTTTGAAGCCAACTTTTGCACTCTTAATGTGTTTAGACCCAGACTAAAAAAAATTTCAGGAATTTTTCAGTTCAGCACTATAAGCCACTTTTAAACTTTTAATGGCATCACTTATCATAAGTAGATCCAGCACTGTAACTTAGTATATTATGCAATTATATGATCTGCTACATTAATTGGCATGCCATACAAGCTCTGTATATGGAGATTTTGGCAGATCTCTGAACCTATACTAACACACATGCTACTAAAAATTGGTTTCATCTTCATAATTCTTCATTTGTGATTTACTCTACAACAGTAAGCTATGAAATTGTAAAATAACAATTTTGTACTCCCCAAGGCATTTCTATTGCATTATACAATACCCCCATCTATTTTACATGAGTTATATGAAACTAATACATCCCAGGGCTTTAATGTAGAAACTATACAGAAAAGAGTCCATTGATTCAAGATGTCCACACTGCAGCTGTGCTGACAACTCACAATATTACATTGTTAAAACATCAAAGCAAGAGGCAAAATAGGCACAGTATATTTAGTCAAGACTATGGTTTGCATCTGAACCCTTAAGAACATATAGAGCCCTGGTGGGTCAAACCATTGGTCCATATAGTCAAGCACCCTGTCTCACACAGTGGCCAACCATTTCTTCTTACTTCGATTTCTGCAATGTGTCCTCCATTTTGGAGGTGGTGGTCTGGTAGAGTATGTCCCTCTGATGTTAGCACATTCCACTCATTGCAAGAGACTGTACATAAAGGGCCTGGTACCGAAGGAATATACTCTACAACCAGATACCCCTTCTGCAACAGGGGATATGCTGAATAAATGGAAGGATGGATCTGGATCCTAGATTGTGATCTTTGAAAGTCTCCTGGTTTAAGTCACAGCTTAGTCCAGCCACAAAGCCACTGGAAGCTGAGGAGGGTAGAATTTGTAAAAAAAAAAAAAAAAGGACTTTAATAGGGTCTAAGAGTCCACCTTCCAAAGGGCCATTTTCTCAGATGAACTGTTCTTTGTCACTTGGAGATTAGCTGTTATCCCACGAGATCTCCAACCACCACTTGGAGGTTGGCAACCCTAGCTGATTGGTACTTTTTATGTACATGGCTGGTTGTATATTTGTCTTAACATCATATTTATTTATTTCATTATAGTCCACTCTCCTCCAAAACTACATAGGGCAGTTAATAAACATTTAAAACAATAAATACTAAAACATCTAATAATGATGATAATGTTAACAGTATAAATAGTAACAGTATTAACAAATTGAATTGCCAGTTAGGTAACAACAGCCTAAACTAAGCCCCTGTCAGAATCCGCAAAATATAATCCTGGTATTATTATTATTATTATTTAATTTTTAGACCGCCCTTCTCCCAATAGGTCTCAGGGCGGTTTACAACATAAATAGTTAAAACACAATAAAATCCCCATAAAAACCCCAATTAAAAGTTACATATAACATATCACATAACATATAGCGGCGGTGGTCACAATTCTGATCTTAGTTCAGCCTGGTAGAGAGAATAATGTTCAGAAGAGGGTGGCACCAATACAATACATCTAACCATGATCTCGGTGTTAGAGATCTCAATATTGGAGGGGATCCTCTGATGGATTAGTGGGAGAGCTGCCCTGGCCTCAACCATATGCCTGGCGGAAGAGCTCCGTCTTACAAATAATTCAGTATACAAATAATTCACGTGGGGAGAGGGAAGGAGGTTAGGCCCCTTTCAACGGCTTTCTGGAAGACTTATTGGGCATTTGGAAGGGCCTGTTCAAGTGTCCAAGGTGAAGGAATTTTTAGTCTGGGGCCATGGCAGAGGAAGCCATCTTGCACATGCTCACCAGCCTTCCCTCATGAGAACTTTCTGCATTGAGAAGGCCAACCTGAAAAGGCTAGCCTGAAAATCTCAAGTAGTTGGTTTGCTAACATCATGAGTCTCCAAGATTTCTTTCTTTCAGAGAGCTCAGGTAAAACAGTATGGAATAGGGATATTCCCCAGCTCCTTTCTAATCAAGCCATTCAGTCCTTGATAGTTGCTTTTACCAAACACAGATTCACGAGTGTCACCGACCTATCCCTCCCCACATGGGAAAGAACCATCTAACACTTTATAGATATCAGTGATTAGGGGTCTAGTTTTAGAAAGCATTACAATCGTAATCTAAAGGCTCGAAGAAACTCAACATCTCACAAATAGATTTACACTGTCAAATGTTCTGATATAGCTGTTTATTTATACTCTCATGCAGCCTCAAATAGTTAAGTACACCTATCCAAGGTGACATATTGAAAAGGTGGGATGAGTGATTACATGCAGGGTAGGAACAGGTAATATGAAGTGCTCAACAAACCTTTTTTTGCATCTAAGTCTCTATGAAACAATTGTCTGATAGTTCCACTCACATTTACCAGACTAGGGCCTGCAAAAGGGAGCTCCTCCACCAGGCATTTGGTTGAGGTCAACCAAATCTAAACAACATCTACTGGACCCCTGAACTTTCCTCCCTTGAACCCGTGCAACAGACATGACCAACTATGGGTCTGTTAAATTGTTTGATATGTTAAAATGTTATTTCTGTTTATTGTTATTATTGTTATCTCTTATTCACTATAATAACTGAGTTCAATGTATTGTTCTGTTTAGTTCTATGTGAACCAATCTGAGCCTTAGAGGAGGGCAGTATACAAATGCAATAAATAAATAAATGCATAAATATGTACATGGTTTTATCATCATTCTCTACCTTCCAAATTATTTAATTAATCAAAATATCTACACAGCCACCTTTCTCCCAAGCATCTCAGGATGGGTGTAGTCAGATGCTTTCCATCAAATGTGGAACAAAATGTAGAGGTGATGTAAATGATGCAGTAAAATGATGTAGTACACCAGTGACCTGGAAAGTTGTCTCCATGTTTGATTATGAATCAGTTGACTTATTCAGTGTGCCACTAACTGTTCTGTATTACTGTTGCTCCTATACTTCAATTACCATTTAAGTGACAAATGGAATTCAGTATCATTAGACTTATTCCATACTGAGAAAGGTGGGGTATAAATGAATAAATACAGTGCAACCCAATACTGGCTGTCTAGCATGGCATTAGAAATATAGATCTACTGACGTTCAGAATGTTTTCAAAGGAAACCTCAAGGCAAGGAGGCTTCAAGCTCAATAAATATTCACTCAGTATAATCACCTCATGCTCATGCTGCTCAACCAAATATTGTATTTTATAGTAACTTCGTATGCCCTGAATGCCTGCATAGCAAACATGACTGATGCCTCTTTAATCGAAGGGTTCCACTTTTATCTTTCAAAAGAAAAGTCTTAAGAAAAATATATTGAACCTCTGAGGAAAAGCAGAACAACAGTTCAGACTCTGCACCTGGTGTCTTGCTGTTAGCTTCCTAGCTGAGTAGTGAGAATGTTACTTGTTTTGTAATGGGGCTAGCTTGCCATAAAACACTGCAGAACGTCTTCTTTTCTTGTCATTAGAACACCTGTTATTTTCAAAATAATGTTCCTTCAAACTGGCTCGCTTTACTAAACCTGTCGTATACAGAGTCATTGCATGAGAATTTATGTATCATATTGTGTTATAGGATCTTAAAAACTGACTGATAATAATTTGTGGTGGAAAGCTCAGCACAAGAGAAGGCAGAGAGGGAAGCACAGCAGTACAGAACAGGAACATAAAACTGTTTTAAAGCAAACTACCTCACCTTCCCCCTAGGCTGCTCTGCACAAAGGGCCTAAGACCAGGAACTCAGGTGCAACATTCATGGTCTCCCCTTTTGCCCAGCTGACAGTTTCAGTTGAGAAGGAACCGTTAAAATTCCTATCACATGGGAGTATTTAAAAAAAAACAACATACTGCAGCCCCATACCTTGAAGGGCATGCCTGCATGATGTTTTTTACTGGGTCATGCGAGGCTCCTAGAGGTCCTTGACCATCTGATGGGTCACGTGATATGCTGTAGGTAGACAAAGGTTTTGTTTTATGTCTCACTTTTCTCCCACTGCACAGAGTCAGAATAGCATCTCAAGTTTTATTCCGTTTTTATTTTTGAAAGGTCTGCTTTTATACCCTGATGGGCTTGTTTGTTGGAAGTGGAGGTTTTGTTGTTTCAGATTCTTTATGGCAATTCTAGCATCTTGAAAGTTTCATATCTGCTCTTTAGGTTTCTTTGTGCTGCTTTTATTATCATTATGTTTTTGTTAACAATTAGCAGCCGTGACTCACCGCAGCCACCATTGGTGACGCAGGTGAGCAGCCAGGGGATGAAGACAGGCCAGGCATGAGCATGCACACTACGCCCAGCATGGCAAGGATGCGGGGACACGGGGGCCTTTATAGGCACCACATGCTCCCACCTCCTCCTTCTTTGGGCTCCGCAGCTGAACTGCAACACTACCTCCCACCCATGTTTTTGGCATTGTTACAAGTTTTGTTGTTGCGTTCAATTTGCTCTTTGTCACAGTCAGTTTAGGCATGATAGGAGCCTTTTGTCAGGGAGTCCAGTTTGCGCACTGGACTCCCTGGGGGCTGGGGGGTCTCCTTAATGAGACTGGCAGAGATACAAGCATTGCCTGGGAGGCCAGGGGCTCATAGCCAAGAGACCTATGGGGCACCAAAGTGAGGTGGATGCCTGGTGGGCCTCAATGGGGTCGCTTCCCTGTGAAGGATTCTAGATGCAGAGGACCTGATCTCCTGGCTGGGATAGAGCGGGTCCCAAAGTGTACAAGGATCCTCAGGTTAAGCAGCTGGATGGCTGAGGGATCAGGCTACCTACTGTGCAGGGCTAACCCTTTAGATGTGGGGGGTATAATAATAAATGCCTGTGGCCATATTTATGCCAAAGAACGAGTCGAGTCTTCACTGGCAAAACTGCCACTCTGCTAACCGATATTATAAGTGAGACAGAATGTCATCTTGTAGAAGGCTATGAGAATAATTCCATAAACAAACGAAGAATAACAATACATGGAAGATTTTGCTTCATAGCAAGGTGTGACCCTGACCAAAGTCAGGCCTTATGTTTCACACAGAGGCATTTTATTTTGTCAACATGACAAGCAAAGGGAGTTGCCAAGCATCTAGCAAACATATATAGCAGGAATGTCCTACCTTATGGGATAGACTCCCAGAAGCAGTGAGGGCACCGCTCTTCAGATTTAAGAAATACTCAAAGTCAGAATTTTTGTCATGGCTTTCAGTAGGATATAAACATATTTTCAGTCATTGGTATGTATTTGTTACAAGGAATGGTTTTTACTTGGGTATATTACTATTTTATTGCATGCCTGTGATGATGATGTGATGATGTTATCTATTCAGTCATGTCCAACCCTCGGCGATTCTATAGGAAAGTCTTTGCCATGCGCCCCTGTCTCTGACTGCTTCTTTTAGTTGCTTCATGGTCATCCCTGTATTGGCTTTAATCATGTTGAGCCTGTAAACTCCCTTAAAACTGTATTGGTAAAGATGGGGTATAAATATTTTAAATAAATTACTTTAGTGAGAGAAGCTGCCTGTCACATTGGAGTAAAGAGCAAAATAGGGTTGGGTGCTTTAGCACCCAAAGCGGCTGTTAGCTCCTGACGTAGCCAGCATTGCGCTGTGGGGGGTAGGCGTGGGTGTGAGCATGCTAGCGAGCGAACACACGCATGTGTACACCTGCCAGCACTCTAATGCCTACGCCTCCCCTCCCCCCTTGCAGCACGGCACTGGCTGCGTTGGTAGCTAATGGCCACCTTGAGCGCCAAAGTGCCCAACCCTAGTACACAGGTCCATAGGAACTTGTAGTTAAATATTCTTTGTTCACTAGCTAGAGATGCTGAAACTTACAGTTAGTATTCTTAAACTGCAACATTGCATCTTTTTAGATTTAAATACTGTCAGATTTTCAACATTTCCTGTATTTCTGCTACTCCAGTACACTAATTTTTAGAGCTCATTATATTCTAGTAAATGGTTAGATCTGGTATAGTAGCATTTTTTTTATAATAATTTTATTGTTTATTATTATGTAAGCATTTACAGAGAAGTTGTAAAGAAAAAGCGACCAGTTGATATGGTTTGCCATCTCTTTTAACATAGATATTTAGTTCCCATCACATATTATTCCTAATCTAGAAGTTTTTACCATTTTTCTTAGCCAAGTGATTGTTAATACATATGAGAGTATGATCTGTTATAGGAATACATTCTGTTATTATCTTAAATGATATTAGGTCAGTCTCCTTCATAAATTGGCCCTAACCCAAGAATTACTACTGCCGTCTTGTTAATGCCTATGAAATATAGTTTGTCATCCTCTTTTAGCATACATATTAACATACATATTCAATTCCCATCGCATATTAATCCTGATCTAGGGGTTATTACCATCTTTCTTAACAAAGTAGTTGTTGATACATAGGAGGGTATAATCTATTATAAGGATATATTCTATTATTATCTTAAATGATATAAAGTCAGTTCCCTTCATATATTGGACCTGTCCTAAAGGTTGCTGCTATTATTTTTCCACAGGAAGCCAGGAGAGTACTCCATTATTCAGCTCATCTTTCAGGTGGTCGCAGAAAATGAATGGTATAGTAGCATATTAATGAAATAATAGGGCCATTTCAGAGGACAGGCCCTATTAGAGGACAGTTCAGATCTAGAGCAAATCATGGCCTGGTAACATAGGCAGTAGATTCAGATATGTAGCCATGTTGGTCTGAAGTAGCAGAACAAACTTTGGGTCCAATGCCACCTTTAACACCAACAAAGTATATTTATGGGATATCTTCATCATACTGTTTACTAATTTCCCACCAATTTACTGTCCTTATATCTGCACTCTGATTATCACTGTTTCATTGTCTGAGGAAGTGTGCATTCACACGAAAGCCCTATTATTTCATTAATATGCTACTATACCAGATCTAACCATTTACTAGAATATAGTGAGCTCTAAAAATTAGTGTACTGGAGTAGCAGAAATACAGGAAATGTTGAAAATCTGACAGTATTTAAATCTAAAAAGATGCAATGTTGCAGTTTAAGAATACTAACTGTAAGTTTCAGCATTGAATAAAACTTTGTCAGTCTTAAACATGGCATTGGACTCAAATTTTCTTCTGATAACCTAGTGAGAAGATAAGACTGGGAAGGCATGTAAATGTATGTCTGCTGTACACAAACCGATGCTTCATCGAAGAAAAGGACATAGGGGGAAAAAGTCATTGCATGGATAGCTAAGTAAAGCAACAGGTCCAGTTATATGGCTCAACCTCCTTTACTGTTCTAAACATCCTGGCCTGACATGCATTAAAAAAAAAGACTAGACTGTATATACTGAATATACTTGTGAGTTCAAATGAAAGAAAATATTGCAGTTAGGAAAACAGGATTTGCCAGTTGCACTGATAAATCATCATCATGGTTCCAGTCTGAATATGGAAATAGTTTTCAAATGGCATTTTGTGCTGCAGAAAAAAACTTGTTACAGTCTAGCCATTCTTGCACCTGGCTTTGTTCCTGGCTTTGCTCAGTACCTAAGCTGTTCTTTACCTATTACAAAGTACGTTTATGTATTGCCTGTCTGAGACATAATAAATGCACTGTACAAATTCCAAGGTAGTTGCTTCTAAAGCTGGCTTCTCACAGTACATCTGTCTGGCAACACAACAATAACCCAGATCAAAGCAAGCAACGGCCTTTAGGCAAACCCACTGTGTGATAGTGTGTATGCTTATCCAATGAACACATGCTTTACATTAAATGGACAAATATGTGCACCATGAACAATTCACTTTCACTCCAATGAATCATACTTGCCTTACATTTCTTTGCTCCAGCTGCTATGTCAGCATCCTCATTACTGGCTGCTTTTGTTACCAGCATGTTATGAGTAAAGCCTCATCACATCATGAAACCGCAATGGAGAACATGCTGGCATAGATTCAATGGAGGAACTTCAGTGAGAAAATTATCAGAAGACAAAAAACAGCTTGACATCTCATATATCCTGAATACAGAGCTGGGTACATTCAAGAATAGAAATATTAAACTGCTAATATGTTGCACTAATTTTGTGAACAGTTTTTAGAATTCTCTTCAACCCAATGACTCCTGTAGCCACTTAGCATGAGTTGCAGAAGACTGCATTCGCTGGGGTGGGGGTGGGGGCTAACAAATCACACACACAACCAGCTATCGATTGGTTCCTGCTGGCCTGAATTCTTATGGATGCGATCTTGACTGAGCAGCAGTCAATGTAGAGATAAATCAGAGTTGAAAGTGGCGGATGTTTGTGTTGAAAAGGTGGTACCAAATTTCTAGGAAGTAGAGGTGGAGACAATTTAAAGTGAGCAAGAATGTGATAGAGGTGATGCCCCAACTGTGTTTCTTCCCAAACTTTTATTTTTGTCCCTGGAGCTTCAGACACAACAAGAGAACAGTGTGTGAGAGGCAGACAGACAGAGAAGAAAGACTTCAGTGCTTCCATTCTTCCCAACTCATCCTCTGTTTAAACTTCTTCTCCCTCCAATTTTACATGAATTTTGAATGATTCATATTCTAGTGAATGGGTCACACTGCTAAAATATCTCCTAGCTGCAGCAGAAATACTTCCCTACTCTGCAGGTTGTCCCTCAGCAACTCCTGCTTCCCATTCCTTGTTTCAATCTCTGTCATCCCACTGGAAGTTACTCCTGGCTACTGACATCACTTAGTGCAAACTTGGGGTTTTTCTGCACATTACAAAAAAATAGTGCTACTCCAACACAATGGTGTAACACTAGAAAAAATCATGCCTCTGGCAATTCCTCACCTTCTGGCTCCTCTGCTGCCCTCTAATGCATCTTAACACTCCGCACGCCTGATTGAAATGGCAAAAGAAGGGAATGTGCTAGACACACTCCTCTCTTTCACCTGTCAATCGAGACAAGCGGCCAATCACTTTTCTCCCTCTTTTCAAGAAACCGCAATGCAAGTAATTTTTTTTCAATAAAAGTTTTCTGTTTAAATACCTATGCATCTAGGGCTGTTTTTAATGCCACTCCTCTTTGGATCCTGAGCCTTGAAGCTTTTAAGAAATTATCTTTTCCCCAATTTGTTTTTTTTTTGGGGGGGGGAGAGAAAGAGGCATGCTTTGTGTGTAAACTGGTGGGGAAAAGTTTGTTTTGTTTTTGTTTTTTTGCTCTGCCTGGGTGATTGTACACCTATTCGTTGCTCCAGGCAGGTTGTATATAAAAAAGAAGTGAGAAGTGAGACTAGACGTTCATTGTAGCCAGCATGAAAACTCAGCTATTGAAGGAATTTAATAAACTGGCAAAGTAGATTTTTCAGGAAAAGGAAGGCCAAAGAAAGAAGGAGAGCAAATCTGCTTGGGTCCAGCATTTGTTTCTCAATATCCCAGATCCTTCTCTTGATGATTTTAAATATATGTTTCACCCAAAGAAAGATGAATTGAGGCCATTTAGAGTAATGAAAATCAGACTGTCCATTAAACTAAGAGGTTGAGATAGAAATTATTTTATAGTTGTAGTCCACACTCTATATTCCAATAGGTGGAGGCTTAGCATATAGTCAGTAAAGGACCCAACTGAATTTGGGATACCAAGGATACGACAAAGGAAGGTCAAACAGATTTGCCCTACCTCTTTATTGAAAGCTTGGATCCAAACAGGAATCCCATATAATAATTGTAAAATTATTTTGGCTTGAAAAACCTAAATAGCTGCAGGCACAAATGGGTTTCCTCTTTGGAAGTGAAATTGGGAAACTGCAGACAACTGATTTTTCACCAAAGCAAGGGAGTGTTTCCGGTGTGGAGATCAACCCAATTTACAGTGGAAAGGAACACTGAGATATCTGAAGGTTTTAATCTGTTCAATAGTTCTCCCATCAACTTCCCAGTAGAGATCTTTCCATGACTTGTTCCTATTTTTGTTTTCTCAAAGTTGATGGATAGGGAATTCTGGTTAAAATATCTGTTCCACTATATATTTCTGGTAAGGCCTAGGAGGAGAAGCATGCCTCATGGCTTAAGTGTCACTTAACACCAACTCAGGGTGGCTGTCCTGCCCCTGAGTGCCTCCTCCTCCAACCGGCTGGCCTGTCTGTACAGCAGCCAGCCAATCAGCTTCCGTCCCCCACCCCTGACCAACCCCTTCTCCTTCCACTTCCCTTTGAGGCTCGGAGGCTGCAGATCCCTGATGCGTGAGAGCTGCCCCTGCCGGTGAACTCCATAACAGCTGCCTTCTCAAATGCAGAAACAGTCCTGGGAAAAAAAATTACTGCTTTGGAAGATGGATTCTACATCATTATGCTCCATTGAAATCTTTCCCCTCCCCATATCCTGCCCT
Organism: Paroedura picta; assembly: GCF_049243985.1. Taxonomy (NCBI): domain Eukaryota; kingdom Metazoa; phylum Chordata; class Lepidosauria; order Squamata; family Gekkonidae; genus Paroedura; species Paroedura picta. The sequence continues at coordinate 69,197,887 of NC_135375.1, read as the reverse complement.
ATTCAGGCTCCACTCCCAGAATCTCTTGATATTTTCTGATCCAGAGCTAGCAACCAAAAATATTTGGAGAGGGATAACATTCAGGGATTATTTCAATTTGGACAAGGTGGTTTGATGCAAGAGAGAACAGGAATTTCAGCAAGTATTCCTTCTCCATTACAGAGGCATGAAAAACTGGTCCTGTCAAATGTAATATGCTACCATGATCCAGGAAGATACTGATGGTCTCTCTAAGAAACATCTAATAATTTTATTCAGGATAATGAATGAAAGAGCACAAGACATACTAGAACCTTCATAGCAATTCTAGTAGTCAGTTTATCTCCAGATATAAGTAAAACTTGGATGGGAAGTTTTCTTTCTTTCTTTCTTTCTTTCTTTCTTTCTTTCTTTCTTTCTTTCTTTCTTTCTTTCTTTCTTTCTTTCTTTCTTTCTTTCTTTCTTTCTTTCTTTCTTGTGGTCTGTGGGCCGCAGACCACATGTGGTCCTTCGACTAATTGGAGGTGGGCCCCGAAGGATGCCTTCTCCCACCCCCCGGCCCTTTACAACACACTTTGGGTGTCATTGTCTCCCATCACTCCCAGATGGGACTATCTCGTTGCAGAGAAACAAGCTCAGGGTTCCCATTGATTTGTCATTATTATGAGTTAAAATTTCCATGAAAATAAAATGTTCCTTATGTTCATTGTTGTGGCATGTCTGTAACTTATTTTGAAGGGATGTTTAAACATTACCATAGCAATCAGAGAGCGTTAGGGCAGTGGTTGAGAGTAGAGGAGTAAACTACCCCTCCCCCACCGGGACTCAGTAAAAGGTGTTGAGTAATCCCCGGTGAGTGGTCCCCGGCGTTAAGTGGTCCCTGGTGATAAAAAGGTTGGGGACCACTGTTCTAGAGTCTAATATCCTGGAACTAATATAAACCAAAAAATGGATTGCTGAAAATTACACTCATCCTTTCTTCCCATGAACAAAATCATACTTTGACTGTTGTACTGTAATAATAATAATATTAATAATAAGGGCAGACAGGACTTACCCTGGGTGCAATTTGCCGCTGCGAGGAAGCAGTCACCTAAAGAGCACACAGGGAAGGGGACTACAAGTCCTCCTGACACCCCCTATAGGGAGGAGGCAGAAAGGTATAGGCCTCTTTCCCACTTCCCTGCTGAAGGAGTTGCCCACCCTCCCTCCCTGTTCTTTATGGTTGCGTGTTGTTAAAACATTGTTGTAACCAGGGCGATTTGTTAATTATTATTTTTTTTTAGGAGATATTGGTTGTAATAAATTTATCGTCACAACTTGCGTTTTTTGGGCATGGGGAGGAACCATTGGTTGAGCAATCCCAGCCTGTGTGCTGGCATGCTCTAGTGGGGGCCTCCATAAGAGGCCGTGGGTAAGTGGAGCTGGGTGGCCATCACTCATGGAGGATGCCCTTGAATACAGATCCGTATTTCTGGGTGATTCGGAACCTGGCAGAGGTTCATGCCTCAACAGGTTTCATAATTTGGTCACCTCCCTGTAACATCCAGGAGGTCATTGGGGGCACGGGGAGCCCAGCAGGATGCCGTAGGCCCGGTGGGATGCTGGAGGGGCCCGTGCATACCTGCAGGATTAATCTATGGCTGCCTTGTGGCTCGTGAGCCACAAGAAGGCTGGTTCCTAATTTCCCATGCTATACAACGCTCAGTAAAATGTTGAATAAAGTTGTGGCCTGTTTAAAGCCAAATAAAAGAAATGTGTGGCTCTGTGTCTCTGCAGTGAGAAAGTCTTCCCCTGCAAGGCAATAGGTTTATTAGCTGCCACTCCCAGGCAAGCTGGCATGTGGTGGGTCATAGATAAAAAGCACCATAATAAACCCCATAAAACAGTGGTCCGCAACCTTTCTAAGGCTGCAGACCGGCAGTGGTGGGGAGGGCGATCGCGCGGCTATGCTTGCTATGCATACGCGAAACTGCCACACATGTGCGTTTGCTGCCGTGCATGCCACAAATGCGCATGCACGGCCCTGCTTCCATCCCCCCCCAAAACGAAGCTTGCCAGGCTGCAAGCTAATCGGCCACTTTTGCGGCCGATTTGTCTGTGGCCTGGGAAGTTTCTTACTGCGGGTGGGGGGAGAGGGAGCCGTGGCCCAGTTCCGGGGCCTTCATGGCCCCGCACTGGGCCGCGGCCTGTGGATTGGGGACCACTGCCATAAAACACAATAATCTTAACATTGTTAGCCCTCCTTGGCAGCAAAAATGTATACTGATACTAACAATGCCTACCCACTCATCATATTCCTAGCTCATGCCTCAGCAAGAGATGTAATAAGGGTAGCCTGATGTACCAGCTGTTCAGATGAGAGGCCCACTGATCTTACTTGGCCTCAACCAAATACCTTGCAGAAGAGCTCTGACATGCAGGCCATGAGGAACTGTGAAAGTTTGGGCAAAGCTATCAGCTCTTCTGGAAGGTCATTCCACCAGGTCAGGGCCAGGACGAAAAAAGCCCTGCCCTGGATCAAAGCCAGGCATGCCTTTGATGGGCCAGGGACTGCCATGGATGGCTTTGAAAGTTAATACCGGAACCTTAAACTTGATCTGGGACACAACTGGCAACCAATGCAGCTGCCTCAGCACTGGCTGGATATGGGCCCTCCAAGATGTTCCTGTGAGGACCCATCGCAGTTGCATTTTGTACCAGCTGCAACTTCCAGGTCAAGGATAAGGGAAGGCCCACATAGATTGAGTTACAGAAGTAAAGCCTATAGGTGACTGTTGCATGGATCACCATAGCCAGGTGATCCAGGAACAGGTAGGGTGCTAGTAGCCTTGCTTGCCGAAGATGGGAAAGTGCCAGGTGGGCTACCCTGGTGACCTGTACCTCCATCAATAGGGAGATGTCAAAGATCTCACTCAGATTCCTGGTTGAGGGTGAGATTATAAACTGCAATCTGGCCAGCCTGGGAAGACACTCTTTCTGGTCTGCACCCTTCCCACTCAGCCACAGGACTTGGAGAGGCTGTGTCAGGAAACTCTGCTCAAGCCATCCAGCTATGGCTTCCAAACATCTGGTGAATGTTTTTGGCAGGAAGTCCAGGCCACTGTCCATCAACTGATAGAGCTGGGTGTCATCCACTTATTGGTGACAGCCCAGCCCAAAGCTCTGGACCAGCCAAATCAGAGGGTGCATATAGATGTTAAAAAGCATAGGGGAGAGAATCACACCCTGTGGGACTCCAGAAACAGGCCAAACTATCATCATACATTTTATTGTTCTATAAGCCTAAACATTGTCCTTCCAGGATTGATACTAGAATGCTGTCATAAGGTAAAACATTCTGGATATTTTCAGTTAGTTAGTCCACAATGAGATTATTTCCTCACAAGTGTAAATCCCCATGTCAGCTTTTTAAATAATCAAAATTGGTAAAACTTTTGACACAACTTTTTGCTTCCCCAGGAGTAGATCTGAATTTAGTGCTCCATTACTCTCTGTTTTCTGGATCTACTTTCCCCATGATCCTCCATTGCTGATGAAGTACATGATATTACAGCCACACAACCACTTTTCAAAGGAAGTGCAGAACACATGGGGGAAGTTTCGATTTTTAATTTTTCCCCCCTCCCACGAAATGAATGCCTTTTTGCAGAAGGGGAGCCACAAAGTCAGAACATCAACTATGGATTCTGTTTACTGGGAAACAGTGACAACACTGATGTGTGGAAATGGTCCAAGTATTTTGAGACCACCTGGACAGACTGTGGCAAAACACATTAATGTGGGACATGGATCTATGTGTGCTCAGTTCTGGTAACTCCAATTCACTATCCAGAAGCACCTTATGATGTCCCTCAGGATTTTAAAATTGGAAACATTTTGAGTGATCTTGAGTTGTCCTCATTGGGCTGTAATTGGGCTTACCACAGGGTCAGGTCTACTGGGGAAAAAGTTTATTCTACAAGTGTCCTCAGAGATCTCATTGTTTTTGATAACTTTAGCTTCTCTGTATTTTAAAGTGTAACTAAATGAAGAATAGTACTCAAGACCAGGGTGGTTTTGGGGGAAGTATCCTGCCTTTAGATTACCCTTGCCCTACCCAAGCTCCCCCAAAGGAGCGAGTGAGTGAGTGCCTACTTAGCCATCTTGAATGGCTGTGACCTGTCCCTTACTGCAGCAAGGTTAAGTCAGGTAGGGTCACCCTATCCCATCCCACTGCATCAATGTGAAGCCAGGTGGAGCAACCCCATTCATAGAATCATAGAATCATAGAATCATAGAATCATAGAATCATAGAATCATAGAATCATAGAATCATAGAATCATAGAATCATAGAATCATAGACTCATAGAGTTGGAAGGGACCATACAGGCCATCTAGTCCAACCCCCTGCTCAATGCAGGATCAGCCCAAAGCATCCTAAAGCATTCCATTCCTTGTTGCAATGAGACTGGACTGGGCAGTTTTGTCCTGCCCCATGGCAAGGCCAGAGGTTAGTGTCTCATCTCTCACCATGCTGCTTGCCCCTCTTTTGGGGCTAGTGTTACCTTGATAGCAGGTGGCTCCTAGAATTGGGAGGCCCACCAATTGGCTTTAATGATCAATCAATCAATCTGCCCCTGCTTACAAGCAAGGTTGTGGTGTGTCCCTCCATTCTTCAAAATGAAACACTAATCAAAACTTCTTTGTATAGAGATATTTTATACACACAAACAACTGGCATGAGGAATTTGGAAAGTAAGAAAACAAGTAATTAATTTAAAAGGAACAGGAGAGGAGCCTGAAATGATGCAGTGAAGCAGAGACAAGGCAGAAGGTTTTTATACATATGCCAATTGTTAAAACCTGGCTCATGTTGATGGCCTTTTCAGCAACTCTGTGGATTTAATATATTATACTGATTGCTCTAGGGAGAAATAAGAAGAATAACATCACAGATTTTAAAAGGGACAATAATCCATACAGATTAAGAGATTCCCATTAAATGTGAAAAGAGAAGGAAAACCAGGCTTGGAACTTCCAACTAAGTCATTGTAGTCTGTTTTTCCAGAATGGTTCCAGGTTCTGTGGCTTTCTTTTGGAAGAAATAGATTAGCAAAATTTGCACATGCTGTAGGGTTGCCGACCTCTAGCTGGGGACTGTAGTTCTCTCAAAATAACAACTACAGGGATTTTTGCTGCAATCTTATGCCTGTTATCTAGAAAGCAAATGCCATTAAACCAAAAGGACAATAAACATGTTTAGGATTGCAGCAAAATTCACAAGACAGTTTTCAGGAAACTGCATCATAGAGGTGTTTTATTTGCAGCTTCCCACCCATATGTGTGCAGAAGCCTGGACTGTATTCTGAGATCAGGTAGGGTGTTGAAAAGTGCTATATAAAGACATTATTATATTATTTCATATCATACTTTCTGAAGGAATCCAAATTGTTTTGATGTTGTGTGATTTTTCTCATGTAACATTCTTCAAATTCGAATTCCAAATTTCTAGTATTGTTTTATTGTACTTATGAAAGAAAATGGCCAGAGAGGTTTCAGATTTAGGACTTACAAAGAAAAAGGCATGGAAAGTCTTCACTGGCAGGCTGGATTGTGAAATTGTGGAGAATTTGCCCTAAGCCTTTTGCAAGGCAAAAATGTTGTGGCAAAAGTGCTGATGTATAACAGAAGAGACAGAACATTGTGAAATTTTTTGAAGATGGGTTTGAGCTTATAAAAAAAAGGTCAAGTTTGGTTCTCAGTATCCTTGGTCTAGTCACTGGTTGCAAGAAATTTACCATAAACAGTTTAGTTGATTTATGTCTCTTTAATGGATGCCTCCAATTTGTTTTTTCACTAGGTAGCATGGCCTGCCAGTATTTTTAATATATTCTTACCTCAGTAAGGAATACATATCTCACAGAACTAATAAAAATAGGAGTTAATAAAAATGCAAACTTGGGATCAATTTGCTGGATTAGTATAAAAGATGTCCATGTTCACTGGAGAAAAAAGTTGGGCACTTTCCACATCCATGCGGAAATTATTATTTACATATAGTTCCTACATTTATTTAAAAATTTATACCCCTCTTTTCTACCCAGGGAAGCTCCTAAACAGTTTACAATATGGTTATATCCTCTTCCATTTTATCTTTGCAACACCAATACTATGAAATTGTGACAAACAGTAAATGTTAACACTTTAACCTAGTGTGGGGAACTTGAGTGACAGAAGATTGAAATGAAATTCTACAGTCCAGAATGGCAGTTAGGAGTGGCAGTTAAGAAAGGACAGTTTGTTACCCAAAGAGGCAGTCTCCACTTGAGCTGGGGGAATTAGCAAAAGGAGACAGACTGTAAGGTGATACTAAGAGGAATATTTCTCTGTCTCCATAAAATGCCCCTCTGTGAGAGGAGGAGTCTGACTTGCTAACAAGTTGACTGGGAAGAAACTGAGGGCAGTTTTGTATATTGAAAAAATAGCATTACGCCAGTGAAATGGTGTAACTCTAAAAAATAATGCACTTCCAGCCATTCCTCACCTTCTGGTTCTCTCACTTTCATCTACCACCTTCTCACTTTTCTTGCACTCTCCATGCCTGCTTGAAATGGTGGAAAAGAGCAATGTGCTTTACATGTGACTCTCCTCCGCCTATCAATCAAGCCAGGCAGCCAATCACCTTTCTCCATGTTTTATAGGGCCTGTGATGGCAGCTAATTGTTTTTTTTAAACGCCTATGCATCTAATCATAGATGCATCTAATCATAGATGCATAGTGCTTTTTATAATGCCACCTCTTATAGAATCATGAGCCTTAAATCTTTAAAAAATTAATCTCGTTCCTGTTTTTTTTTGGGGGGGGGGGACTTTAGAGAACCATGCTTTGTGTTTTAACCAGGGGGGATTTTTTTTTTTTGCTTTGCCTGCATGATTTAATGCCTATTCATTGTTCCAGGCAGTTTGCTTTAAAAAAAAGTTCCCAGGAGAAGGCAGAGGGAGGTGGCCGTGAGGGCAGGAATTGGAAGCGGAGATAGCACCACTTCAGCTCCACACATTTCCTTAGCATGTGGCTTGCTGTTTGCTCTCCTCTAGCTTGCAGTTTTTAGTTGGGGGAATCCACTTTATGTGATTCCCCAGCTAGTGCTTTAAAATGGAGGATATAGCTACCAGTTTGCTGCTTGGATGCTGGATCTTGGTGATGTCAGGCAAAATGACAAAAATATGGCATCTGTATAAGATGAGTATTTCACTATATTTATTGGGTGCGGAATGGCCCTGAGAGGGGGAGGGGATCAAGAAGAATCCTGATTCAAGCCTGAGGGATTAGCCCCTTATAAAGGAAGGCAATACCTCTACAGTCTGAGGGAAAAGGGTGTGTGTGGTCTCTATTAAATGGTTAAGGATACTGAAACGTGTGTGAATATTCCTGCTTTTACCAGGTTAAACACCTGCGAGACAAAGACGCTTATGCTTGTTTACTGAAGCAGAAACCGCCAAGAAATTTCTCTCCTCAGTGTTTAAAGACCTGTCTGTACAACTAAATCGCTATGTGTTTGTGACAAACTACTTTTATACAATGTTACCTCATTCCTATTGCCTGTTCACCTTTTTGACAGGGTAAGGAAGGCAGCATGATATAGCCCAAATCAGGTCTCAGAAGCTAAGTGGGGTCAGTACTCGGAAGCGAGACCACCAAGGAAGACTCTGTAAAGGAAGGCAATGGCAAACCACCTCTACTTCTTGCTTGCCTTGAAATCCCCTTGCTGGGATGGCCATAAGTTGGTTTTGACTAAGGGCATTTACAAATGTATAACGTTTGACAAAACAGCTATGACATAGACAACAGGACTACAACATTGCAGTCATGACTCTGGGGACTTTTATGAGACCATTATGGGAGAGGGAACACTTTCATCATTGATTTATTTGCTTCTGTACCTGTAAAACCCTAATTGTGATGTTACTCTAAAAAAAATGAACATCAAACCTTTGTTCATAATGCTTGGTTTCTCTCAGATTGAACACCCGATAGGGCAACACACTTTATCTATTTTCAGTTTCAGTAGAGGAGATAAAGTCAGGAACCTATATACATGTGCAAGCATATGTTTTCTGAGATGATTATTGACAAAACCCCATCAAACGTTTTGAGAGCTTGACAAAGATGTTTGCAAAAATGTGAGTAGTTTAGGTCAAGCACAGGGGTATTTTTGCAGCTGTCAAGAGCACTTGCAGAGAACTTTGGAATGCTGGGATCTTACATTTTAAAAAATCAAGTAGAAGAAGAAGAGTTGGTTCTTATATGCCGCTTTTCCCTAACCGAAGGAGGCTCAAAGCGGCTTACAGTCGCCTTCCCATTCCTCTCCCCACAACAGACACTCTGTGGGGTGGGTGAGGCTGAGAGAATGCTGATATAATTGCTCGGTCAGAACAGTTTTATCAGTGCCGTGGCGAGCCCAAGGTCACCCAGCTGGATGCATGTGGAGGAGTGCAGAATCAAACCTGGCATGCCAGATTAGAAGTCCGCACTCCTAACCACTACACCAAACTAGCTCTCAGTAGAAGTGCAATTGCACCACTAAACTATAGAATTGTTACTTTTAAAAAATAGAATGCTTTTAAAAGTACCGATGGTAAAGTTTCTTTGCTTTTGTGAAACTAGGACCTATGCATATCCATGATCTGTTAACACTAAATTCCAAACAGAAGACAACTGGAATGAAACTGAAATCGTAACGGAAGTATAAAATAGCACCTAACAGAGCTGAAGGAATCTGGTCATTCATACTTCATGTTCATTACTTCAGAGTTGTAAGGAACATGGTACTGTTACCCATATTGAAGCAGATAATGGACAAGTATGAATAGTGAATTTGTGCTCATGGGATCTTTTAAAAGTTACTGTAGCCGCTCTCTTTGAATACCACTGGCTCAATGACTTTAAAAGTGGATTGGAAAAAATTATTGCAGGATAGGTCCATCAATAGTTATTAGCCATGAAGGCTGAATGTGCAGAAGCATTTTACCACTCAATTCCCCACTGCTGGAGCAGGGTAATAAAAGGAGGCTTTGACCTCTGAGTTAAAGAGGCCAAAGTTGGATGTGCTAGAAGAGAATGCTGGACTAGATGAAACATTGTTCTGATCCATTTGGGGCTTTCTTATGTTCTTATATTCTCACCAATAGCAGGTGATGTTAGATAAAAGCAGTTTTATTGTTAAGGTGTAAAAACTGCCTATGGCACTGACTCATTCAACTGAAAACCAGGGATGATATGCTTCCCATGAGATCAACAAACTATACGCAGTATACTGATAGATGATTGGAAATAATCTTTTATATAGCAGGAAATGACTATGTGAAATGTGTTTATTACCTTTACTTTTAAAACATATCCACTGTAGCCCTTTGCCCTGTAGATATTAGCAAAAAAATTTCTTGTAATACTTGGAGGTATTTTTAAAATAGAAATTAAACTATCACATAGCTGACTAAAATGAATTGAAAGGTTTGGTGTCTGGGAAATCCAACATGTGAAAAAGGAAACTGATGAAGTAAAAAAAACAACAACACATTGCAACCTCTTGTAATTCTTGCTGCAGTCATATCAAAGACACTTAAGCTGGGGGGAAATATGGCTATGGGCTAAAGTAAAACATTTGAACAACTTTCTTGTATGGAATCCCAATACCTCATTATAGACACAAACTATGAAAAGAAAAGGACATGGCTGAAGAAAGTCAATTAAAGGGGGGAAATGAAAGGAGAGAAAAAATAATATCCAAGAAAGAGGCTTTTCAGTAAGAAAACAATAAGATCAGTTATGGTAGCAGTGATACTACAATGTAGGGCTGAGGGATGTACAGAAACTAGGCTGTACTAAAATAAATACAAGCTTCTTCCTTCATGCCAACCAAAATAATTTATATGTCCCAGAACACACAATTTTATACTGTGTCCATCAATTCATCGACACATAACAAAAAGAGATCTCCATTTATTACCCATTGTTCTGGGATAGGTAACTCTGAAACATGAGAACTGAGAACTAGTTCCTGTAACCTTCCCCCCCCCCGCCCCCAAATGATACAGCAGCAGTTGATCCTGCTGACTTCAAGTTCTTCTTGTTGGAAATACAACTGTTATTGGGTACAGCTAAGCATGCTAGGAAATAATTTCTATTACTGATCTGAACTGACATAAAAACAAAGACTTTGTTATTGGAATGCAAGATGTTTAAGAAAACAGGTACACAAATACAAGAAAAGCAAAATTCTTATGGCTATATTAGCCTTTATCCTATTTTGTTCCCATTATGATAGGGAATGAATACTGAACATGTTTATGGATCTGTGCATGTATTGATATAGTATAAAACAATGCACTTGGGACATATACATTTCATTGGCTGACACCAAAGAAGAGACCTGTATTTATTTTAGCATGGCTGGTTCTGCCTCATCTCAAAGCCATACATTGGAGTAATTCTGCTTTCATAACGGAACTTAAGTTTGTTCTCTCATTGAAAAGCTTTTATCATGGATATAGTTAATCCCCCCAACTTTATAGAATCATAGAGTTGGAAGGGATATACAGGGTCATCTAGTCCAATCCCCTGTGCAATGCAATAACTCACAACTACCTGCCTGCCCATAGGCCCATTATGCACGGAGTGGAAAGTCTGCATTCAGGGTGGAATGGCGGCGGCTAAAATCACCAATTATGCACGCTGCAGGCGGCAACCGGGTGCAGAGTCAACGTATGCCGCCGAAAAAGCCACATTAGCGAGATGCGGAAGAAAGGCCCATTATGCACGGCCGCCGAAACGGCGATTTCGGGTCACATGGAAAACGCGGAGGGGGAAGACGCGACGCATACCGGTTATACACGGGGCGGGGCGCGACGGCGGCAAAACCCAGAGTAACCGATTATGCACGCACCGATCCGGGCGCCGCTTCTGGTTGCGCCCCGCTCACCCGGAAGCTGCGCTTTCTTCCGCGTTTCACTGACGTGGCTTTTTCGGCGGCATGCACCGAAGCTGCAGCCGGTTGCAGCCGGCTCCGTGCGTTATCCGTTATTTTAGTCGCCGCCATTCCACCCCGAATGTGCGCTAAAACCCCCGTGCATAATGGGTCATAGTGGAGCTTCCTGGGACCAGGGCGAAACCAGAAGCGACTCCGGAGTATCTGCGTGCATAATCGGATACTCTGGGTTTTGCCGCCATGGTGTTCCGTCCCGTGCATAATTGGTTTGCTTCGCTTCTTCCTCCTCCTCGTTCTCCATGCCACCGTTTCAGTGGCCATGCATAATAGGCCATAGAGATGCAAATTGCATGCCCAAGTGAAATTTTTGTGGCTTCTCAGCAGTCTCATGGGTGATAACTGCAGTTTCTAGAACTCTCAGTAGTGCTTTAGAACCCCTCCTACTTGGCACTGGCCACTGAGACTATTTCTATAGCTTTCTAGAACTTGTGATATCTAGAATAGTTCCCTCCTCCCCTTTCCTCTGCTCAACACTAGCATTTTCCTGTCAAACCAAGATATGACTGGGGAGGGAGAGTGCTCTTTACCCTAGTTCTCTCTTTGCCACTGTTGGCAAGAAACATGATAGGTGAAAATGAATCCAAGAAGTATCATACCAGCATGGGTTTGGACATGCTAGGACTTCTCCCATTTGAAGTCAGCACTTATCTCAGATTTATGCCTCAGTAGTTGCTCCCCACCAATTGTTTTCATGCCACAGCTCCCCTTCTGCCCCCGTTCCCCTTTGCTGAGCTCCCTGGATTGAGTAGTTGGAGTCATAAGGTTAAGGTACAAAATTACAGGGAAAGCAGAGCTTGACAATAGAAGCTTGACAATACCGATCTGCATGAAGTGATGGCATACTAAATGGCGCTAGCTGTCAGATGATGCTAGGAGTCTGGACACAGCACTCCTGGTAGAAAACTATTAGTGCTGCAATGAACTTGGACAGCTAATGCTGCAGTGGTCCCTAGGCCCATTCTGCACACACAGGATAATGCACTTTCAATATGCTTTGGCACCTGGATTTTCCTGTGCGGAACAGCAAAATCTACTTCTAAAGTGCATTGAAAGTGCATTATCTATTATATGCGGAATGGGCCCTAGTGGGAAGCGTCTGCAATTACTATCAGCATGCCTGTCCTCAAAGCGTCGTTTGCAGCAGAGGAACTACCCCTCCCACCAACAACTGGTTTTTGCGGTTTTGAGGATTTGTTGCCTTAAATGTTTTAAATGCATAATTGTTTACTATGGCAAGCCCCCTCCCCAAATGGTATCAAAGCCCATGCATATATGAGACCAATTTAAAAAGAGATGTTTTAAAAGGATAAGCAGACTGACCAGTGAAGAAAGGTAAGTGCCTAATCCACCTAGCATATCTTCTTCTTCTAACATCCCTTCTCAAGGTTTTTTTGTTGTTGTTGGTTGTTGATGGTTTGTTTTGCCTTAGATATCCAAGTTATTCTTTCTCTGATCAAGAACTTCCCCTTCCTGAAAGAAAGGAAGGAAGGAGATAAAGAATTAAATAAAATTAAGGTACCGTTTTTTCTAAATTATAGGTCAGAATGCGTCATTAAAAATTAGCTCACTGTGGCATTAAAATGGCTCAAAAGGGGAAGCATAATCTGTATGTTTTGAGGAGGATCATGATGTGGGTCTTGTCTTATCTGCAAATGGTTCACACTCAAAGCTCTGAGCTACATGGCTTTGAGTTGAAGGCAACACTATAGGAGAAGGCTTGACCAGATTCCAACACTCCTGTTTTAAGGCAACCATCAGAGTCTGACAAACTGCCTAAGGTCTCTTTGCTTTGGCCCTGACTGGTTTGCTATCTGATCCAGATACCATTTCTTTTCCTGGTACCTGCTTTGGCCCATGGTACTCTTACATGTCTACCTTTCCCCATCATGTGCATCTGACTGGGGAGGTTTTCAGCACTCAGTGCCATCATTCTGACTACCCATGCACAAAGTAGTTGACAGTTCCTTCTTTTCTGGTGATCTTGAGTTTTTTAATAGGAACATGTTCTGAGATGATAGCAGATCCATCACCAGATGATTCCACATAAATATCTCCAAATGAGGATCTCAAGCTTCTCTTGGAAAAACTCCTTCACATGGTTAAATCATTGGACAATATTGCTTGCTTGTAGCTAGAGCCAGCAAACTGTACTTTAAAATTTTAAAACTTTGATGCTCTAGTTCCTACAGCATTCCCTGTGTTACAGGGATTCTTGGATATTGCCTTAGGGCTTTAGGCCCACCCTGCCACTCCCATCCCCACACCTTTGGTAAGGAAGGTGGTGTCATTGTTCAAAGGGCACCAGAAGGACTGAGCAGTCCTGTTCATACACACTCCTCCAAGTCTCTAGTCACAGAAGTCACTATTCTGCTCCTGCTGATAAACAGAAGCACAATTTACATTCCTCTGCTGCAGAAGCATCTACATTGGAAAACTACCATACTATTATGCAAAGCTATCAGATGTGTCTGTAGGAAATAATGCTTTCCTTTTTAGAATGTCTTCCTGATGGAGAAAAGGTCCTTATCCAAAGTTAGGCAAGCTGAGACAAACAACAGATATATGCAGAAAAACACGTGGCTGATTATTCAGCCAGGTGTCTGGAGTCTGTAGTTGTTCTCAGCCATCATGCCTGGCTCCATTCCACCATCTTGACACATAAAGCTAGGCTGAAAGTCAAATACATGCTTTTAAAACGATAATATTCTATTCAGTACTCAAATTTATGAGGCACTAGATAGGACGAGGATGAGGAAGAACAAGGTAGAAGCTAAGTCCTTAGGCCCTGGTTGAGTGACTTTTTCCCCCTCATGTTGAATTTTCTCATTTATAAAAGGAAGGGAGCAATTAGTCCTTCTTCTGACATGCCCAATTCAGATTATATCATCTTCAGTAAGATGGAAGCAATGTGTCATCTCTTTTACCATTTTAGGAATTTCCCAAGCCTGACTTGGCAACTGTAATAGTTGTCAAACTATAGTTTTTTTCTTTTGTGCTTTGTCATTTTCCTTATCATATCTATAATAAATTTACATAATATGAGAAGGACTGTGAGAATTTCTAGTGAAGTAGGGTGTAATACTCAGACCTAATAGCCCAGGTTAGCCTGATCTCATCAGATCTCAGAATCTAAGCATGGTTGATGAGATGAAACAAGCAATCTTCCAACAAAAGATAAGCTAAAACTAAGAAATTTATCAAACACATATACAAAACCATTGCTTGCCCATTAAACACAAATTTATCCTTTGGTTCCTGGTGTAGCTTATTTGCCACCAAGGAATATACTTCAGAGTACAAGGCAATTGTTCTTTCTCTTCTAAAATGCTGAGGGCAACAAAGATCAAAATAATAAAGTCCCGTCCTCAAGGAAACTAAGATCTATAAAGTAACGAGAAAGAGTTAACATCAAGGGCCAAAAAGGTCAAAGCAATTTGTGACCCTGCAGCACAGGAGAGGGGAAAAAGAAGGAGAAGATCTGAGGGGAAGCCAGTAAACCTGTAGCTTGGGTGTAGCTGGAAGGCCATCAGCTAGGTCACAGTTGTTTGTTAGAAGCTGGAGCTGTGCAGTATAGAGAAGGCATTCCTCTAGGCTGGAGAAGATACCAGGGATGATGTGCATTGGAGTTCTTTCCATGCTACTCAGATGGAAGGCCAGTATTAGCAGAGGATTTAAGGGCAGCCACATTGAGGAGCTGGATGGAGGTAGTGATCATTCCAGAAGGGCACAGCAACAACTAAGGCAGTTTTGTTGGTGCTGAAAACATGTGGTGGCTGAGTCAAGGGTGTGGTGTAACTTCCCTGAAAGGGACCTTGCCTGTATGCTGGACTGGAAACAAAACCTGTTGTTATAAGCTTTACCAGGCTCCTTGTGTAAGTTCCTTGATGGAATGGAAGGCCATCTACTCCCAAGGCTGTTGAAAGTCTCAGCTCTAGCTGGATCCATGGCATAGTCAAGCCCTGAGGAAGACCCAGCTTTGGCTAAAGATTCACTTAGCCAATGAGATGTACCAGCCTCATTGTGAGATCTATTAAGTGCTTGATAACCCACCCCTCCCACTTTTGTAATCACTAGCTTTAACTGACCATTATAATGCACAATAGATGAGTTGTTTTTTTTTAAGATGAGGGAATTGCAAATTGTTCAGACCTAAATTTGATCTAGGTTGAGATGAGAACTGTTTGCTATATTTAGCTAAACTGAAATATCATCCAGATGTTTGATAATAAACTGAACTATACCTTCCCTTTTAAAAAAAACTTTTAGACACAAAGGCTGGACTGAGGCCCAACCTTCGTCCAACAAATCAAAGACTTGTTAAGCTGATTTATTCACTGTTTTCCTTTCCTTACTATTGGAAAGATGTACCAAACAAACTCTTTTAATTATTTCTCTCACCAAATAGTCTCTTCTCATAGTGAAGAGGGATAAAATGTTAAAATATGGATACCTGTTTGATGTGGTATTAGCTAATAAGAAAAAGAAAATAGTTTTTCGTTGGTCAGCCACAAGTTCTTAAATTTTCCATCCAACTTCTTTGGAGGTCTATCAGTCAGGCATAGCTTTGAGTAAGGATATTTGTAAACAAGGGTGTCTCATTTTCTGTATTCTATAATGCATTATGCTTTGTGGATTTGCCTTCCCATTTGCTGTCATCACTAGACCATTTGTGACTGTTCTACAAAAATCAGTGATTAAATAAACTCTTTCATGTTCTGTAACCCATGAGAAACTGAACTAAAAACTCTGTATTTCGTTCCATACTGTCACTTCAAGAGTGAAATCAAGATTACAATTAGGATATTTTGCCCAAAATTTGTTTCCTCTAAGATGTCCAGCTGATATAGCTATTTTCATTATTCATAAACTATAGAGAATTTAGTCATTGTCTTACACTACCAAGCAAATCTTTCTTATCAGAGTAGACTAAGACTACAATCCTATTCTCACTGAATAAGTGGGGAATAAGCTCCACTGAATATAGTTTACTTCTGAATAAATTTCATAGAATCACACAACAGGAGCCTGATGAGGCCATCCACTTTTGAGCCATTGGGACACATGTCTAACCAAGGCCTGTAGGATACTGGTTTTATTAGGGTTGCTGTAGAACACCTGGGAAGAATTTAAAACGTTAAAGAGGGAAAGGAAAAGAGATTGTAGGAGGATATCTTTGTTGCCCATGAATGCATAAATATCCTTAGCTTTTCCAGATGTGTAAAAAAGTAAAATTTGGTCCACTCATGTTGAGGTCTATGTCCAGTAACAAAATACTTTTACTTTCAATGAGTTATTAGTTTTGCATTGAATTCCAGAGAGTTGGTAATCTCCTGGAATGGGGAATTACTTAGAAACACATGTGCTTTATAACCGATTCATTTGCTGAGTAAAGAATATAAATGCAGAGAGCCTCAGAATGTAAAGTTATTGCTTCTGAAGAGTGATATGATAACAACATAGCAGCTTGCGCAACAAAACTAGAGCATCCCAACTGGCTAGCATATGGATATATTATAAAATCTGATGATAGCTCAAGAAAGATTTGACTTTGATGCTTGCTTATGAAGAGACAAAGAAACCGGAAACTGAAGATGGCGCCATAAAGAAAGCTGGACTTCTGTTCAGCTCTTAAGCCATGCCGAGGGTCAGGAGCTTCTGCACCTGGCTGACCTGAACAGATACGCAAATCTGCTCACCGGTCGCCCCAGGAACCGGGAACGGCATCCTGAGGGTCCTACAGATCCGTGGGGAGATAGGAAGACCTCCCTGGATTAATAGCGGCTTGTGCTCAAGGTCACGATGGCGTCTTTGTCGCAAACAACTTTACAAGCTTGAAACGACCAGCCGACCTTACATTCTTCCCAGACCATCATTTACCAGATCGACAGGAGCAGAAGCTGACAGAAGCTGGAATCTGCAACAATAAGAATTGAAAGCTTTCTGGCTTTTCTCTCTCTTCTCCCACAAGCTCTTCCCTCCCCCCCCCTCAACCAATTCACAAGCGAATTCCTTCTTTCGCCGAGTGAGAGACTCCCAGCTAATTATACCCATTAACCAAACAAAGAGAGTGCTTTGAAGATTTATTGGTGAAAGTTCAGTGGGGGAATTTGACTTGATACGGAGATCGACAAACTGATAATTTGGGATCGCTCGTGCTCCCGCGAGACCTCACAAGACTTTCTGTTTATAGTTTGTGACTGCCTAGAACTATGGAAGAATTAACTAAGGCACAGCTTTTCCATTTGTTATGCAAAGGAAACTCAGAGATACTGAAAGCAGTCAATAAGCTGGAAAAGGAAATTCGTGGGACTAAGGGGGAGCTTTTGGATGGAGCCCAAGGTCCGGAGAGACCAGCTGATGACGTAGGTCAGCTAACAGTAAATCAAGTGAAACTTCAATGTCTGGAAGTTAATCAACTGGAGGGAGAGAGTGCCAGAGATGTAAAAACCCAAAGTACCTTTAAAGAACCTGGGAAAACAGATTCACGGAAGGAAAGTACCGAAAACCTGGAAGTCTATTCAGAGCAGGAAATGACTTGGATCAGCAAAATAAAAAGAGTCTATTCAAAAGCGACAGCAACTAGGAAGCTATCAGGAGATATTTCTGTGCGACCAGAGGAAGAGATCCAGATTGACAAAGGATTCAGAGCCCCCTCAAAGGCGATTACAAGCAAGAATCAAGTAAGAGATTTCTTTGGCCCTGACAGAAGGACAATCAGAAACACTCTACTATGGAAAAAACCACAATTTCATTTTCTGCGACCACCTGAAAGATGAGCTGAACAATGGAGTATTCTCCTGGCTTCCTGTGAGAAAAATAGCAGTAGTAACCTTTAGGACAGGTCCAATATATGAAGGGAACTGACCTTATATCATTTAAGACAATAATAGAATATATCCTTATAATAGATTATACCCTCCTATGTATCAACAACTACTTTGTTAAGAAAGATGGTAATAACTCCTAGATCAGGATTAATATGCGATGGGAATTGAATATGTATGTTAATATGTATGCTAAAAGAGGATGACAAACCATATTTTATAGGCATTAACAAGACGACAGTAGTAATTCTTGGGTCAGGGCCAATTTATGAAGGAGACTGACCTAATATCATTTAAGATAATAACAGAATGTATTCCTATAACAGATCATACTCTCATATGTATTAACAATCACTTGGCTAAGAAAAATGGTAAAAACTTCTAGATTAGGAATAATATGTGATGGGAACTAAATATCTATGTTAAAAGAGATGGCAAACCATATTAACTGGTCGCTTTTTCTTTACAACTTCTCTGTAAATGCTTTATATAATAATAAACAATAAAATTATTATTAAAAAAAAGAGACAAAGAAACCTGCGTATACATTATTTGCCATTCCTGAACAGTGACCAGTAAGGATTACATACAAGCACTTGAACAAGCATTTGTCCCATAAAATGCCCATGGGTAAAAAAAAAAATCTGATGTTGATGTCAGGAGAGAAATCTCAAAAACAGTTTAGTGCTGATTAGATCTGGTTCGCTTTCAGCCCTTGGGCCAACTCTGCAGAGATAGGTCTGGAACCCACAGTAAATGCATATGTGTGTGGGTTAAATGCCATTGTTGCTTCTGACTTATGGCAACCCTGTGAATCAATATCCTCCCGAACATCCTAGCATTAACAGCTTTGCTCAGGTCTAGTGAATTGAATACTATGGATTCCTTGATCGAGTCAATCCATCTCATGCTGGGTCTTCCACTTTTCCTTTTTTTTTAATTAATATTTTTTTTATTTGTTATTATAAAAAGCATTTACAGAAAGGTAAAGGCAAAAAAAAGCGACCAGCTGATAAGTAATTATTTCATTGTCTATACATCGTCTATACACGTATATCATACTTAGTGTAGTCTGATATTATCTCAAGAGATATATAGTCAGTTCCCATTACATATTGGTCCTAATCTAACAGTTACTGCTGTCTTTCTTAAGAAAGTCCAGATAATCACTCCACTGTTCATCATATTCTTCCGGAGATCTCTTCTTAACCATGTTAGTGAGTCTTGTCATTTTTGCTAAGTCCGCTAATTTGTCAAGCAATGTAGAAATAGTTGGAGTCTCAGTCGCCTTCCAGTGCTTCACCCACACCAACCGTGCCGCCATAGTTGCATGGAAGAAGAGGATTCTAGAGGAAGTTGGTAAAGCACTTGGGTGGAAACTTAGCAACATATATTCAGGCTTCATTGGGTATCGCATTTTAAATATTTCCTGTAACACCATATGTATTTTAGCCCAATACTTTTTTTGCTTTCTCACAATTCCACCACATGCGATAAAAAGAACCTATTGCTTTATGACATTTCCAACATTTATTATCAAACCTATCTGAGATTTTTGCAATGACCTTTGGAGTAATATACCATCTATAAAACATCTTATACCAGTTTTCCCTTAAAATTTGGCTGTTGGTTTGTTTAGGAATTTTCGTCCAAACTCGTTCCCATTCCTCCATAACAATTATGGAGCCGGGTCTTCCACTTTTCCTCATGCATTCAGTTTTTCCTAGCATTATTGTCTATTCCAGTAACTCTTTGTCTTCCCATAATGTGACTAAAGTACAATAGCCTCAGTTTAATAATTTTAGATTCTACAGAGAGTTCAGGCTTGATTTAATCTAGAGCCCAGTTTTTTGTCTTTTTGGTGGTCCATAGTATGTACAACTCTTTGCCAACACCAAATTTCAAATAAGTCAAATTTCTTCTTGACAGCTTTATTCATTGTTCACTCAAAAAAAGTAAAAAAAAAACCCTTCTCTGTATTTTTTTCATCTATTCTTTTAGCTAGATATAGATTGGGGTTGTATTTCGGCTATCTAAAATGGCCAAAGCTAAGAATCCCAAAAATATTCAGGATTTTTCAGTCCTTTAAAATGCCTTCCAGGTGAACTCATTGCTTGCAGAAGGGACAATAGGCTCTTTAAATGCCTTTGGAATTCATTTGCATTTTGCATAAAGCATTTAAAGGAAATGGCTTTCCTCTTTTCCACTGAAAACAATGGAGGATGGGGACACTTTCTTTGGAGGCTCATAGAATACTATACTATACTACTTTGAATACTATACTACTTTGAATACTATACTATTTTAAAACTTGGGGAGGGGAGAGGCACTAGCAGCTGTGCTACAAAAACAAAATGAAAACAAACCAAAAATAGCAACACCAAGCCCCAAATACTCTTGGATCAATTTTATTTATTTATTTGTTAGATTTTTATTTTGCCGCTTTCCATAGACTCTTAATGGGTTACATAAAAGCAGATAAAATCCCAAATAAAACCAATCAACTCCCCCTCAAAAACAGACCTGAGAAGGTGGCATAATCCCCCGCTATCCTCCCCCATCCACAGCCAAATGCCACAGGGTGGGGTTCACATGATGTTAAAGGGTTGTCCAGGAGAGTCAACCCTATTTATACCCTAAGGGACCATTATAGTCAATAGGTATAATAGAGCCACATTTTCTTGAAGTTCCTGAAGTTCCTGAATATTTACAGAATCCAAATAGGATTCTGTTCTTTTAGCTAGATATAGGATGCTTTGGGCTGATCCTGCGTTGAGCAGGGGGTTGGACTAGATGGCCTGTATGGCCCCTTCCAACTTTATGATTCTGTGATTCTGTGATACCATAGTCAAGGC
The DNA here is from genome assembly GCF_049243985.1 of Paroedura picta. Taxonomy (NCBI): domain Eukaryota; kingdom Metazoa; phylum Chordata; class Lepidosauria; order Squamata; family Gekkonidae; genus Paroedura; species Paroedura picta. The sequence goes on along the minus strand of NC_135375.1, from coordinate 69,177,201 downwards.
AGAAAACTAAGTATAGAAAATTTTAAACATAAGCTTTTCAAAAGCAAAAAAAAAAAAAAGTGAACGGAATTGGTTTGCAGACCTTGGAAGGGGGAAGGCAAAAGAAAACATTACTTGGCCAATTCTGTGAGGAAGAAAGAATTAATGCTCCAACCCAGGATTGAACCAGGGTGTGCTACCTGACATGGTTAGGCATGCTGCTACTGCAGTATGGTGCTGAGTCAAAAGGAAAGCCCTGAGCAGGAACGGCTGTTAGGTGCAGGCTTTACTGAACCTGGAGTTTCTTGCAGCCGAGGGGGCTACACTGAAAGGAATGTCCAAGACCCCACTCATAAACAAGCCAGGGGTCAATAGCTAGAGAATTACCAGAACAGAGAGAGTCCAATTTCCAACCAAAGAGTCAAAGCCGAGAAGTCAATATGCCAACATGGAGTGTCCAGAGTCAAGGTCATTGCTACCGGTCTGCAATGTCAAAGTGTTCAGGAACAAGTGCATGATGTCAGGCTGTGTGAGGAATTAAGTATGTTGCATCCACACTGCATTAATCATGGCCATTCCTTAAATCAAGCTGAACAGTCTTTGTGGGAATTGTTTTCAATCACTCACTGTCATCAGAATCCTTTGTACATCAGCAGCTCATTTAGCACCCAAACATCTCCTCTCCTGCAGTACAACCCTAATTCTTTCCAAGCACCATCTGGCTGCTTTGGGCAGATCTGAGTTACTTGATTCAGATGTGATGATCCTAGGAACACAACTTGAAATTCCAGGCTGGGACTCTGCCTCATCAGCCTATGTTGACTCAGCTGGCTGCATTCCTTCATCCACTGAGCTCACAGCCATTTCAGTTCCCTGAGAAGCCACCTCACCATTGGATAAAGTGTCAGTGCTGGTGAGGGGGGCCATGACACAGGGATTTCTTTTCTTCATAAGGGCAGGGTATAAATATGTAAATTAATGAATGAAACTCATGGATGTGCACAAACTTGGTTTGTTGCTGGATGTACATGTGCATGTATGTATTTTAACTCCCTCTTTCCCCTGCCTTCCTGCACAGAAGATAATGAAGAAATATTGGTTTAAAACTCCAGTTCACAGTTTAATCAGCTAATCATCTCTCCAGCCTCCACCCTGAAATGTAAAGCTTTTATTAAACTAAGGTTTGGGGAAACCAACCATAGTTAAGCTGTGAGGATGCACTGGTATATCACGAGTAGTGAGAGTTAATTTTAAACGAGGGATTACTTCATGTCACGAAGGAGGAGGAGTAAGAGGTGTGGTGTTTGTATATGCCCAGTAAAAATATAAGTTTCAGGCTTATGTACCATCTGGATGCAGCACCTATTCACTTTAGGGTTAGTAACAAAATATCAGGGTTAGTAACAAAATATAATGAATATAATTGTATTCAAGGATATAAAATGCTGGTGCTATTTGCTAATATTTGACCTGGCTAATAATAGGATGAAAGGCCATATCTTACATAGTAACGGTAAATCATAGCAAAAGGTAGTCAACGGAATGAGAAATTTCAGCCTTTCTGTTCTCTTGGTATAAATTATCTATACTCCAGGGAGCATAGGTTCTCCTAACTCAAAATGGAATACCATTGGCTCAGCTGCATATATAAATAGGAATGTCCCACAGACTTCATGGCAAACATGGTCCACAGGCAAACATATGTCTAATGGCCCTAGTTGTTCCTCAGCTGAGTATTAAATGTGCTTGTCTTAGCACTGTCTGAGTCAAAAAGCTGCCAAACAGTTTTGATGCTGTGCAGGAGGTGTCATGGGAGGGTTTCATCTCCTTCTGTTTTGCCAACACTTTTCCATTTGTTCAGCAGGGGAAATATTCTCTCATCAAGGGTCAAGCCAAGTAATTAAATGGCAAAGGGTGTGTGTGCCTGGGCCTGAAAACACTTATTTAAATGAACATTAAATGTTATACTTAAAAAAAAAGTATGCTCACTGGCAAACAGATCTACCCATTATTTACACAATTACCTGCTGAGTTATTATCACAATTAAATCAAACTGGCAGGTGTTCAAGCAGCAACATATCTAATTGCCAATATGGCCAATCACCAGTAGAGAGACTGGTGCCAAGACCAGATATCAGATCTTTGTACAAACCTGAGAAAAGTCTTGAATATGCAGAAAAATCTTAAATCTGGAAAAAACATATTACAGATTAATTTAAATAAAACCAACACAACAGAAGCAATTAAGAAATGGATACACCTTTGATATCTTAGTGAGTGCTGCTAAGCAACTACAATCATATTGCCAGTTTTCAAGCTTGAATTTCTGTCAATAAAATGCAGGGGAGAGGATCCTTTCCAGAGCTACTTTGCTCTTCTCCTTCCCACCCCTGCGCCCTTCCCTCCAGCTTTGGATAGAGGACTCACCAGGGCCAGTACCATACACTGGAAGCTTGAAACCATGGAAGACTCACTCAGATATGATGGTGGTGACCATGATGCTACCCAATTGCCTAGCTCCACTACCAGCTTCCACATGATTTAAATGCTATGACCAGGCCCAGCAATGGCCACCATACAATCCCCCTGACCCACTTGCTATCACATTACTTCTGCAACTTGACCAGATTTCTCCCAGAGAGAAAGCTGAGATTCAGAGTTGTATAGCAGAGTGTCAGTCTAGGATCTTGGAGAACCCAGGTTCAAATCCCCACTCTGCCTTGGAAGCTTGCTGGGTGACCATGGGCCAGTTACACTCTTCTAGCCTAATCTATTGCAGCCTAAGCCACTTTACAGGAATGTTGTAAGGATAAATTGGAGGACAGGATAGTGATTTAATTGCAGGATAAAGGTATAGGTAAAGGTAAAGGTATCCCCTGTGCAAGCACTGAGTCATGTCTGACCCTTGGGGTGATGCCCTCCAGCGTTTTCTTGGCAGACTCAATACGGGGTGGTTTGCAGGATATAAATGAAATAAATAAATAATAAAACTGAAGATTTGTGTGGAGAAGATAAAAGTAAGGGTTGCAGGTGGGTGGGATGGAAGGAAGGGGGCAGAGAAAGGTACATAGGGGTTGCCAGGAGATGAGAAGGAGAATGGTAAAGTGACCAGATTTTAACATTGGTAAAGCGGGACACCATTGACCAGGGATGTGGGTGCAATAAAGAATAGAATTGGGCTGGACACTATATATGAATGAGCCAATGCAATCTTGTGGTTAAGAGCAGTGGATTCGAATCTGGAGAACCAGATTTGATTCCCTATTGCTCTACTTGAAGCCAGCTGGATGACCTTGAGTCAGTCACAATTCTCTCAGAGATCTTTCATCTCCACCTACCTCACAGGGTGTCTCTTGCGGAGAGAGGAAGAGAAGGTAACTGTAAGCCAGTTTGAGACTCCTTTGGGTAGCAAAAATTGGGTATAAAAAACTGTTCTACTACAACATTGCCTGGATATACATACAAACAACTGGACATGCATACAAAAATTAAGACAATATTCATAATTCCTAAAATTGAACATCTGTTCCACTTAATACTTCTGGTAAGGCCTTGGAAGAGGAGTGTGTCTTATGGCTTGCCACTCAGTGCTTAACACCCACTCAGGGCAGTTGTCCCACCCCTGAGTGCTTCTTCCTCCTACCGGCTTCCCTGTCTGTCCAGCAGCCAGCCAACCCCCCACCCCTGACCATTCCCTCCCACTTCCCTCTGAGGCTTGGAGGCTGAGGATTCCTGCTGTGTGAGAGCTGCCTCTGCCAGTTAGTTCCATAACAGCTGCCTGCAGCCTTTCCAGGTCCTGGGATGAGGGGGAGGACATCTACAGAGTCCTTCCACTCTACCCCCCTAATCTAGTGTCCATTGTATTCCTGAATGCAATGGTCTTCGCATCTAGTTTCTATACAATATGCTATCAAGAACAGTGCCCTAGTATTGTATTTAGATACACCAAAACTACATTCTTATGGAATTAATGAGTCACTTGATGCACATTGGGGGGAGAATGTAGAACCAAGAAGGACCTTACATATATAGCACACAGAAGGAAGTTGGGTTTTCGGGATTTCAGACATTCCTCAAAAGAATGTTTGGTCAACTGGGAAAAAGATAATAGCAATCCAAAGGCATTTTAAAAAGACAACTCATCGTCTCTGCAGCCTGCAGAAATTGCACGAAGCCAGGAAAAAGATAACAACAACAGCAGGCAAAAGTCTGGTAGCAAGACCATATGTGAAAGTAATAGGGCAGCATGGTTCCTCATCTCCATGTCTACAGATGCCTTTAAAAGATTTAGGCTTTAAAAATAAATTTAAAAGTGGCTGCCTTCCCTTTTGCCATTTGCTACTGATGAGCATCATTACTGGTTTGAATGAACAACAAACATGCTGAAGGAGCAAATGTGTTAGTGTGTGAAGGAGGCCAGTAAGCTGTCAGCTCATACAGTTCTTACAATAGCAAGGCCTTGAAACTGGATTTGGGTGTTTAATTCTGGTCCCTGAAAAGCTTGCAAAACACCACAAGAATAATGCAGGCTTCAAGAATGTCCATTCCAATTTAACACATCTCCCTTAAGGATGACTCTTTCACTGTTGTCACATTATCTTTACTGTTTTTTCTCTCTCTAGTTCCATGTAAACCGCCCTGAGCCTTAGGAGAGGGTAGCAGATAGATGATAGATAGATAGATAGATGGATGGATGGATGGATGGATGGATGGATGGATGGACGGACGGACGGATGGACGGACGGACGGACGGACAGACAGACAAAACGTATCACTTTATTAAAAGCCTTCCTGTCCATCTTTGCTTGCTACTTTATTTTAACCAGACTTGTTTGTACTGAATATGGGCTTGTGAACCAAGTTCATGTCCATCTCTAGTAATATCTATCTATCATTTTCCCATCAGAGTTTGCAGTAGTGTTGAGTTTTATGAGCTATGGTTGATTTTCTTATTAAGTCTGCAGTCATTTAGCTTCTGTACTCACAGAAGGGGAGCGGGAAAGGTAATCTGTTCATAAAGTCCAGTTTTCATTCTTTACACATGTACTATGCATGTTTTCAAAGCCCATCTACTTTATAAAGGATGCATGTGAGCACCCTCACTACCATACCAAAAGGGACCAGTCAGAATGGTCAAAATGGGTAACCGTGTTAATCTGTCTGTCTGTGCCAGTAGAAAAAAGCAAATGTCCTGTACCACCTTAAAGACAAACAAAATTTGTGTCATGGTATGAGCTTTCATGAATCACTGCTTACTTCTTCAGATTCTGAAGAACTGGAGATTGACTCACAAAAACTCATGCTCTGACACACGTTTGGTGATCTTTAAGTTCAAGCACGGTGGTAGAATTGAGCAAAGCTCCTAAATTCTGGTTTTGTATCTCCTTCTGACTTTTCCTTGTGAGTACCAGAGTCATAACTAGCTAATTTTATGCCTCAGCCAAGAATACAAAATTTCCGCCATATACTTTCATAGTAGTTATTCTGGTAAAAAGGTAAGTGCATAAATAACAAGGGCCACAATAGAACTCTTATTATAGTCGATACACTTTTTTTTCCTTTTTTGAACCCCTCAGTTTTTTGTGCATGAGGCAAGTGCCTCACTTGCTTTGCCCTTGTTATAGCTCTGGTTCTTACACAAAAAGGATCTGGTTAATGCTGCATAGCTAGAATAATTTGAGCAAGGGGCATGCCTCAACTCAGGGAGCCAGTAACATGACTGGAGAAACGCTATCCACAAGCCAATCAGAGACAACACTATGTGGCATGAATATGGGCTAAGTGTTAGTTGGACAGTGTGCTTGGCAGGCTTACATCTGCTGGATCATTCTCTCCCCCTTTTTTGTACTGCTTACTGCCTTGGGAAATGTAACTATAAACGCAGTACAAGAAAATGTAAACTGTAAGTGGAGTTCAGTAGCAAATTTAGTCAGAGGCAAATTTTATTTAGATTAACTACCCTTCCAAGTTTACGAACAGCTCCTTAAAATGTATGGTATTATCTATAAATCAAATAAGTTTTCTCTTGCTTGTGAGAATAATCATATTGGTTTTAGTCACTAGTTTCACATTACAACTGGTCACAGGAAATACTCCAGCATCTTTCTTGTTATAATTGTGCTGAAATCGATCTTGTTTAAGTACTACTGGCCTTGTTAATCTGTCTTCACCCAACTTGGCTGAAATTACAGATTTAATAATGCTTGCTTTAAATCTGTCAATTCATGTCCCAGTCTGAGGAAGTGAAACAAAGTGCTTCTATCATTGAGTATGACTAGGGGCCATTCTGCATATTGAAAAATAGCGTTACACCAGCACAATGGCGTGACGCTAAAAAAATAATGCACCGCCGGCATTCCTTACCTCCTGGCTCTCTCGCTCTTCTCTGCCACCTCCTTGTGCTTCTTGGCACTCCGCATGCCTGCTTGAAATAGTGGTGGAGAAGAACACGCTATACACGCGACTCTCTTCCGCCTGTCAATCAAGCCAGCCAATCACCTTGTAAAATGCCAAAAATATGGCATCAGCAAAAGGTAAGCCTTTCACTTTATTTTCTGGGTGCAGAATGGCCCTAGAGGTACACAAAAAGGGTGAACTCAAAAACACTCACTCACTGTTTTTACAAACATTTTGGCAACTACCCTTCCAACAATTTATTTTTAATTATTTATTGCTTATATACCACCACTTTCCAGAGACTCATGGTGGCTTACAAACATAACCCCCTCATAAAAATTGCTGTATAAAACCCATTGTACCCAGGGGCCTTAAGACCCCCTATAACCACAAAGATTCATGGCTGAAAAAAATCCTTATCTCCCCCAGGCAGATCTCCCTAGAGGTAGGGGTATAAATGTGATACAGCCAATCCTGAGGGGGGGCATGATGCTCCTAGTACTGGCACTGGCCTCAACAAAAGACCTGGCAGAAGAGCTCCATCTTACAGACCCCACACAACTGTGACAGCTCTGTCAGGGCCCTCAGCTCTCCCAGGAGCTCATTCCACTAGGTTGGGGTTAGGACTGAAAAGACCTTGGCCCTGGTCGAGGCTAGGCATGCTTTCTTAAGGCCAGGGATGTCCAAGAAATTCAAACTTGCAGAGCCTCAGCACAGGGTGTATATGGGTCCTCCAAGATGTTTTTGTGAGGACCCCAGCAGCTGAATTCTGCACCAACTGGACTTTCTGGCTTAATGACAAGGGTAGACCAACATAGAGTGAGTTACAGAAATCCAATCTAGAGATGACTGTTGCATGGATCAAAGTAGCCAAGCAGACTGGGGGGGCAAGTAGGGAGCTAATAGCTTTGCCTGGCACAGATGGAAAAATGCCATGCTGGTTACTCCCATGACCTGGCACACCATAGATAGAGAGGTATCCAGAATGACACCCAAATTCCTTGCTGAGGAATTAGTCATTCATCTATTCAGGATTTATCTATTCATAATTAGACAAGGAAAACAGTGGTACCGAACAGGATTACAACTGAAGTGTTTATGGGGACAATATGCGCTATCTTACCTAGTAGCTAATCTCTACTCAAATAAACAAAACACGGAAGTATTCAGCACAGTTCAAATGGAGAACATTAGAAATTTACACCACTTATATGTTTTCAACCATCTGTGTCTTTATTTATGTACTAGCCTGAAAGCCCATTGCATCCAGGAATGCAATGGATGAGTGGTGGGAGCCCCCAGAGGGGGCCACTGCCAGTTGACCTATCATTGTGGCTTTCAGCAGGGCCGATGGCTCAGTAAGCAGGCAGGCAGTGGGATGCGTGTTGGTCAAACGTGGTGTTTCCCTGCCAGCTGGGCGATGGCCCCTCAGCCGATCAGACTGGCACGTGGTGGCCAAGCCGGTAACCCCACTGCTGGCTGGGCTGATGGCTGCACTGCCAGTCAGCCCGCTGTGGCTGCTGGTGGCTGGGTCGATCAGCAGTGAAGGCACAGTGCCGCAGGAGTACCCTCCTTGTCCGACCAGGCAGTGTCTGGCCATGAGGTTGGCTGAGCACTTTGTGGCCAGCTTCTAGGGGTGGGTGTGCCAGGGGCCAGCCCAATCTGGGTGCACCCAGACGTGTCCTGGACAGTGCTCCACCCATAGTGGCTTTTCAGAAATATTAGAGCCAACAATGGTAAGGATTCATTGTATTTATATACCACCCTCCCTTTTGGCTCAGGGCAGTTTATATTCAAACTCTCATACATAATAACATATAACAATAACAACTGGCAACTGTTTCTACCAGGCTGGACTTCCTTTGGTCCAGGAACTACCAGTGTGTTTGTATTAGAAGATTGTAATGTTCTTCTGGGGGCATACTGGGAAAGGCAATCCCTCATATGCTCAGGGCCTAAACCATGTAAGGCTTCAAAGCAGGGTTTATCAACCTGGGTTTCATGAAACCCTTGGATTTCTTGACAGTCCTAGAAGGAGTGGTAGTTAATTAATTTTAGTACATTTTTCTTAATTTGTTAAACATTTATCAGGTGACATGACCATATAGCCTCTTGTGGCGCAGAGTGGTAAGGCAGCCGCCTGAAAGCTTTGCTCATGAGGTTGGGAGTTCAATCCCAGCAGCCGGCTCAAGGTTGACTCAGCCTTCCATCCTTCCGAGGTCGGTAAAATGAGTACCCAGCTTGCTGCTGGGGGGTAAATGGTCATGACTGGGGAAGGCACTGGCAAACCACCCCGTATTGAGTCTGCCATGAAAACGCTAGAGGGCGTCACCCCAAGGGTCAGACATGACTCGGTGCTTGCACAGGGGATACCTTTACCTTTACCTTATGACCATATATGGTCATATTGATCCACCCCTTCCCTCCCAAAATGGCCAATGATTCACCTGGAGGGGGTGAGAAGAGCAGGGTCCTGGGTGGGCATGTACACAGCTGTGTTTCCCAACCATATCTTGATTTCAGCTCTGTCCCTGTCTTTTTAGGTCCTTCCTCTGGCTGCCCAAGCTACTCCTATTTCTATATTGAAGGAGGGTTGAAAAAAATATAAAATTGGTTCCTATTAAAGTTTGTTAAAGGGGCCAATAGGATTGCTACATTCGCACTGCTATCTGATTGGACCAAAAGAGAGATTTGCAGGAGAGATTTGGTTTCTGGGACCATGGGATAGGCTTTCTTGAGGAAGGCCTACTAGCACCTGATGGACTGCACCTATCGAAACTGGGGAAGAATGTGTTTGGCAGGAACCTGGGGAGATTCATCGGGAGAGCTTTAAACTAAAGCCACAAGGGGAAGGAGACGATCAACATAAGGAAGGACAACGATCGGGGGCAGCCCAACCGGCAAGGCCAGCTCATAGGGAACCAAAAGTAAAAGGATTCAGATATCTTTATACTAACGCCCAAAGCATGGGCAATAAAAAGGAAGAGCTGGAACTTCTCATGCTGATGGAAAGGTATGATCTAGTAGGCATCACAGAAACTTGGTGGAATGATTCTCATGACTGGAATGTAATGGTGGATGGATATGAACTGTTCAGAAAAAACAGAATAGATTGAAGAGGTGGAGGAGTGGCACTGTATGTGAGGAAAGGGCTTACCTGTCAGGAAATTCTAGTGAAGGAGAACATATCTACAGTGGAATGCATCTTGGTGAAAATAAGCGAGGGGAAAACAAACAGTGTGGTGGTTGGTGTCTGCTACCGACCTCCTGACCAACGAGAGGATGTGGCTGCTGCACTTTGTGAGCAGCTTGAGAAAATATCCAAGCGGCAGGACCTTGTCATCATGGGTGACTTCAATTTCCCAGATGTGTGCTGGGAAACAAACTCTGCGAAGCGTCCTCAGTCATGCAACTTTCTGACCTGCCTGGCTGACAATTTCATTTATCAAATGGTAGATGAACCCACAAGAGGTTCAGCCATACTGGACTTAATATTGACCAACAGGCAAGAGTTGGTGGATGAGGTGAAGGAGGTGGGGACCCTAGGGGGAAGTGACGTCCTCATAGAATTCCTTTTGAGATGGGGAGCCAAGGAAGCTTGTAGCCAGATGCGGATGTTGGATTTTCGTAGGGCAAACTTTAATAAACTCAGAGACATGATGAGTGTCATACCATGGACGAGAATGCTGGAAGGGAAGGGAGCATGTGAAGGGTGGGCGCTACTCAAACAAGAGCTATTGCATGCTCAATCAATGACTATCCCAGAAAGACAAAAACACTGCAGGAGCTCTAAGAAGCCTATTTGGATGAACAGAGAACTTCAAGAGGAACTAAGAAAGAAAAGGAAAATGTTCAGGAAATGGAGGGAAGGACAGAGCTCTAAAGAAGATTACCTACAGGTTACTAGGCACTGTAGATCAATCATCAGAAAGGCCAAAGCTGAGAGTGAGCTAAGATTGGCCAGGGAAGCCCATTGTAACAAGAAAAGATTTTTCAGTTATGTGAGGAGCAAACGTAAAGTAAAGGAGGCAATAGGCCCACTGTTGGGTGCGGATGGACAAATTCTAACGGAGGATGCAGAAAAAGCAGAAAGGCTTAGTGCCTATTTTACATCTGTTTTTTCCCACAGGTCAAAGTGTTTAGGCACATCTAGAGATGGCCGTAGCCAAAGGATAGTGTCTGAGTGGCAGGTTAACATGGATAGAGAGGTTGTTGAGAGGCATTTAGCTGCACTGGATGAGTTCAAATCCCCTGGGCCGGATGAAATGCACCCGAGAGTGCTCAAAGAACTTTCCAGAGAACTTTCACAGCCCTTGTCCATCATCTTCGGAACCACTTTAAGGACTGGAGATGTCCCAGAGGACTGGAAGAGAGCAAACGTTATTCCGATCTTCAAAAAAGGGAGGAAGGATGACCCGGGAAACTACAGACCAGTGAGTCTGACCTCTGTTGTGGGGAAGATAATGGAGCAGATATTAAAGGGAGCGATCTGCAAACATCTGAAGGACAATTTGGTGATCCAAGGAAGTCAGCATGGTTTTGTCTCCAACAGGTCCTGCCAGACCAACCTGGTTTCCTTTTTTGACCAAGTAGCAGGTTTGCTGGATCGGGGAAATTCGGTTGATGTCGTTTACTTGGATTTTAGTAAAGCTTTTGACAAGGTTCCCCATGATGTTCTGATGGATAAGTTGAAGGACTGAAATCTGGATTTTCAGATAGTTAAGTGGATAGGGAATTGGTTAGAGAACCTTGAATTTGCATGATTGTTCAGATTTCTTATACATTCTAATCAATATACTCTATACCAATGGTCCCCAACCCCCGGTCCAGGGGCTGGGACCGGTCCATGGATCAGTCGGTACCGGTCCGTGGCTCCTCCTCATCCTCCTCCCCGGCTGCTGCATTGGGGGCTGCCTTGCCACTCTGCTGCTGGCTCACCTTTGGTGCTCTCCAGCAGCCGCCATGGCTGGGGCTCCCCCTTGGCATGGCACTGCACAGCTGCTGCTGCAGGAAGTCAGGGATGCCAGCTGGAAAGCAAGTAGAGCAGGGGCTGAGGTGGCGACAGCAACATCCCTCAGCAAAAGACTACCCCCCCCCCATGCCTCAGTAAAATTGTCAGGCATTGACCGGTCCCTGGTGATGAAAAGATTGGGGACCACTGCTCTATACAGTTAGATATACAAATATATACACAGTGTCATGGATTGAGGTCAGTTTCATCTTCTCATACTTGCAGTGGTTCGCCGGTTTTTCAGGCAGGGATCTTTCTTATCACCTACTGCCTGGTCCTTTTAACTGGAGGTGACCCATAGATTGAAGCTGGGATCTTCTGCATATGCAAACAGATTAATACTGAGGCACAGCTCCTACCCAAACATTTTTTAAATGAACGTATGAGTCTGCCGTGATGGGACCCAAAAGTAAGGGTAAAGGAAAAGCCAAAAAAGAGGGGAAAAGAACAATAAACTAATAATAAATACAAGGTTGATTTGTTTCTATGCAGATACTGACCCATAAAGGATTAATACCAGACATATTGGACTGCCAGGCTAAGAAGAGGCAGGGCAAGGGTGGGGTGAGAAAGACTAGTTTGGATCTAGACTAGAAGGAAACTCAGGAGACTTAGTTAAGTGAGAGACATTCAATCAGGAAAGCTTGAGGGGGGAAATCTGGATGCAGTGAAGAATAGTTGTGTTCTAAATACAGCTCTGGAGAACAAATAAGAGGCAGGCATAAAAGGAGTTTTGGGGGAAGAAATTCAGACACTGCTGCCTAGCAGGGGAATAGTCTTCTGAGGAAAGAAGCATTTCTAGCCCAGGTTCTAAGAATTCAGGGGAGCTCTGAAAGTGAAGTATGATATTTAAGAACTGAGAAAATTTGGGCTAAGAAAGAGAAGTGTGTCAGTGAAAGGACCATTCTTTAGCCTTGATGGAAACTTCATTCCCCTGTGGGGATTACTTCAAGGCTGTGAAGGTTTCCCAGAAGAAAAAAAGTACAACTATCTTTGTAACAAAGTCTGCTTCACAATTTATTAATAATATATATACTGAAACTTCATTTATTTAAGAACATCCATCTATTTAATAAAGTTCAATTTCTTATTGCTATTCTCTAAAGAGTTATTGATCAAACCTCTGAGATAAATTTGTATGCCTAAAACAGAAAGGGAACACTTGATTCTTGTCAGCTGGTTCAGAAATCTTTTTCTATTAAAAGGGTTTCTAAGGTGGGACAATTTGAAAACTATTTAAAATATAACAAACTACCAGGCTGACCAACAAGTACAAGAGAAAGAAGATTAGGGAACTTCCTTGTTGTTATTATTAAACATTAAAGAAGATAAAGTTGTTTGTCTTAGTTCCCTGAACTTTCCATCATATTTGGTACATTAGGATGTCATCATACCTGCCTTATATAGAATAAGACCCTTGGTCTATCAAAGTCAGTATTGTCTACTCAGACCAGAAGCAGCTCTCCAAGGTCCCAGTGAGGGACCTTCTACATGGCAAGCAGATGCTCCACCACTGAGCCACAGTCCTAACATATGACATCAAAACAATGAAATGTAATGCCATGGCCCTAATATAGGGTTACTATATTTTGAAAAGCAAAAAGAAGACACAACTGACAACTTCAAACAAGTGATCACTATGACAAATCTCATTTTAAATACCCCTACTATTTAAGGTGCGATGTTACTAATTAGGAATATTCCTAACTCCAAACGAGAATATTTTCATCAGTTTTTTCAGAGCTGAAAAGAGGCTGGACATCCATAAAGAGAACATCTGGTAATTCAACTTAATAGAATGCAATATATACAACTTGGACATTCCCACAAGAACTGGTAAAATGCCAGTATTAGAATTGAGGAGTATGGATGCAGCAAGATGTAGAGAACCATCATGTTTATAAGAATGATTTTTTTTTACTTTTCTAATAAAAATGTTTTAAAGTGGAGAATGGGGAGAGAAAAGGTCATTCTTCATGACTTTTGAGCTGTGCCAAGACATGGGCTGAGCTTCTTTGTCACAGCTGGGTGAATAATCCATGCCTCAATGTTTCAGCACATTTGAGGCCACAAGCAAATAGGTAAATGTCTTTAAAAAAAAATCTACTCAGTGTACACTGCTTGGAAAACCTGCCCACATGGTGAAACAATCGGAGGGTTACTTCATTATGTAAAAGGTAAAGGTAAAGGTAAAGGTATCCCCTGTGCAAGCACCGAGTCATGTCTGACCCTTGGGGTGATGCCCTCCAGTGTTTTCATGGCAGACTCAATACGGGGTGGTTTGCCAGGGCCTTCACCAGTCATTACCGTTTACCCCCCAGCAAGCTGGGTACTCATTTTACTGACCTCGGAAGGATGGAAAGCTGAGTCAACCTTAAGCCGGCTGCTGGGATTGAACTCCCAGCCTCATGGGCAAAGCTTTCAGACGGCTGCTTTACCACTCTGCGCCACAAGAGGCTCTTACTTCATTATGTAGCCTGCTGCAATTAAGCGTATATCACAGGCCCTGATGTCATGTGATTTGACCATTAAAGTTGTCTGTTATCTTCATATATATATGTGAGAACTGGAGAAAAATTATCATTCAACCAACAATGGCAATGGAAAACAGAACATTATTATTCAAGACTAGAAGTAAACAAGACTGCTCAATTTTTTTTTGTTTCCTACAGTGTAGGATCATAATGCTAGTCATCATGGTAATATATTTGCCTAACAGATGACACCATATGAGTGCAAAAAGGCAACTCACACATTTGAAGTACTATCACATTTTAAATGTATACATGGATAGGATGAATCCACCGAGGAATGTGGAGGTTATTTTGCAAGTTCCATGTTTTAATTTTAATTAAATTTTTCACACTGTCAATTTGCTCCATTTCCCTGAATCATAGCTACAGTTTCATGTTATGGATTTCAGACTTTAAGTTTCAGAGGACACTTATTGTACTCTGTAATAAAAGTATATGGCAACTCTCTGTGGCATTTACTGGTGATTAGCATCAGAACTGAAGGCTCTGTGTGATTAGTAGATTTGAAAATGAGTGCCCCTTCCGTTTTCTCTTGGGCACTATTTTCAAATGCTATTATACTAGAAAGGAGACATGCTCAAAGTATCAGTTAGGAAGCTGAGAGTCCTTATTCCTCTTAGAGATTATGCAATTTGTATTTGAAACTCAGCTTTGAAACTATGTCTGAATCATACATAAAATTGAGAGATACCCTTCCGTTGAAGAGAAGATTTAAATAAGGTGCTTACAAAATTGCTCATGCAAACCAAGCATTAGCTAAGGTACTTGCTTTAAAATTTATAACCAGAATGCTGCAGATCCTCAGATTTTGATAATACTTGAATAATAACTTTCCTAGATTTACTTTTGTTTATACACACACCATTTTGGCTTCTGGAGCTATCTGTACACCGCCCGTGGCGCCACAGGCGCCACGGACTAAATAAAAAGTAAGGGGTTGTGGGGAGGAGTTAGGGCGGGACCGGTCCGGGATAAAAACTCGGAGGCGTCCAATCAGGAGCTCTCCAAGTGCCACTCGAGGGCCAAGTGGCCAATTGGGAGGCGCGCGTAGCGCCCCTCCCTATTGGCCACTTGGCCCGCCCTGGACTGGCCGCCCACATCCACCATTTCCTGACTTGCCGCTGAGCTGGACGCATCTCCAGCAGGACCAGCGCCCCCTCCTGTAGCCAGCGGCCTGCATACGGCCGCCAGCAGCCCGCCTTGCTGCCCTCCCAACCAGCTTCTTCTCACCCGCCGACACATTCGGCCACCGCCCACCCGCCGCCGCTTTCACCTGCCCCAGTGGCCCTGATGTGAGCCGCGCCACTGCCAGAGCCGCAAAGTGCCTCCCGACGCCTCAGCCCGCCGCACAAGCCGCCACCGCCGCACAAGCCCCGGGAGCCGTCCAGCAGCATCGCTCCCTTCCCCAGGCCGGGAATTGCCCCCAACAGCCACCGCCGCCGCACGAGGCCCGGGAGACGCCCGGCAGCCTTGCTCCCTTCCCCAGGCCGGGAATCGCCCCCAACAGCCGCCGCAGCCGCCGCACGAGGCCCGGGAGACGCCCGGCAGCCTCACTCCCTTCGCCAGGCCGCCAATCGCCCCCGAAAGCCGCTGCCACCGCCGGAGGCCCAGGACATGCCTGGCAGCCGCGGGGAGAAGCCCAACCGGCGCCACGCCCTGAAACTACTCTTCACCGATCTGGAGCTGCACTACCTCGATGCCAGCCGCCCGGTGAGTGAGCTGGGGCTAGCTGCGCTCCGCGCGGCTGCCAGGCGCTCCCTGCGGAGAGAGGCTAGCGCCCATTTTATTTAGACATACAATGGGCTTTTTTACTAGTGAAGATATAATTTGCAAAAAGTTGCCTGTCAAAATGAAAACTCCCATTTGTTGACTCCTGCAACTTAAGATAAACTTTTCAAGAAGTTGGTTATCAGAATTAAACGCTGAAAATCTTCAAGTACACTGCATATTTTAGGATTGACATACTACTGCAAAGAAAAGGGATTGGGATGAAAGACCACAGGAAACTGAGCTACATGGATGTAAAATTCTAGAGGCTGGCATGTGCTGATATCTAATACTGCTGACTTGGTACAGAAATTACAATGGGTTAACTTAGAATTTCCATGTGTTTTGGTTACATATGGCTTTGTAAATGTCTTATCTTAAAATAAACTTAATTTGATCCTAGAATTTTCTTGCTCAAAGGCTCTCTGCATGGGAGGATACGATAGCAACGTTTAATTTACTGCAGTGCATTCATACCACATTAAACTGTTGAAAGCACTTCACTGTGAGCTTGCCATCAATTCAGTTTTTTAAAAATTGTATGTGATTTGTAATTTGGATCCTATTCACATGATGCTACAAGCATATATACTTTCTTGCTTAGAATCACATTCCACGACATGTCTATATCAATCAATCAAACCTTTAATTACATGTAAAGTATGTACAGACATGTCTATATCAATCATGAGCAGAGGAGGAAGCTCAGCAGGAATGAAATGCAACAGAGTCCACTTTCCCAAGTTGCCATTTTCCTCCAGGGTGATGTATATAATCTAGAAAGCAATTGTAATTCTGGAAAATATCCAGTCCAGACCTTAAGGGTGGCAGTCCTAAATTCCTGACACCAACAAAACTTTATTTAGAATGAAGGATATTTTTTAAAAACCTTACAAATAAGAGTGAAAAACTCAGGTGCATAGACAAACAATACACCAGGCCCAAGGAACTCGGTTCACACCATTCTTAGTACACAGTTGTCATGGTCTGTGCTTTAAAAGCTCATAAGTGCTGTATAAACATGTAATAGACTGTGAGGGGTTAATGCATCACAGAGCCAGAGAACCATTGAGTGACAAGTTGCTCCAACTGATTTCATTGTATAACATCAGTTAAAAAGGAAGATAGCTCTAAAGAGTGAAGTGATCCCTGGTGCATTTAGAGAAGGATCTTGAATACTTGGTAGTATATCCTTGCTTTCTGAAACTTGAAGTCAGTTAAATTCAAGAACATATACTGGAATTTCTGCCAGACACTGAAACCAAAGCCTCTTACCTCAAAGATTCTAAGATATTTCTGAAAAGCTTAAAACTCTAACTTCTAGAAATGTATTAATTGGTTTGTGAATTTACTAAGATACCTCAAAGTTATTAATGATTCACCTCAGACATTTTACCCTTGATTCTACCTGACTTTCCCAACTCTAGGTTGAATTAAAATATTTTGTTTATTTTTGAACTTTCAAGGGTTTCTCATGTGCCGTTTTCAGAAGTATAAGTTAAGGTGGTTATCTTGTCTCTTCCCTTAAGTCCCTGAGTTGGGCCAGCATCAAAATAGAATAGAATGACAAGGTTCTTATTCTTCAAATTAGAAGAAATGGGGCTGTTCAAGTCCATAAATATGTCCCTGCAAGGGATGTAGCCATTCTGGAACAGTTCTGTCATGTGGAGTGGGGGGGGGTTGTTTTGCAGGAAGGTAGGATTGTGTGAGAATGCAATCCCACCTTCCTGCAAAAAAAAAAAAAAGCAAATTTCCTATTCAGCCCCACAGTGTGGCAAAGCACCACAAAGCTGAGTGGGGCATTTTGCCCCCCTTTGGTCCTCTGTAGGATGGGGGACAAATCCTGTTGGCCCCTGCTTTGAAGAAGGGAATGCGGATTCTTCCATATGTTCCCTTCACACAAGGCAGATGGCCTTCACACAATTTGTGGCCGGCCTGGGATTAGCCCCACTTCCACGTGAGCTCCTTCCTGGCTTTTTCCACCTGTGCAGAATCGGCCTGAGAGTGGCTTTTGACAACACTGAAATTGGGTCCATTTTTGGTATCAAAGAGTTGCAGATCAACTGAATCAGTTGAACTGACCTTAAAATACAAACAGGACTCACATCATTCAAGAAAAAGAGACAACCAGGATTTTAAAGGAAGTGAATCCTTGAAAGAGATCTCCAAACATGTACAGAAAATTCCACTTGAGGAACTTAGCAAAGTGTCATACTGGACTGAGTCCTATGGAAGACCTCCATGCAAACGTTTGTGTGCAAATGGAAGCATTAAAGCCACTTCTCACTGTCTATTTCCGCTAAGGGAAAGTGATTATGTCCCGGCTATTTTTTCCTCTTGAAATGAAACAGTTTCCAAAGCAAATTAAATTAAATCTTGTGACCCAACAGTTGCACACTCAGTTGTTCCATCTGCATATCGCTGTTTCATTTTTTTAAATTATATTAAAGAAGCATGAGAAGCTAAGCTCTTGTGCTCCTGCTTGTTTGCATGGAACTACCCGAACAACATTTTCCTTTCTGCTCATATCACTTGATTCCACGCACTGCTCTTAAAGTCACAAGCTGGATTTTCTGGTCAAAAGATTACGAGTACAGACTCTTGCTCATTTTATATAGAAGCAACAGAGACATGGTTCTCTCGCTCCATGCACACACACAATTATAGATGGACAGCTTTTCTCCAGTCCTCCCTGTCATGGCACCCTTTTCCCACTTCTCTTACACAGATGCAGATTCTCACATATATTTTCAAAACCATTCCTTCTCTGTCTCTATCTCTCTCTCTGTCTCTCTTTCACACACACACATACACGGCTGCTGCAGCAGCCCTCCCTTTGTCATGTGTAGGAATGTCAGGTCTGCTTCACATTCTCTGTTCAGAGACAGACAACACTGCTGAACTATCAAGAGACTTTGGCTGCTGCAACATGCCCAGTTTGGCAGTTGTCATTTTACTTTTCGAAAGCAGTTTTGTGCTGATTCTGCACTTACTTTGTTTATTCCGTTGTGAATCCTGATGAGTTCAGATCGATTTGAACTCCCTGCACATTGAAACAGAAAGTATTCTGCATGTGATCAGGGAAGCTCAGAAGGGGGAGGAGCCAAGCGCAGCAGGAGGCTCTTTCTTTTCTTGAACGGGGGGGGGGGGGGGTGGGGGTGGTTGGAGACAGCAGAGGAAGGGGAAAAATCCAAGAGGAAAATCTCTGCCAAGAGAAGTTAGGGCTTCTGGAGCTTCTGCTGAGAGAAGTTAGGGCTTCCCCTTTAAGGGAAGCCTTGCAACCTGGGAACCAACCTGGGAACCAACCTGGGAACACCCTGGCCACTCAGGGCTTTTCTACAGCGTTGGGGGCTGGGCAGCAATTTAATTCAGGGAAAGCAGGCAGCTGCATGCTAATTCATACTGATTTTTCAAATATAGAGTGTTATAGCCACTCCAGGATATCTCAAGGGAAAGGTAGGATCACCCTGGATCAATTGTGCTTGTGGCAGATGAAAAATTTAAATCGACCAAAATCAAAATGGAAATTGCATTCAGTGTAGATGGCAGGAATTGAATCAACCTGGGATTGGTATAAAAGCTTCATGCAGATTCAACCCTGGTGTTCATGCACAATACTGAAAGCACACTTATAAATTTACTTCTTCTTAATCAGAATGGTAATTCCCTGGGCAAAGCGTTATCGTAATAATGCATTATAATAGGCTAGTTTGTATTGTTACCAAGTGATATCATCCTTCTTCAAGTGAGGACACATCTGATTATCAACCAAAGTCAATGAAAAGCATTCCCTGGTACAAAAGCCGGTTCTATATTCATGAGCACCATGGGACGTAACAGGGATTGTGATCTTCAAAGGGGAGCACAAACTCTTCCAACACCTATGGAACACCACCTCCATGTTCTGGTAGCCTGTCTATAGCCACTTAAATTAATTCATTCCCATTTGTCTCATTCTGAATTTCATTCCATTATGACTATCCATTTTCTAGCCTGTATTAAATGGAAAAAGAAAATAAAAATTTTAAATTGGTGAAATGTTATCCTGAGTATCAAGATGATGTAACCGGGGATTTCAAATAGATGTTAAATTATATGTCAGGATATCATTAAAAGTTTTGAATTCTTGGATAGTTGTTCATATCTTAATAGTGTTGCGATAGCTTTCTGAAAATCTACAGTATTTGGAGTGTGTCATAGCACTGCATTTTTAATAGACAAATAAGTACTGCTTGACCTCATTATCTGGAGTTTTCATATGTTTCGCATTGCCCAAGAGTCTTTCATAGCTTCCCTGGCTCAAACATCTCTTTTAAAAGATATGTTTCACATTCTGGTAGTATCATATTGGTTTACCATCAAGGATATTTCTGCCTCCAGTTGAAATTCCTTAGTGATATTCTAGAATGTACAGTGTATCTTTTAAACATGAAGAGGAGGTAATCAGAACAAGACTTTTTGACATGAATATCAGCTTTTTCATGATCATTTGGAAAACTGGAGATAAGAAGAACTGGAATAAATTCTCTGTGGACCAATGGGATGCCAACAACTGCCATGGGATAGCTTAGCTTCTGGCTTTTTCAAGTTGCATTCCAAGGGGCAAAGGAGGGGAAACTGCTGTAATGCTAGCAAGATGGCATGTTTACTCAGGGAAAAACTAAGTGCAGTGAATAGCTCTCCTGTGGTTTTGAAAACAGCAGCTGTGACTGGGACCTAATTTGGTTTGAGGATTCCCAACTTCAGTTGCTGGAGCTGTTATTTGTCCTTTCCTATGTTTTCATCCCACACAGGTTAAAAGCAGCTGTGCAGGAGACAGCAGAGATTGGGAAAGAGCTAAACCTTCCATTCCCAACACCACAGACCTAATCTGCATCAGCCCCATGCCTGCAGCTGCTATTTCTATTGAAAAATGAGGGAGGGAGCTTCCTGAATGGATCTCTTGATGTCCCATCTTGTATAGTCCTTACTGGAGATTGCCAGCACTGCGAAGAAAACATAATATCTGAAACCACTATGGTCCTTGAGAGGCAGGTCCAAGAGTAAATATGAGGGGGATCACACCTTCAGTTGCTGAACAGAAGTAATCTGTACTACATTAGCAGTACATTTATTTCATTTAAATAATGGACCGTGACTTTTCTCCCACTCACGCTGACACTTTCACAATGAGGCATTTCTGCACTATGACAAATATTCCTATGTGGTACATAAACCAGTGTTTTGTTATAGAAATTATAAACTGGCTTTAAGATGCCTGTAAATCTTTCAGTAAGCAACAAGCAGGCTATCACTCCCCCTCATGCAAATCATATACTTCCTTGCACTTAAAATGTAGGGCTGACTTTGAATTGACCCTGTGCTTAATACTTCAGGGGAGCTCTATGAAAGGATATTTATAATGCTTGTGGACATTCAATATTACACCACTGGGAGTTTTTTTTCATCAGTAGATGAACAGTAGAAACATGGTCTGACTAAAACGTGGCAGATATATGCAAGAGGCTGATGGAATCTGATTTATCCAACAATCTGTTTCTGTAGCCTTCTATGCACCTTCTCTTGGGTACCTGGTACAGCATTATTCTCTGCAACAATTATATATACAACTGTGGTGGAAGGAGAGTGCACAGAATAAAGTATTACTTGGATAAAAGAAGTTATTTCCTGGTTCCTGTAAACACAGTATATTTTCCTGGAAGCTTTCAAGAACATCTACTGCATTTGGTGCCCATAGGAAAACAAGTAACAAGATTATTATTCATTGTTATGAGCACAGCAGAAAACTCACATACTTATTATGCACTTCACAGAAATAGAGGAGAAAAATCACAGATTTCCCCTGAAGTGCTTCCAAGGGTAGATTTAACATTAAACAGGGGAATAAGAAAGAACAGACACAATAAATGTCCCTGTACTCAGATATTCTGATAAGGCAGCAGTGCTTCAGCCTATCAGCTCAGAAGTATTCCTTCAGGGCATCAATGTGATGTACCATCTGTGTTTTTAAAAAATCAAGGCTTTGGAGATGAGCATACAGGTATTCTGAGATGACAAGCCATTTGACTAACACACAAGGGACTTCTTTAAGTTCCTCCTCAAAACAGACTGTTCCTATGAAATCCTTGTTTAATTCCCCTAGTCTTCATCCCAAATCAGTTCAAATATTCAGCATCCTATGAGACATTTGGTGTTGGTAATACCAATAATCCACAGGTTCAGTGGCATGGGCAGTTCCTACCTACAGCACGGCTCAGCTTCTCTGCTCACCACCATGTTCTCTGCCTGCTAGGCATCTGGACAGCATATCACCATGTCTGGATGCCCTACATTACAGATTCAAATGAGTAGCCATGTTGGTCTGAAGTAGCACAATAAAATCAGAGTCCAGTAGCACCTTTAAGACCCACAAAGATTTATTCAGGGCATGAGCTTTGCAAGCACCCTTTGTCAAACCTTACATTACAGAGGCAGGGTGGAAAGAAGCTGAGAGAACTGCAGTGGGAACTGAATTGGTGACTTTCTTTGCTGTAACTAATCCGTCTTTATCCATGGATGTATCCTACTTGTAATGCAACATGATGAGAATGAGAATGACATTACAGCCTCCCCCACCCTACATTACAGCCAACCCCCCAGGTTCCTTTGCCCACTGCCAGTGGAAGTGGTGACAGGAGAAAAGTTAAAAAGAAAAAATAGTCTCAAGAAGTTCTTATAAAAGAGTTTCCGGTTATTCCTAGAGCCACTTGAAAGTGAAAAAGTAGCTTTAGGAAACTCTATGGTAAGTATATTGGGTTTTTCCATAGAACCTCCAGTGATTCCTGAGTAATATTTTGTAACTTATAGATAGCTCTAAGAATATTCAGAAACTGTATATTAAGAATTCCTTGTAAGTAGACAAGGCCTTATTTTTCTTCCAGATTTTACACTGCCACCTCCAGTTAATGCCTGGCAAACCTTCGCACACAGGTTGCTACTACTTTTGTATTCTCCAGCCACTAAAATTTCTGGTTATAAATTAATAGATGTGAGCAAAAAAGCTTTAGTCAGGTTGAGCTCATTTTGTTCATTTTTATTGCATTAATTAATATTGTATTAATGCCATTATATGTATGTAGGTTATTAGTGTATTTAAGAGATATTTCTATCAGTTTCAAGGGAAATATATTTCCAACTGTAGCTCCATCACAAATACACACACTGATATAAATGACACTGGGATTTTAGTCCTCAACCAAGGGATTCCCCATTAATTTCTAGCACAGTGGAGGGGGGATTTCCATATTTTACAGATCATTAATTATACATTGCAAAGCTAACACAAAGAACTATGGTGACAAGTTCATTTTGAGTATGTTCTAGTATTCTTTACTGAGAAACTCAGAAATGTATGCCCATGCGGGAAAAAAAAGTTAGAAAACCTACGAGTCTGGGTAGAATTGCCATATACCCACTGTGGCCAGGTCATCTCCCACTCCTAGTAGGCATTACCTGCTGGTATTCCACAGCCAGGAGAAGGGGGAAAAACACTTTCAGAGAAGTGTACATCACTTCCAGAAAAACCCAGAAATTACATCAAGTCTCCCTTCTCTAGAAATCACTGAAAATGATGGTAATCCATAGAGTTTTCAGCAGTTCCTGGACTGATGTCACTTCTGGGAAGAAGCCAGGGGTACTCTTGACAACAACATGATGTCATCTTCTGGAAACTCCCAGAAATGATGTCAGTCCTCTCAAGGAGTCATCAAAAGCCCCATTATTTGTTTGTTTGTTTATTTATTTATTTATATACCACCCTCCCCGGTTTCTGGTGATGCCTAGAGAGGAGGAAATAACATCACATCATTGTCAACAGTGCCCCTTGGGTCTCCTGCTGATTGCCAGGCATTGCTACCCTAAGTATAGGCTGAGAAACAGTCTCTTTGAGCTCAGAAACATTTATTGTTTTATTTAGGACACTGTTATCCCATCCTTCCTCTAAGGAGCTCAGGATGACATCTCCCATTTTCCATGTTATCGTCACAATAATATTGTGAAGTAGGTTAGGCTGAGAGAGAGAGTCACTGGTGCAATTTGATCAAGGAAGGAAAGAGAAACTATACTGATTTTACAAATATAAACAATAGATAGATGAAACTAACAAAAATTCACTATAATTTTCTTTACCAATAAATGTCGTCATCTCTCCATAGTATTTTTTTAAGTCTATTGTCCAAGAAAATCACTGCCTTAGCTGTTCTTTAAAATGAAACTCATATCTGGAAGGAATCTCTTGGTCAAGAAGCTATCATGATCTGCAAACTATCATTTACCTCTGATAGGCAACTGAATGTGAGTTAGGCCATCAGAAGTAAATCATAGTTTGCAGATCATGATAGCTCCTTGACCAAGAGAATCCTGCCAAATTCTGCTGTTAACTTATGCAGAGATACTGAGTCTAATTAAGTAATAGCAGAGGTTGCTTTTGAATTTATGAGGCCATAATCTGCTCTCTTGTGTTCAATAAATACTACCGCTACAGTCTGTGGTGTTAATTTCACACTACGCTGGGAGCTCATACTTGTTGCCAAATATAATCATAAGTCACAGGCAATTTGGATTATTACTGTAGAGTACAGTGCATCGAGAAATGTGGGTAGCTTATAATCACTTCTTAAACTCATTAACTGGGCTTTTGAATAGTATAACTTTCCTATCTATGATAAAGCATTCTTATGGTCTGGCCAGTAAATGAACTACAGAGACGATGTAAGAACTGCACTCATTTTAGAAATGAATGCACAAAAAGCTTCTTTTTTTTCCTGCAGGTTTTGTTTGCTTCTGAAATCATTACACTGTATATAACCTAAAATTGTCTTGGAGCAAAGCAATCTCCCTCCTAATAATTTTCAAGATATATAGTGTTTGACATGCAAAGAGCTGTTTCACACAGCCAGGTGTCTTGGTACAATTTTCTATGCCTAGAAAACATGACTGCATGCCAGGTGGTAAGAATGTCTGGGGAGGTGGGCACTCATGCACCTTTTGCTTAGCAGTAAGTGATATGTCCTGATATTAACTGTCCTTCTTTTTCTGCAAATGCTCTAGCAGTTCTCAGCAGAGGGAAATAAGTTACATGTCTATGACAACAGCTGCAATTCAGGGACTGAATTTCAACCAGAGATCATCACCATATTTCAATGGCAAGCCATACTTCTGAAAATGATGACATAATCAAGCACAAAGCTTTTTTTTCCAGGCAGATATACCTTGTCTCTTTAATGCCAAGTGGCATGGGCAGCAGATCAATAATGGGTGGTCTCCAACAGTGAACTCGGAGCTCAGGCTAAAATGAACTGGAGCCTTTAATGTAATATATTGTGCAGGAGACTCTCAAGGTCCTAATATTTCTACCAGGAGTGGCCAATCACACATGTAATCATAGGTGTTGATTTTGCAAATCCTATTTCTTTCTAGGCTTAAAGAAATTTTGTGGTTTGAGATTTTCAAGAGAAGAATGGGAATAGAAGATTTTTTTTCTTTGAAATTTCTCATTTAAAAATTGTGATGACAAATTGGGACATTCCTACCAGTTCAGTAACTTGTAAATATTTGGTTCAGGTCTTCTTGGAGATGCATTAGATAAACTGGTCTCTCTTACATGTTGATACTAATTCTTCCCAGTTCAGGAAGGTGAATAGGGAACTATGGGTGAAAAATAATATATCCTTGGCAGATTCATAACCAATGATAGTTTAGACTTTCAGCCATATAAAGTTAGGGGACAATTTGGCCATGTGTTTAGAATTTAAAATAACAGATGGATACTCTGTGGCAAATTGAGAAAGAGAGAGAGAGAGAGTGAAACTTAGGTGCTAATTTTCAGCTGTAGAGACAGCTGTATCTATATATTTCATCTGTAATACAGGCATGTCAAGGAGTTCCAAACTGGACTCCATGAGTTACCAGGGCAAGTGTGTGCTAGAAACAGACTTTTGTAAAAAAAAAAAAGTGTAAAGTTTACTAGAACAAGTTACAGAACATCAATTTATCAAATAGGCAACAAAATCTCTAAAAGAAAGCAGGTTCAGAAAATAAGAAATGCCATCTTAACTAATACAATGAAATGTTGCATTTGATGGCACATTCTTACATTCTGCCAGTCTCAGGCCTTAACTTAAGTGTTTCCTATGATATAGGCCATCTGCAAATGGGCAGATCATAGTTGAGGTCTTGTCCCATAAAAATCCAAGCTAGCTTGCTTGGCTCCAAATTCCTAGGACAGTTATAGTTTTTTCACCCACCTGGATCAGTTGATGATAAGGAACCAATCAGAGTATATTCTCAGGGGTGGCCAAACTGTGGCTCTCGAGATGTCCATGGACGACAATTCCCATGAGCCCCTGCCAGCTCACTGCTCTTGACTCTCCCCCTCCCGTCATAGCTCACAAATTCTCACAGAGAGCCAATTATCCCATTCTGCACTTTGGTCTTGAAGATGACAAGAGGCCTGTAAGTTGCAGAGCTCAAGCAGTAACACCTGCAAGATATAGATAGTTACTACATATATTAAGCCTTGAGAGGAAGGATTGGGGTACTTTGTCTCACAAGGGCATCACATTTGTGAAATTTAGAGTGCAATCAAATGAAGACTGGTGGGAAGCACTAGCAGCTAATTTGATCTGCAGAGAAGAAGAAATTGATGATGTTTTTCTTCACCCTGAGTCTCAAACTGATTTACAATTGCCTTCCTTTGCTCTCCCTCCTATAGTCACATTATGAGGCAGGTGGAACTGAGAGAATTCAGAGAGAACTATGACTACGCCAAGGTCATCCAGCAGGCTTCAGGTGGAGGAGTGGGGAATCAAACCTAGGTTCTCCAGATTAGAGTCCACTGCTCTTAAACACTATATCACACTAGTTCTCAACACCAAAACAGTATCATATACTTTTATTAAAACACAGCCTTTATTTATATCTGATTTATTTGACTGATTGGATACTGATTAAATTGTTTGTTTAAACAATTGCTTGCTGAGCAGGACTGGGATGGGAGAGGAGAACAAGAACTCAATGTGTCGCTATGAACACACACATTCACAAAAAGCCAGTTGCGCTGTGTTGTATAATTAGGAAGGAATACAGTGAGGCAATTTGTTGAACAGTCACTAGAGGGTTGATCACCTGTCAAACTAATCATTGCAAGTCAGCTCCTTGTTCACAACTGATGAATAAGATGTGAGCCAAACCTGTGTGAGAGCAGCCCTGTGGTCAACCACTGCAGCACACTTGTGCTCAGTATATAGTACTTATATTTTCGTGTGATACTCTTAATGTCTCTTACTCAGAGACCATTGTAGTATTTTTCATGTTGTAGTTTTGTTTTACCACCAGGAATTCTGTGAGGGAAAGGACTATGTCTCCCTGACAAGAAAACACACGTTTTCTGCAGTAGGTATAAGATGAAATGCCAGACACCATCTCCCTTAGCAATATAGGTTCAGGGTATCCAAACGGGCTTAGTTCACATAGACCCTACTCACAAACATCAGGTGTAAAAATCATATATGCCTTTATATGCTTGCAAAAATTACATGGTATTAAACCACATGAAAAAATTGGAGAACAAGCCTTGCATTAAGTGTGAATCTGTAAATCACAGATCAACTTATTGGCAAGATGTTGTTGATGTTGATGTTGTTAAACACTGTTATCTGTTATTAGTGTTACTACTGTTACTCATTTTGACATGATTATCGAGTTATACTGTATTGTTCCTTGTTCCCTACGTTCCATGTAAACCGCCCTGAACCACTAGAAAGAAAGAAAGAAAGAAAGAAAGAAAGAAAGAAAGAAAGAAAGAAAGTCCATATGTTCTTATTTGCTTTATTTTAAGGTTCAACAGCAAGCACAGACACAGAACTTCTACATATGTCATACAAAAAAAATTCATATAACCCTTAGCCACTATCTGAAGCACAGAAAATTTCAGTGCTTGTCTGTTAATAGTATGGGTATATCATACACTCCAATATATCTACTTAGGACCAAACAGAATTTATCAGAAATCTCAGCAAGCAGCAGGAAACTCTGTTCCAAGCTAAAGTATACTTACTTATATCCTGATCTGAGAGCGTTCAGCAGCCTGTATTTTGTTCTTCAGTGGATGACTTAAGCTCACAAATGTGTTGTGGTTCTATTAATACTCGGTAAAGTCTAAAAAAAATAAAATCCACCTCTTTCAACCTGCATATGTGTGTAGATGCTCCAGTGTTTGCCACAGGGTATCCATAAGTCTGCTTTCACAATAAAGACTCACTCAGCCCAAGAATAAGACTGGTATCAGCTTTAGGATCAGCACTACGAGAGAAGCAATTGCAGCAAAACCTCTTTAGAATACCCTATCAATACAGCTACTTGTAACTTAATTCGGACTAGTTTCAACAGTGGTGCTATCAAAAATCCACAACTATCTGGCTTAGAATACAAGATGTGGTGCACAGCTGCATTGCAAAGCAAGTGGCATCAGCTTTTCTTTGTCTTGGTCTAAATCTGTGCTTCCCTCCTTACCTGTCTTTCTGTCTATGACCCATTATGCACGGGGGGAATAACGCACATTCGGGATAGAATGGCAGCGACTAAAATCACCGATAACACACAGTGCCGGCTGCAACCGGCCGCAGCTTCGGTGCATGCCGCTGAAAAAGCCGCGTTCGCGAAACACGGAAGAAAGCACAGCTTCCGGGTGACCGGGGCGCAAGCAGAAGTGGCGCCGGAATCGCCGCGTGCATAATCAGTTACTCTGGGTTTTGCCGCTGTCGCGCCCCGCCCCGTGCATAACTGGTGTGCGTCGCATCTTCCCCCTCCGCGTTTTCTATGTGACCCGAAATTGCCATTTCGGCGGCCGTGCATAATGGGCCTATATCAGGCTTTCTCAATCAAGGTTTCATGAAACCCTAGAGTTTCTTGATGGCCTTGGAAGGGTTTCCTGAATGGATGGGAGTGGATTAATTTTAATATATATATTTTTTAATTGTTAAACATTTATTGGGTGATGTGGCCATATATAGTCATGTCAACCCACTCCCCCCCTCCCAAAATGGCCAATGATGGGCCTGGAAAGGGTGGGAAGGAGAGGCATCTCAGGTAGGCATGTACACAGCTATGCTTCCCAACCATATTCTGCAACATCACACCATTTGGGGGGGGGGTTCTTGAAGCCTAAAGAATGTTTTGGGGGTTATCAATGGTAAGAACATTGAGAATGGCTGGTCTACCTTGAAAGCTACAATTTTTTATCTGTCCCTGCACACTCAAGGTGGTACATGTTGTTCTTCCTCTTCATTTTATCCTCACAACAGCCTTACAAAGATTGAAAGAGAATGACTGCTTCCAGGTCATTCAGCAAACTTCCCAATCCTAGGTGGGTACCCTTGATTACTACTCTAGGCCAGCCCTCATGCTGGCTTTATCACCTGGAACCTGAGATAGCAGCACCCCAGGCCCCGGGACCCCTGATCAATGTGGTATCCTAGATGCAAAGAACCATGGAATATTTGATTTCCTAGGTACCATGCACACACATAAAGTAGAGAAAAGACCCATACATACACAAGAGTAACAACAAGCAGCAAATATAAGGGATTTTTTAAAGCAGCTATTCATAATTAAAGATATCAATCACTTGAGTAAGGTTAGATAGAACTAGTACAGAGAAAAGGGGAAAGTGGTTTTTAAAAAACCCTTGTCACCAAAAGAATGGGTAACCAGAACAGACTATAGTTTGATCTGTGGTAGCCTGATGCCATGTCTGGGATGTTTTAAGCACATGCAATACATGCACCCCATTTATGAATAGAGCATTTTCTGTGAAATTTGGCTCTACAAGGACAAACAATTAAAGGTTCCAAGAGCAGCCAAAAAAACAGGTATCGAAAATTCAGACACACCTGGAACAAAAGCTTTTAGATGAACCCAGAGAGTGAAGCGAAAGGCCTAACACTGTACAAATTTAGTCCATGGAATGTTTACGATAAAAGTTCTCAGCAGCAGGATGCTTGCTGAAGAACAAGTCAGACTGCAACTAGTAAACTAGTAAATTTACCTTATATCTCTGAATATTAGAGGTGCCGGGATCAAATGATAAGGGAGCTATTTCCTTCATGTCCTGCTGATACTGGAAAAAAGATGCTGGACTAAATGGACTTTTGGTCCAGTGAACCACAAGGCTCTTCTCATCAGCAGGTGGGACAGAGGCAATCAAGCAATCAGCACCGGAGGCGTCCAGCTGAGAAGCTGCATCTGTGGCCCATGGTGTTAAGATGACAGACACTAAGATGCTCTCTGGCAAAAAAAGTGAGGAGCTGCCTATATAGGTCTGGAAATCTTATATTTTCTTTACATTGTAAACGCCCTGGAAACAGGTCATTTAATTGGACAGAGAAAGTATTCCAGACACTGATGGAGCTATAGAACTAATAAATAATGACAGTGGAAGCAAAAGTATTTGTTTGCTCCAACTTTAACCTTAGAGATTTTGGTTCAGCTCCTGAAGACATGAAATGCACAGTTCCTACAAATAAAACCAGATATAATGCAATCCAGACCAATCCCAAACATAAAAGATCCCTTAAATAAATCCAGACTGAGATTTAACTGGGAGTGTAATTTACAATGATTCCTGTTCTGAAATAGTCATTGTCATTTAAATTTCTTACAAAGACATTCAAGCATCACGGCAAGACCAGAATCCAAAATACAGTTAGGATTTAGAAGGGTACAGTGAGATCAGTTTCGGTCTCTCATTTCTTTGCATTAGAGAAACAGTCCTCTTGTTGCATGCTTATTGGTTTGATCTACCTTTCCATTTGTCAGGTCTAAGGACTTTTTCTGGCTTGCAAAATATTCCTATCAAATCCACCATTGTTATGTATTCCACATGTGTACAATTTTGTGCTCATTTTTTTCTCTATTCCCTTATCTGTTTTATATGATTGCCTTGCCACCTTTTCATATATGATTTTATAGAATTTGATTCATTGGATAACCCAAAGTATACAAAAACAAGCCATAAAAATTCATCTTATTTCAGATATGAGAATAAACAACAGCAAAGATAACTATGTTATTAAGGCTTAAAAATATAATAAAAAGTAGCAATAGATGAAACATGATATTTGGCCAAGCTGCAGTCATAGATGGGAAATGAATAATGAGACAACAAAAGGCACATTAATTGGTGTTTATGATATATATTAGCAGGTAATGTAATGAAAGTAACATTTTACATTCCTTTGTCATAGCAGGTCTTCATATTGCCTATCATTGGATATATTGGTTAGTAATAAACCTTTTGAATAATAGATAAAATGCACTCTCAAATATAAATATCTTAGAGTAACTTCCAAAATTGTTTTTCACTTATAGTTAGGAAGCCTCTGTAAGTTTTTCAGTAGGAAGGTGCTGTGGTGTAGCCCGATATTATCAGATTTCAGAATTTAAGCAGGGTCAACAGTTGGATGGAAAACCATCAAAGAAGTTTCTGCAGAGGAAAGCAGTGTCAAACCACCTCAACTCACATGCCTTGTAAGTTCCTTGCTGGGGTTGCCATAAGTTGATTGTGACTGGACAACATGTATGTACATATGTAGACCATCCAACAAGATTCTAGAAGTTTTGCATACAGATTGTGGAACCATGGCTTGAATAACTACATGGACCATTCTGTTGTGCCATGGTCCTCAGCTAAGAGATCTATATGTGGTACTCCCAACATGGCATCTAGTTTGGCCCTCAGTGATGTAACTAGGCTATACTATACTATATTTATTTTTACTATAATTATTTTTATCCACTGAACAACTGGTGTTTCCTGGTAGCTGTCCACTTCTTCATATGAATAAATTATAAACAGATGTGAAATGTACAAGTATTTGTTTTCTAAAAATGACTGCTGATTATTTTCCCACAATAAGGTATCTTGCAAATTTGCATGGAAACATGGAGCCATTTATGGAACCCCACATAACTATTTCTTGGTTGAAAATGCAGTCTTGGTGAGTGCCTGGAAACCAAACTCATACTCATTTTAGTATTATTATTATTATTATTATTATTATTATTATTATTATTATTATTATTATTATTATTATTATTATTTAATTTTTACATTGCATGACATGCAGCAAACAGCTAACTGATGACATTAACAGCTCGTGTTCAAGGCAGAGAACCTAAAAAAATGTCAATCAAGGGATAGGGTGGGTGATAGGTGAGAATCCATAATGTTCTGACTGCAAAGGGAGTTGAGCCAAAATCATTTTTTCATTCAAGTTAGAATTTCTATTCTCCACACAGGAAACCTGGTCAGGGCCTGGCTGTCCTTGGCACCACCCATTATAATTTCCTTCCTGAGTTATCTGGGAAACTCATTTTTGTTAGCTGGGATCACATGCCGGCAGCTGATGTTATGGCTGAGACTCAGATCGAAGTTATTGGTTTACAGGAGTTGCAGTCACACCTCCCATTACTATTGGGGGAAAGCCATTCTTCAAGGAAAGGACTCTGACTAGCAACTTCTGTAGGGAAGATAATAATACAAAAAGGGGGAAATCTTCATTGCAAAACCACTGGGAATGGAAAAGGTGATTTTGGGGAATAAATTCTTGAATATTTTAGAAAAATAACCTTTTCAAGAACCTAACAGAGACAAAAACAAACATTTTCCATTTTCTTAAAGTCACCTAATTTTAACACTGGCAAGCATCTTGCCTAATCTACTGTTGGAAATTACTCATAACGGCAAACTTCATTTATAAAACAGCAGGCAATGTTTGTATTTAGCAGTAATGACTACAATGTATTTTCATTTCTTCACACAACAATCACTAAGGATCTCAACAACCTTCAGCGTTATTGCCATTCTTTCCCAACATTATAAGACAAGCAGCAGATGGTCCAGCCCCCCAATCACACTGCAGTCATCAGCAGGGATTTGGAAGCTCTCTCCTTGGACTGGGGGCAAGGGCCCTGCACAGAAGCTTTTGGATGGATGTGGTAAAGATATCAGAATAACAGTTGCTTGTACAGGATTCCTGATAGATAGCTGTTGTTAGTCTGTTGTAGCAAACAGTAGCACCTTAAAACCTAACAACATTGACTCCAGAGAAATCTTGTCAGTCAGAACTGAAGGGATGCATTTGATGATGTGAACTTTAACTCACAAATAAATGTTGTTAGCATTAAAAGTGCCACCAGTCTCCAGTTTGACTTGCTTGCACATCCCACACTGGCCTGGCCCACTTACACAGAAGTCTAGGTACCTAAGAACCAATATAGTGAGGGCCTGGAATCTCCTACACCCAACCCCCAGGCTACAGAGATCAGTTCCCTTGGGAAAACAGCTGCTCAAAGAGTAGGCTATATGTCATTGTACCATGCTGAGATCCCTTCCCTCCCTCAACCCCATCTTCTCCAGTCCCCCCCCCATATCTCCAGGTATTTCCCAGTCCAGAGCTGGCTACCATATGTGCAATGTACTAGTTGAAGTCGGCATTTGTTGGCAGTCTTCTTTTTCTCCCCCCCCCCTGTACATCAGAAATTGCTTATTCCAACATGATTTTGTTCTGAAGTTGTATTGGTCCAAAGCAAAAACCCCTTCCACTCAAAAGCCAAGTAATTTTCAAGCAGAACTAAATTTAAATCCTGACTCAGCCATGAACATCTTGGGCCTTTGATTGAGTGATAAAATGCCTTGAATTGGTCACCTGTAAGATTCAACATGTGTACCTCAAGCCTGTAGACAGTGGGATCAAGAATGACCTGTCAATGGCTGATAGCTCCCCTGGTTCAGCAATGCTTGTGTCAGCCAGTGGGGAGGCAACTGGGAAAACAGCAGCTGAGAAATAGCTGCTGTCTCCCAACATGGCAGTGGATCAGCTGAATGGAGAGAAAACAAATGGGCTTCACTGGATGCCAAGTAGGAGGTGGCCTTTGAAGCCTTGCTACTTACATAACCAATCAGCAGCTGGTGAGGTGACAGTGAGACTGTAGCAAATGGTTTTCCTTGTGAGAGGACAGGGACCATGACAGTGCCTGCACCAAATGCAGTGGGGCTAAGGAGGACATTTAGTGCGTAGTTGGAAAGAAGGAGGACCAAAAGGATCAAAAGGGGGAAAGGGCATCAGACACAACAATCTACCCCTAAGAATTCTGGAAGTACAATTCCTCCTTTCATACATCCTTCCTTATTCCTACTGAGGGCTCTGGAATATATAAATAATGATGCCACATTTTTAAAGCACTGCCTTATATCATGTCAGACAATTAGACTTTCTACCTCAGCACTGTCCACTCTGACTGATAGCAGCTCTCCAGAGTCTCACATCTGTAACTGCTGGGGAAGCAGTATACATAATTGGTTAAGGGGTAAGTGGGCGGAGAGTGAGCGGGGCCGGGCCGGGTGAGGTACCAATCAGAAAGACAGACAACTCACAACTCATCCTTCGAGCCCCTGTACCATAACCTCTTTCAGATCATGTGGTTGAGGATGAACATATGTTCAGCTGTAGACCCATATTCACCAATGCACCTATAATAAGCTTAGAGGCTGGTCAAGTTGGGATGTGATATGAAATGCAGTATTGTCAGTGGTATCTACACTGTTTCTGTTGACTCCTTTTAAAAGCTTCTGCAGATTGCTGGTGTTGTAACAATGATGGAATCAGTGTAACATCTTGTAACAATGATGGAATCGGTGATAAGACAGACTTTCTCAATATGCCCAAAAGAAATTACCTGTTTGCACAATAGAATAAACCCTAATTATAATTATAGCCCAAGATGGTTAGTCACATTAGTCTGCCTGTAGCAGTAGAAAAGAGCAAAAGTCCAATAGTACCTTAAAGTCTAACAAGATTTGTGGCAGGGTAGGTGCATCAGACAGATTAGCGAGATTGCTGAATTGCAACGGATAATGAAGTTCAAGAGAATACTTCTATCTGGTCTTAATAGAGACTTGGATTTCCTGTCCCATTACCAGTGCTGATTTCTCCATACCTACTATCCTTCTGCATATCACACATAATCCATTAATGCCTGCTATTGTCATTCACCTGCTATTATCATTTGCCTGCTAATATCATTTGGCATCTGAAACCACTCCACTTTTCAATGTATAAGACAGATGGACTCACATTCTAGCTGTATCTGAAGAAGTGACTCACAAAAGCTCATACCCTGCCACAAATTTTGTTAGGTGCTATAGAACTCATACTCTTTTCCATTAGAGCTGCTGCAATAATAATAATGCTCTTACAAGCACTTTTCAAGCACTTTCAAATAACTGTTAAGTTAATCTTAATCTAAATAATTAGTTAAGGTGACCCAAATGCATATATCTTTTCTATTCTCCACTTTTCTGGTATTAAAGTTCTTTAAAGGAATTAAACTAAAAATAGGAAAAACTACAAAAGGAGGGGGGAAACTGAGAGATGACTCATAAACAGGAAGCCAGAAAATGAAAATAAGAAACAGGCAAGAAAAAACACTGGAGATAAGGAAAAGAGAAATGAGAAACACAAATATAACTAAAACGGATTAACTAAAAGGACTATGATGCAGAATGGAAATACATTAAAAACAGGTATGAGTGATGCTCAGCTGAAAAGACAACAGGCAAAATATTGTTACTGCACTGACTATTGTACTGCTTATTAAATATTATAAGATAAATAATAGCCTCTGCATGCTGCTGCAGCCAAGTATAGGCATGCTTATATAATAAATGAAGCATGGAAGTGCTTGTTCTACTTTGAAGTTTTGGTGCTTATCCTTCTGAGATAATTTAATAGTGAGGTCTCTTTTCTCATTTTACAGATTTTCAGTTAAAAACTTGGCTGGCTACTTCAAATCAGTCCGGTTCTGATTTGTATATATAGTTGAGTCAACTCTCAATGAATGCAAAGATTCCTTCCAGTATCCAGTATCCTCCAATGCCAAGCAAGACAGGAGGAATCACCATAATAATTGAATAAAGTTCTTTGTCTTTTAATCTTAATGCTCTTGGAGAGGCACAGCAGGAGCCCTGGTGAATCTGCATTTTGATGCCGGACCCTGTAATTGTGTTACAAACTCTGGTATCTAAAAAACTGCTTCTGTAAGCCTGCTGTTTGCCAATAAATAGCGGCTGCGGCTCGGCGCGGCCGCCATTGACGCCGCGGGGGTGCCCAGCAAGGACGCGGCTGCCGGTGGCGTCATCGGGCCGCGCTGCTGCGCGGCCGGAGAGGGGCGGGGCGCTCGGCCTTAAAAGGCTGTGTGCAGGTGCGCCCACCCTCTTCGCGCCTGGCCGCCAGCTGGAACAGAAACCCCCCCTCCCATCCCTGTTTTCTTTGTAATCAATAAGTCGCAGCCGCGGTTATGCTAGGTAGGGAGCCTGTTGGCAGGGAGCCCGTCTGCGTGCGGGACTCCCTGAGGTTGGGGGGTCTCAGTAAAGAGACCGGCAGTACCCGGGTGCGGCTTACCCGGCTGGGTGGCCAGAGGCCCGGGGCCAAGCGGCAGGGGGACACCAATGGAGGCGGACGCCCTTTGGGTCCCCTGTGGCCACTTCCATGGATTCCGCGGCGAAAGGCATCCCATCCTCCCAGCTGGGAGTGAGGCGAGGAGCCGGAGCGCCGCGGTTCAAAATGGGCAGCCGGACGGCTGCGGGGGTCAGGCTCGCTTTCACCTGCATAAGGCCAACCCTACGTTGGGGGGTTGTTTGTTAATAAAGGGCTGCGGCCAAGTTATTTGCCAAAAAAACTGGAGTCGTGTCTTTGCTGGAAAGTCGCCACCTGCCAGTCAAACATAATTGTGAATTCTATGACATTTTATCTCATTGAGGACTTCCTGTTATCCTCAGGCTCCATCCCCAAATCTCCAGGCATTTCTCAATCTGGATCTGGCAATCCACCACACAATCCCTTCCAGTGGCCAAGGGGTACCTGTCAATCCTATTCCCAATTTAGAGCTGTAACACTATATGAGGTCAAAATAAGCAACATTCAGGGTTACCAAATCCGGTATGGAAATTCCTTGAATTTCACAGTGCTGCTGGGGAAGACAAATTTGGGGAGGAGAGGTAATTTAGCAGGAATGTGAATTCGTAAGGTTGGTCTTCTAAAACTGCTGTTTCTTCCAGGGAAATTGATCTCTGTTATCGGAGATCAGTTGTAATTTCAAAGGAACTCCTGGTCCCACGTGGGGTTAATAACTTTAATGTGCAGTGGTGGAAAGTGCCATTAAGTCACAGCTGACTTATGGTAAACTTGTAAGGTTTTGAAGAGACATTTAGAGGTACATTGCCATTGCCTGCCTCCACACCATGCCCCTGATATTACTTGGAGGCCTCTCAAGGAAGTGCTAACCAGGCCTGTCTCTGCTTCTGAAATCTGATGAAATTGGCCAAGCATGAGTTATCTAGGTCAGGGAACCATAATGACACTACACTAAATTCCTGGAAGAAAGGTTAGTGCTAGAGAAGGATGCTCACAATCAAGGCCGATGTTTTACACTGCTATTTGTCTTCAGTATCTTTTATTCAGAAAATTTAGATAATATGGTCTTTGATAAATCTGTCTGTCTCCTGTGTATTTTTCCAACCCTTAAAAAAAATCTAAAGAAATGTGATTTTTTTCAAAAACTTTTTTGCATAATGTATTTTGGTGTCTAATACTTTAGAACCTGCTATGTTAAATAAAGTGAACATAGTTCCTATACATTTTCTACTTTGCTCCATCCATTTCAGTTAGTTTGACGGATGATGCATTACTATCTATCTGATGCAACTTTCTCTTGGAATATATAAAATCATAGTTTCTTCTTTTTTTATTCCATTGTCTAATAGTTGTGAGATCTATTAACTTTCAATAAAATAACTTGTCTGTTCCTGATTTTCTTTCTTTATGCACTCTTCAAAGGATAATCCTTCCATGAAATAGCTCCTGCTTTTTAAATTCTATTTTAAAGCATCAAAGGAAAAAATCCAAATTACTGAAACCCTCTTCACTCATACAGCTGTGACTTACAACAATATAAGGGGGAAGGAACAGGAAAGAGGTAGTAAAGTGAAATGAGAAAGAGAAGGGGGAGCACACAAAACATGTAGAGGAATGTGGAGGAGGTATATCAGGGGAATAAGAATTTTATTGTGCATAAAGGAGAGAATACTAAAGTATTTTTCACTCCCTGAAAGCTATTCTTTGTCAGTACTTCAGCCATAGTGGGTCTTAAATTAGTGATTTACAGCACAATCATAAGGAGACCATCTAAGACCATCTAAGACCATCAACCTCAATGGACTTAGAAAGGTATAAATTCGCTGAGGATTGCAAATTATTTAAGTCTTTATAGATGAAACTTGCTTGTGTGCCGCTCACTGCCCAGTTTGGATCAAAGCAGAAAACTGCCTCCTTGCACTGATAGGCCAAAGTTGCAATACTTCCATACTTATAATAGCACCTAGGCAGGCTTGTTCATAACAGTATCAACATACAGAATGGAGGAAATCAAAAAGATGACAAAAATAAGGCCACAGAAAGTGGCTGGTTGGGATGTGAATGGGCATACAATTGCAGATCAGAACTACAGTGAGACTCTGACACTAATTCTTGATCTCCTCTTGTGCTATATGAAGTAAACTGGGGAATCAAGGCACTAGGTCACCTCAGACAACTGGACTTTTAGTTGTTTGTGTGTTGTGGGAGATATTAAGTTATTTCAGGCCTATTCTTATGATGATGGATAGGTTAAAAAACAACTTACAACTTAAGAACAACAAGAAACACACCACCAGTACCACCACCACTCCCCCTCCCCATTCAGCGTAGCTGTTTTGGCTAGAGGGATTGAGGCCTTGGCTCCAGTGTGATGCAGCATTAAAAAAAAACAGTTTAGTAGATTCAGCTAACAGATGATTTAACAGGAAGATATAAACTTTGGATATTATCTG
Source organism: Paroedura picta (assembly GCF_049243985.1). NCBI lineage: Eukaryota > Metazoa > Chordata > Lepidosauria > Squamata > Gekkonidae > Paroedura > Paroedura picta. The sequence goes on along the minus strand of NC_135375.1, from coordinate 69,138,550 downwards.
CTAGAGTGCCACTTTTGAAACTGTCTGCATATAAAAATTACAAGGTTCTGGACTTGATATAATTTCTCTTCCCCTAGAAGGATAGGAACTACAGAAGAATCAGCTTTTTGGAAAACAAGAATGTAGCTGCTGGGAAATCCACTCTTCCTCTACATTGTTGTTGTTCTTTTTTGTTGAAGTACAATAGATTAGTATAGACTAATTTTCAGTCTTTTAAATTATTTTTTCAAGTTTAAAAATTCTTCCCTTCCCCTTCTTTCTCAACATCATCTCCCAATTCCCTTACTTACTATTAATTCCCTCCATCTTTTTTCTTATCAAATTTGAATTTAATAGAAAATATACAATATTTTAATACAATTATGATTATGAAATGTTGATTAGGATAAGCTATATTCATTTCACATTTTTAATTTTTTATTTGAGTGTTTATATTTTCACATGAAAAAATTATTATAATGATTTAAGATATGTTAAATACTTGTCATAGTTTGGCTATTTTAATAACATAAATGTGATAGTTGTAAAAACTTATAATATGTTTAGAAATAGGAAGGTAAAAATTATGGCAGCTTGAACACAGCAAAAGAATAAGAGGAAAGTAGAAGAAACTGAAGAGGCCCAATGAAGAATTTTTTTGAAAGGTATCACAACTACTGAAACAATTTGAGGGAAGAACTCAGAAGAATATTCAGAGGGATATCTAGAATATCCAGAAAAATAATCAAGAATCAAAGGAAAGAACTCGGATGAAAATACAGCCAGAAAGACACTCAATAATCCAATAAAAGAAGACACACACAAACATTCTAGAAGCATCTCAAGAATTACCATCTGGACTGTTATAGATTAAAGCAAAACTATAGGATCAAACACAAGAAATCCTAATACTTAATAAAAAGCAAAAAGAAAATGATATACACCTAGAAAGACAAGATTATTTTGATTGAGAAAGCAAACTAAAGTAATGAAATCTTAGAGGCATACCAGACTTTGGCAGGCAAAATTTGGAAGAAAGATTTTGGGAATTACTTCAAGATTATATGACAATACAAGGAGATTTTCTCAATATTGACTAGAAATTTCGAGTGAATTCAAGATCTGCACTTAAAAATAAGCTACTATAAGACATATTTCTGAATAGCCATAATTTATTTAAACAACCCACATTTTCCTGCCATTGTATGGATCTGTCATCAGTCACACTGTTAGGCAGCATTCTTTATGAGAACCAGGATCAGTGTAATACCATGGGACACTATTATTACAGCACCATTTTTTGAAATTAGAACTGTTTTATTGATTAATTGGGATTTGGGTTTATTTATTAGAATGTTTTATCTGTATGGGGTTTTATCTTACATGTAAATCTTATATGTACCCCTGGGAGTGGTGGTATATAAATATAATTAATAAATAAAAATAAACTAATTGTAATTGTAAATAAAACTAATTGAAGAATTAGGAGATTATATTTCATTATAAAAATGAAACTTGTAGAAGGTGAGCTATGCATGTTCACAACCTTATATGTGCCAAATAATGATAAAGTTAATTTTTGAGAACTTCTTTCAGATTATCTTATAGTTTCAAGATGAAGATATAAAGAGGGTTTTTTTGAGACATAAACAAAATTTAGATACCAAAATGGATAGATCCAGAAAATGGGGGAACCTACTGAAAAATGTATTTCAATATTTGGATATGTTGAAATTAGAAGATTCTTGGAGGATCAAACATCCAAAATGTAGAGACTTTACATTCTTTTCTAACAGACATCAAACATTGTCAGGAATAAGCATGTGTTGGATATGAAAGATTAACAATTTAGATAAAGCAGGGATTCATTTTAAAATATTCAGGGACCTAATCCTGTAGGGGTAGTCTGTCATTGGAACTGAAAACCAAGAGAAAAGTGCAGATTAAATTATACTTTTCTACTTCAACATGATGTAACAAACAAGTGCAAAGAGCTGGAAGATTTTTTAAAATACAGAAGGAATGTCCCTAGTTACAAGTGGGGAGGCAAGTAAAGCCTTCATTAGAGGAAACTTATTAGCAGTTGGGGCAAAGAAGAAAAAATAAATAATAGCACAAATGAAGAAATTGGTAGGAAAAAAAATCCAGACAGGACCTTGAACACACAAAAATCACACTCAAAGATCAGACAATTAAAAAATCAATTAAACATTTTAGAGAAATGAAAAACTTTAAACAAAGGCAAGGGAACATACAAACAAACCTGAAAGATATTTGGGATATTGTCTCAGGAAGGAGAAAGAAAAAAAAGAGTAATAACATACATAGAAAAAGAATAAAAGAACAATTTGTTAATGGTCTTTTAGGACTTAACAAAATGAAGCCAATTTCAGAAAATGAAACAAGAAAATATTTTAAATACATTTCAGTTTTGAAGTTTGCATTAGAATATAGAAAAATTGTAAGTTAAGCATTACAAATTCAGGAAATTTCCCAGGCAGTAAAAAAAAAAAAAAAACATTAAAGAAAAAAGATAAAGTACCAGGATTAGATGGGCTAACAGTGATGTAGTACAAATATTTTGAAGAAATATTAATGATACATTACAAAAAGTTATAAATCAGATTAAAGATGGAAAGACAATAGTTCTGACAAGAAGGCAGTGAAGCAATATTACCACAATCATATAAACCAATACTCTTACTGAATGTAGACTATAAACTTTTCACTATAATAATGGCAGAAAGACCAAACAATATATATTGATCAAAGATTTAAGTGAACGGTAACATACAGTTTATAATGGATTTTATTGAATTTTGAATAAGAAAAAAAGAAAGCAGTGTTTTTATTTTTGAACATAGATATGTGTTTGATAATGTAACTTGGCCTTTTTACTTAATGTTTTTCAGAATATGGGCTGTGGCCCGGAATTCTGGAACTGGATGCAGTGCAAATATTCAAACCATCAAGTTATAATAAATGTAAAATTAACAGAATGAGCCTCTTGTGGCGCAGAGTGGTAAGGCAGCAGACATGCAGTCTGGGAGTTCGATCCCAGCAGCCAGCTCAAAGTTGACTCAGCCTTCCATCCTTCCAAGGTCAGTAAAATGAGTACCCAGCTTGCTGGGGGGTAAACGGTAATGACTGGGGAAGTCACTGGCAAACCACCCCATATGGAGTCTGCCATGAAAATGCTAGAGGGCATTACCCCAAGGGTCAGACATGACCCGGTGCTTGCACAGGGGATACCTTTACCTTTACCTTAAAATTAACAGAAGCAATATCAATCGAAAAAGGAATATCAATCGAAAAAGGAATCCTGTTACTTCTATTATTTATTTTAGCAATAGAGATTCTGGCTACAAAGATAAGTTATCTTGTTTTTCCATCTGTGCCTAGCATGGCTACTAGTGCCCTATCTGTCCCCAGAACACTTGGCCACAGTGATCCATGCAATGGTCATTTCTAGATTAGACTTCTGTAACTTGCTCTATGCAGGCCTACCCTTATCCTTGACTCGGAAACTGCAACGGGTACAAAATGCAGCTGCTCGGGTCCTCACAAAGTCATCCTGGAGGGACCATATCCAGCTGCTGCTGAGATAGCTTCATTGGTTGCCGGTTTGCTTCCAAATCAAGTTCAAGGTATTGTTTTTGACCTTTAAAACTATTTGTGGCCTGGGTCCTGCCTACCTGCATAACCGCTTGTCTCCTTATACCCCCTCAAGGAAATTACGCTTTGTGAGTAGGAATTTGTTGAGAATACAGGGTCTCCAGGAAACATGCCTGGCCTCCATCAGGCCAGGGCTTTTTCAGTACTGGCCCCTACCTGGTGGAATGAGCTCCTAGAAGAGCTGAAGGCCCTGTTGGAGCTCTCTGGGTTCCACATGGCCTGCAAGACAGAGCTCTTCCACCAGGCTTTTGGTTGAGGCAAGGCTAAATTTTGGGCTATAAGATTGGGTCCTCCCCCACCCTTGTGGCACCCTGGGGACATACATTGCCCAAGTTTTACATCTGTTTGACTCTTCTGGGAATAGGTGAACAGGGAATATTGGTCTAGTGGGGTTATACCTGTCATCTTTGTCCATTTTTAATCTGTGATTATTGAATAGTATTATGGGTAATCTTGCTGTCCTATGTTTTTACATTTTTATTCTGTAGTGGACCACCACAAGCTGGCCTGTCCAGGAGTTGGGATATAAAAATGAATGAATGAATGAATGAATGAATGAATGAATGAAAGGATTAAAGGAATAAAGGAATAAAATTGGATAACACAAAATTCAAAATAAAGAGCTATGCAGAAAAATGTGGTTTTAACAGTTTTGGATTTGCAAAAGTCTTTACAGTATGTAATGAACATTAAAGAATTTGGATCTTTCTCAGAATAAAAAATTAAAAAGAAAGAGTCAAAAATAATTTTAATGCAACCAGATACTATAAAGTCTACAGAATGTACATTGTCTGCCCAATATATTGGATACCAGGGGATAAATGTGACTGGAAAAATTGTAATTAAAAAAAAACAGTTATCAAAAGACTTGAAAACTGATACAAGCAGATTCACCCAGAAATAAAAAAATTAAAATCTCCTGTCAAGAAAATAATCAGCAATTAAAATAAATATATTGCTAAAATCTGATTTTTAACATTTCAAATGCTACACACACACATACACAGAATTACTGGCATCAGTTTCTTTGTACTGTTATTGTAAACCACCTTGCACCTGCTTATGAGGAGGGATGGCACAGAAATCAAATAAATAAACAGAGCTATGAAGACAGAGAAACATATGTATTCAGAATGCATATTTCTCAAGAACAAGGGCATGTGATTCTCTTAGCTTCTTATCTTCAAAGGTACAAGTAGAAATATATGACTAGTGTTATTGTTTTATAAAAATCCAGAAATACTTGTCCAATATATACTTCCTCCAGAATTAACCTGAATTTATTCGTCTAAGAATTGTATTTGGTTCAGATACAAATGTTGTCAGAAATATTATTGTCTAGCTTCAGCTTGCCCAAGTTTCAACATTCATCGTAAGGATGAATTTTCTTCAACATGACTTTGGTAAAAAGGTGGAAAAGATCACTAATCAGCATAATATGTTGCATTGCAATGTGTGTAATTGCTCCAAATAAAACAATGAGCTGAGCAGCCATAGAACAATGATCAACATGTGTGCTGTAAATCCACCATCAGAAGCTGACAGGATAAACTGCTAGGCATTTAGTTGACAACTTTATCATACATACTGAACATCCTCTAGAGAGCACACAATTTAGACAAAACACAAGGTATCAGTTATTGGATGAATACAGTTTACAACATATCAGCAGTGAAGATAAGTGATATGATTCTGTTTTGAGTCCCCTGAAATGTTGAGCTGTGTAGTAGTCTGTCAGGATTAGCGTTATTGGATAAATCCGCTGTTGAAAATGTCATGTTGCAGGCTTCACAGAGGATTTTGTGCAGGTCTGAGAGGATGGCTGCTGGCTTTGTAGGGAAAGGAGAGAGCATTGGTGTAGAACAGAAGAAAAAATAGTATGCTTTTCTTGGTTATGTATCGGTATGCTGTGATTTGCCTTTATGGCTGCAAGTCAACATAGCCCATAGGATATGCTTGGGGAAAATATAGTGCTTACTACACTTTCAATTTTAAGTTGCTTTGCTTTTTGCTGTACAATAAAGTCTGATGTCATCTACAACTCTGTTTCTGTCAGTTGTTGAGTGAGTGGTCAGGATTTGTTCCCCATCCTTTTACAAGATACCATTCCCTACCCTTTTCCTGTAGTTTCCCCACAGTGACTCCCAGAATGATCTCCCTTTCACACAGCTGAGGGGGTGGGCTTTTATTGGAAGCTCATGCTGGAAGTGATGATGTCAGTCTTCATGCTGCCACTGCCCCTCTGGTTTTGTTTAGTTGCGAAATAGTCCAGTGACATCTCAAAGACTGCTTCTGCATAGTTCACTGCAAACTTTATGCAATGAAACACAGCTCTTCACCAGCACAGCACAGCCTTCTGCAGTCCCGAATCCCTTTCTCACTCAGTACACAGCTGGTTGTTGTGTCAGGAAATGGTCTGGAGGTGGTCACAAGGTATATATGTTCCTGTTTGCTCTAGCAAGAGGGGGTATTTGATCTACACTTCCATTATCTCAGCTGGAATCCACACTGACCCCGACCCATATCTCCGGACATAGACTGGGTCCGATACAGCAAATAAGGGGGTGCCTTGAGTTCCACCTCTGGTGCCACAGGTCACTCCTTGGTCAAATTCAGGTACAGTCAGCCAAGAACTGTCATCAGCCTCAATGCATCAACAACTCTGCTGGACTTCATACTACAAAAACAGGAAGTTGGACAGTCTTTGGCTCTAGTCACCCTTGATTATGCTTGACAATACCTCCTTGGTTGTTCACATCATGCATTCTGCCTGGACATAAGATAGGATGGATAGAACCCTAGTCTCTTGTGCTTATTTTGCTTGGCAATCAAAATTATTTGGCTAAGAACAAAAAAAAGCTAATTTATCTGCCACTACATGGCTGAGGTAGGAGAGACAGGGCTCCTATGCAGAGTCAGCTTGGTATAGAGGTTAGGAGTGCGGACGTCTAATCTGGTGAGCCAGATTTGATTCTGCACTCCCCCACATGCAACCAGCTGGCTGACCTTGGGCTCACCACGGCACTGATAAAACTGTTCTGACCGAGCAGTAACAGTAGGGCTCTCTCAGCCTCACCTACCTCACAGGGTGTCTGTTGTGGGGAGAGGAAAGGGAAGCTGACTGTAAGCTGCTTTGAGATTCCTCCGTGTAGAGAAAATCAGCATATAAGAACTAACTCTTCTTCTTTTAGATACAGTAAGCAGCATATAACTGAACCGACAGGGTAGCCATATTAGACTGCAGTAGAAAGAACTAGATTTGGGCCCAGTAGCATCTTAGAGACCAATAAGATTGCATTTTTTTGGGGGGGGGTAAGCTTTTTGAAAGTCAAAGCTCTCTGATGAAGGTATGTGAAGGAGCTTTGACTCTCAAAAGCTTAACCCCTCTCAAAATCTTCTTGATCTCTAAGGTGCTACTGGTACTTGAACTTACCAGAGAAGAAGATATAGAGAATGTAGGAAATGCATTACTTATTTATTCATTTTCATTAGAATAAGAATGGAAGTAAAAATGGGTGCCTAATGTCCAGAGTAAAAGTTGGGCACATTTTTCCTGTCATCCATGAAAGCTAATATCATTCTTTTATGAAATCTTTGATTCTGATACATCTTGAAAATATAGATATTCAGAACGCCCATACCATAGATGTAATATAAAAGAGTGAGCACCTACAGTTCACCTATGAATGGCCCCTTCACAGTTCGTGCACTGCACTTTCTGTGGGTACTAGGCCCTTGCAAAAAGCTTCTTTGCAGTGAATGGAATGGTAGGAGAGGCCAGTAGTGATTTCTGAAGAATCACACACCCTCATTTCATTCACACTTGAGGCAGCAGAAAATAAAACAGACAAGAAAAAAGCTGAAAGCTCAATTTCAACTATTTAAAAAAGAAGTAAAATGCTTGCATGGGTGTGCTTTCCCTTTCTTCCTCACACATTCAACACAACATCTCTGTAGCAGCTTCTGTACACAATCTCTTTGAAAGCAGCAGAAGAGGATATTATTGGATGAACTTCCTTGTGTTTGATATTATCCTTAGGAGAAAAGATAAAGAGTCCAGACTGCATAACATATGCTGTCTACACCTTCTTTCTCTAATATTTAAGACCTGCTTTGACACACAGTATAATAGTATAAAGCATATGACTCAATAACAGTAGAACAGCATATGGCAGGCAAAATCACCAAGTATAAAGAGCTATGGCATAAATACTATGAGAAGCCTACAGCTGTGTCACAGATTGAAAACCAGAAAAGATCTGAAATCATTTTGAAATCTATTCAAAAAGAAAAGGACAGGCAAAAGTTCAGGCCTGAGTAAAACTCCTATAAATCTCTGATTCATAATTGGCATTCAGTCAAAGCTAACATTTATATTAACAATCAAGGTCTTTTGTCAGGCATAATCAACATGTTTAGTCTTAGTCTAGTGTTTTATAAAAGAATGACTGGCCACGTGAAACAAACAGCCCAGGTTCACTACTTGGGAAGTATAACATTAGGATGAAGGCTGGAAAGGGGTAGGGAAGTAGAATCTGGGCTCATTTTATGGTCTGAGTTGAGAAGTCACAGAAAGGCAAATGCGGAAAGAATCAGACACTTTGATGTAATCAAGTTCTTTTGGAATTATCTCTATACAAGTTGTGCATGCGTACACACAATTCCAGGGTGGGAAGGGTCCATTATACCACTATTGTAGGAGGTGTACAAATGCCCCTTTCAGCTCCACAGCACCACAAAACCAAATGGGGCATTTTGTGTCCCTGCAGGGACACCGTAGGTATTAAGTCTGCGGGTTCAGTGATCACAGACTCCATGTCTTCAAAACAGCTCTTTTTATTTAGCAACTCCAGCAACAGACTACAACTACTGAACAGAGAAAAACAGGCAAACTCATGCACTTTTATACCTTTCAGGCAGCAAGCTGCTGCCTCTGATTAGAGCAATCTGATTGGCCCTTGCGGAGCAATCCAAGCAATCTGATTGGCCCTTAAGCAGAGCAATCCGATTGGCTCTAGCGGAGCAATCCAATTGGCCCTCTAAGTGGAGCAATCCAATTGGCCCTAAACAGAGCAATCGGATTGGCTCTGGCAGGGTGATCCGGTTCCTTGATTGGTTAGTTCCTTGGCTAGCAGAGAATCCTCATTTGTATCTGTGTCCAAATGCCCACAGACATAATACCAGGTGCCCGGGCCTGTTCCAGCTGGGCCTCTGCTGGCCACTGCAGCAAGACAGGAAATGAAGAAGAATCTGCATTCCCTTGCCTTGGGCCACCATAGGCTCTAACGCAAGCCAGGGGTGGGAGGGAGCCTGGACAGTGACAGCATCATGTGTAAACAGGGATTAGCCCCGCTAGCATGTAGGCACCAGCCTGACTTTCCTGGCCCATGCATAATCAGCCTGTGTGAAACTTTATGGGTTACTGATTATGGACTAAGGAGGTCTAACAATGTAATTCTCTGAATTGTTCTGGTCTGATAACTCACTTTGTCTTAACTGGCAAGCTTGTAAAAGCAATATAAATCTGGTTTCAAAATAACTAAAAAGTGTTGCTAGTCTGCCATCAGAATTAAAATCTGACAAACAGGGGGACCCTCACAGATTTGCAGAGTAGTTCTTAAACCAAGGTTTGGAAGGCTTGGCTAAGCAATATGTTGTGGTTCATGGCAACTCCTAAAATTGTGACTTAGAACTCAGTAGATATTATTTTAAGAGCCTCTTGTGGCGCAGAGTGGTAAGGCAGCCGTCTGAAAGCTTTGCCCATGAGGCTGGGAGTTCAATCCCAGCAGCCGGCTTAAGGTTGACTCAGCCTTCCATCCTTCCGAGGTCGGTAAAATGAGTACCCAGCTTGCTGGGGGGCAAACGGTAATGACTGGGGAAGGCACTGGCAAACAACCCCATATTGAGTCTGCCATGAAAACGCTGGAGGGCGTCACCCCAAGGGTCAGCCATGACTCGGTGCTTGCACAGGGGATACCTCTACCTCTCTAGATATTATTTTCTTAAAGCTATAAGCATTGGTTCTTCTGAAGGAGTTTTAACCCCCATTGTTTTTTTTTAAGATTTTGGATTTTTCTGCAAACTTGGGACATCCTTCACATTTAGAGAGTAATCCCTCTGTTTATATCTCTCTATTGCAGACCTATTAATCCATACTCTATGGCCCAGGTTAAATATATGATGCCTATATATATATTTCTGCTCTATTAAAAACCTATTGCTGTGCATGGGAATATTCACGCTGCAAAGTAATACAGACCACTCTTATTTTGGCATTAAACAGACCACAATTTTAATGAACAATTTTGAGCATTGAACAGCATGGGGATAACGGAAACAGCCCTCTTGTGGCCATCTGGCCACAAGGCAGCCAACTTTTTATCCAGCAGGTATGCATGGAACCCTCCGGCTCTCACCGGGCTTCCTGTGCCCCCAATGACCTGTTGGTAACGATAGGAAGGTGACCAATCTTTTTGGGAGCCTGTTGAGGTGTGAACCTCTGCCAGGTCCCAAGCTACCCGGAAATGCGGAGCTAGCATGAAGGCACATTCTCCATGAGAGATGGCTGCCCGTCTCCGCTTACCCACAGCCTCTTATGGAGACCCCCTTTCTAGAGCATACCAGCATGCAGGCTGGGATTGCTCACCAATGGTTCCTCCCCTTGCCCAAAAACCCACAAGTTGTGATGATGAAATTTGTTAAAATCTCAAACCAGCTTTTTAAAAAAAATACTTAAATTCAAGTAACACATTATGTATTGTATCTACTCCCATGGAGTGAATGGATTAACAACAACAACTCACATTATAACAATTAAAGGGAACAGGGCGGGAGGGTGGGCAACCATGTGGGCAACCTTTGGACTCTCTTCATGTGATTTGGCATAAGGCAGCCATGAAGTGCCTCATCGTTGTGTTCATTGCATGCAACCCCCCCCCCCCAATATACAAGAACCATATCCGTTATGGGGTGGTAAAATGGTCCTTTGGAGAAGGAGGCATACACAATGCATATGGAATTCTACAAAAAGAGCTGTACGTAGGGTTTTTTTGGTATCTTTTGTAAGATATACAAGTCAGTTGTGATGCTAGCATCAAAGCTTAGAAGAATGCAATTGTGGAAAAGCAATGTGATTTGCCCTCCAACAGTGAAAGAGAAAGCCACAGAATAATCATCCTAATCATAATAATTGATGGTATAAAATTACTGCTAAATGGGACTGAACACCATCTTTGTTATATTGTTTTAATATGTAAAGGTTTTCATGTCCATAGCAATATTACTTAATGAGAAAATTATGGGTAAATTAAATAGAAGCCAGTCTCTACTCCTAAAATAATACTGTTGCAATTTCCAATAGTTGCTCTTTGCTGAGTGGATAATGGGCTCTGTTTTTAGAAGCTGAATATTCAGTCATTACATACATTTGCATTTGATTATTAAATTGGCTTTTCTGACAAAAATTAGTGAAAGTATCTTACATAATTATGAGAAAATACAACTAAAGTCAAGTACTATGTCAATATTCATGCAGTTATCTTTGTAAGACTTTGTAAGACTTAGTCTAAAAGCAATATATATATACAAATATATACAAATATATATAATATATATTACAAATATATATATATATTTGTAACAATGGAAACAGTGCAAACAGTGCAAAGTGGGGCCAACAGCTTCAAATTAACTGCACAGAACCTAAAACAAAGGAAAAATAACACCTCTCCCCCAAAATAATATTTCTCCAAAACTTCACACCTTTAAAGACCTTGAGGTCAGTGTTGGGGTCAGGGTATCTGAAGAACCATCTTGTTTCATAGGTTCTTGCTCAGGAACTCAGATCACATGGAGATGTTCTCATGAATGTCCCACAAAAGAAGCTCACTTGATGGGTACCCAAGGGAAGGCCTTTTCAGTGGCAGTCCAACAACGATGAAACAACCTCCCCCGTGAGGTGTGCCTGGCCCCCTCACTCTTGGGGCCATTCCGCACAAGGAAAATCCAGCGAGATCCTTATCTAATACTGACACTTTTTTTCAGGGTTTCAGACATCATCGTCAGCCTCCCGCCTCCTCCAAGCACTGCTCTCGCTACATCTTCTGATTTGTAGTGAGAGCAATGTAATAGCAAAAAGTGGATTTCCCTCTGGAAATCCCGTGAGCTGCTGCAAGCAGCCAGCCAAGGGAAAGTTAGGAGGCGACTGCAGTAGTTGTCACGCGAGGAGATGTCCCACCCTTGCTCCTGCCTCCATTACTTCCAGAGATGGGAAAACTCACCAAACCATCTGATTTTAGTTTTATGACATCTGGCAAGTACCAAGAGCAGTGGAGAAGAGGGGGGAATAGTTTGACATTTGAGCAAGGAATGAGCAGCTCCCCCATCTTGATTTTTTTAAAATGAAAGCTGGCAAGTACCGTGAGCAGCAGAGAAGGGAGAGGAACCAGTTTGACATTTGAGCAACGAAGACACACTCCCCCCCCCCCACACACACCTTTTCTCTCTCTTAGACCATTTACACACTGGAGGTTTCATGCCAGGCTGAAGGCTGGAGTTTTAGTCATGGCAGGTTGCCTCACCTCTTCCTGCACTCACACAGGGAAGCATTTGGCCCGGTGCACCTCATCCGGCCCCAATTTGTGCTCCTGCACGGGAGCTGGGGCAATGAAGTTCCCAGTGCATAAACGGTCTTAATGAGGCAAAGTACTGGGAGGCTCCACACCAGCCCATGTGACTACCTGCCCAATGATACTTCTCCACTGTGCACCATGCACAAAAAATAAGGTTGTGGAAGGAAAACTTACAAATGGAATTTTTAAATAAATGAATATGCATTGCAATGATTACATCTGGATTTTTAAAAACCTCAATGCTAGTAACGGGGTTCTAAGTGCACATTTCTCCCGCACCCTACCCAAGGGATCTGGAGCTTGGATAGGTTTGTTTGGCATGGAAAAGGGAAGCCAGAATGGCAGGGAAGCAGTTAATTGGCACCAGGATTAATAAATGCAGGGCTAATCCCCTCTGCTGCTCTCTCCTCCCTGCACAGCACACAGAGATGAGATAGAAGGCAGACAAAGCATCTACCTGCTCCCCTCCCACCATTTAATCTCATAACTTGGGGGTGGGGAGGGGAGCAAAGGTGAAAACTGGTACAAAAATCAATGATCCTGCCTCTTATAGAAGAGGTCGGGCCAAATCCTTTAAGATTTCTTTTGGAGGCAGCCCCAAAGAAGCAGAAGCCAAGAAGGTGGAGATGGGATGTGGAGGTCTCATTAGCCTCCCTTGGTGCTGCACCCCCCCCCTTAAGTCCTCTTCAGCTGATGCAAGCTGGCCCTGCATTTCAATACCAGCCAGCTCTGGAAGAAGGCAGCGAAGTAGGCTTCTTGCCAACAGGAGTTGCAAGGGGCAGGGAAAGAGAAGAAACAGGATAAGCATCCTGGTGGAGGAGTCCAAGCCTCCCCCTCCTCCCCCCAAAAAAAAATTCTGGAGAAATTGCAGCCAGAGACTGGCAGTCCCACTGGTCCTAGAGAAAAATCAAATGGGCTTTCTTTTCCAGAGCAGGGGGTTTCCCTACTGTAGTTCTGTACACCAGCAATTTGTTAATCAAGCAAGGAGCAGACATTGGTGAGGGGTGATACTGTGTTTTTAAAAAAGGAAAGAGCAAGTAGCTAGTGCGGGGTTCTACGCGCATGAGTCATGCTGATTGGTTGTAAGGAGTGATTGGCAGGCACGAGCTGGGGCGGCGCTGCAAGTTTGTAGCCTGTTCCTCGTTCCTCAGCCTTAACTGGAAGCAGGTAAGGAACTCTGGAAGAGGAACGCTCACGCTACAAAAACTGGACCATACAGCGCTGATCACGTTGTATTTCCCATTGTGCGGAATGGCCCTTGATCTTTAGGAGGCAGCTAAACATTTTATTCATGACAATATTTGATTAATTCTTCTGCATACTAAGAATTTTAAATTATAGTAGGTTTATATATTTTATTTAATGTTTATTATTATTTACATTGTAAACTACCTTGAGTTTCTATAAAGTAAAAAGGCAACTAATAAATTTTCTTAATTAATTCATTAAAATGGACCCAATCCTTGTGGCTGGGATGGGCAGAACAGAATCTGAACTACAAATGACACTATGTACCATGAGAGGCTACCAGAGGTATGAGTGACACTGGTAGCAATTCCAGTAGGAATAGATCCAGCCCTACCCCAGTTTCTTTGACTGCCACTAATGAAGGATATCTCCAGCACCTTTACTTAATGTCTTTTTAACCTTCCCTGTCACAGTTTTAAGTTTGCATCTAGCATGATGCCTTACCTACTTACTGTACTTAATAATAATAAGAGGAAAAGTAGAATTCCTCTATGTACAGCTCAATATCTTATTCTAATTTATGAAGCTCAACTACAAGCTTCAGGCTAGCCCATGCAAGCAAAACTGAAAGTTTTGGATTTAGTTCTAAGGAGAGGATAACTTTCTAGTCAAAACAATAGAATCAATCTGGCCTAGTTCACAGACCAATGTTCCTGGCATTCTGTCCAGTAGTGGCTACAGTACACATCTGGAAGAGGCAGCAGTTCAGGACATAAATTCCTAGTCAATTATGTTAATATGTTTGCTTAGGGAGCTAATTTTCCTCAGATGTAGTATCTCCTCCCCTAAACGAATCTCCATACTGGACTACTTGACAATAGCCAGATAAGGTCAGGAGATATGCTGTAGGCCTTTTGATGGATGGATTGGCTCCTAAAAATACAGGTCATGAATTTCAATATCAGTCAAAGCTATATTAAGTTTTCCCCTAATATAGCAGGATGAACAGAATTCACAGGATGCAACTTGGACAACTAAATGGAATAATTGCTGACCTTTTACCTTTGACACTGAGAGAATCATCAGGCTTAAACAATAATTTGAATTACAATAAAGTAGTTATAAAAATCTTCATTAAACTATTTACAAAGTTAAGTGGTATGTAAGATATGGGACTGTAATGACTGGGGAAGGCACAGGCGAGGCCATCCCATATTGAGTCTGCCATGAAAATGCTAGAGGGCGACACCCCAAGGGTCAGATATGACCCGGTGCTTGCACAGGGGATAACTTTACCTTTACCTAAGATATGGGAAGAAGAAAGAAGAGTTATCTATGTTCAATAACTTTTAAATAAAGACCCAAAATTCTACCAAAAGTAACTTAATTATTCATCTTTGCGGTTTGAAATGATGCCATCAGCCATGCTCTCTGGGCAATATCTCCAAATATCCACAGCCCAATGCCTGTGTATATGTGGAAATTCATCTGTGCAGGACCTGCCCCACTATGTTTTGGCTTGTCCCCTGTACTCCGAACCCAGGGGCAAATTCCTTGCCAAGTTACTACCGAACCCACACCCCACTTCTGATTTTGACAAAGTCACCTATCTGTTATCAGATGTCGACCCCTATATTTCATATAGTGTGGCACTTTTTGCTCTGGCCGCCAGGAAGATCTGAGACAAAGCTTTTTTACAGGAGTCCCCACCTTGATACACCATATTTTTAGTAGCCCTCGTTTATCGGAGAATATTGTTTTATTTGTATTTGTACCATATTGTTTTTAATTATGTTTTGTAATGGCCTTTTGTGGCGCAGAGTGGTAAGGCAGCCGTCTGAAAGCTTTGCCCATGAGGCTGGGAGTTCAATCCCAGCAGCTGGCTCAAAGTTGACTCAGCCTTCCATCCTTCTGAGGTCGGTAAAATGAGTACCCAGCTTGCTGGGGGGTAAACGGTAATGACTGGAGAAGGCACTGGCAAACCAATCCGTATTGATTCTGCCATGAAAACGCTAGAGGGCATCACCCCAAGGGTCAGACATGACCCAGTGCTTGCACAGGGGATACCTTTACCTTTACCTTTTAATGGCCTTTGGCTATATACAGTAAATGTTATCCTATCGTAAACTTAATTATTCAGGAAATTGGTTTAAAAAATACTAAAATACTAATTCACATGGGTGAATACTAA